>NC_139251.1:48605344-49082344 GCF_977018435.1 Lepisma saccharinum
GGTCCACTTGCTAAACTTTTTTCTATGCTAGAAGAATAATTTAGCCTTATAGCCTTTTTCAAGGTATTTTTGAAGTATTACTGGTGTTTGGGTGCATCAACATTTGGGTTATTTCCATTTGGTTTATTATACGAGGCTACAATCACTATCTGAACACTGAAATCCTCTGATTGAAACTAAAAGGTTAGGCTGTAACTAGGGACTTAGTATGTATATCGACAATTTATAGGACAACACGAACCTTACAAAGGATTGTAGGTGACGTAGGACCAGACGCCAGAGCTTTGTTAATCTGCAAGAAGCACTTACAGCTAATATTACGAGGAAATGAGGTTGATTTTTACTGTTTCACAAGAATGCTATCTTTTATACACCCAATATTTGCTTTTTCAAGTAACTACATGTGCCAGAAGCACTTACAGGCCAACTCTAACTAGACTTCGACTTATTCTATATCAGGTGCTACATTTATAAAGAACTATGATTGTGTATATTTCTGAGGAAGTACGCAAAAGCAGATTACCCGATTAAAGTATCTGAAAAACAGATTTTTCTATGCAAGTATATTTTTATTGACTGGATTATTTAACAGATCAAACAGGAAGACTGCAAAATTCATTAAATGTAGTTCTATAGTATACGTGGTTTCAGAGATATAAAAAGAACAAATATAAGATTTCGCTTTTTTTTGCTTCTGAGGCTAATCGCGACGCTAAGGGTAAATGGCGAGGAAATGTAACGGAGGAGAAACAGTCCCAAAAGTTATGGGCTGCATGTAAGTTAATACCACAGAGATATTACAGTAGGTGTAGATTCTACCACCAGAACTTTTCTATTATAATAATACTGGTTATGCTGTACTGTTAGCTAAAGATGCTGATATTTGAGAAACTTAAAAGCTTATTTGCAAAATTTTAAGATAAATAATAATCTGTTAGACTGTAAACATATTTTATATCCATTCTGCACAAGATCCGATGACAAAATTTAAAAATTGTAATCGCCCAGACAGGGACTCGAACCCTGGACAGATAGGTTAAAAGCCTAACGCTATACCAACTAAGCTATCTGGGCACAAGGTATTTTTTTCTTGAAAAGTTAGTTATGTTATGAAATATATTGAAACACTTGAGAACACTCTTGGTCTGGTTCGACAGAGAAGGAGACAATATTCCCTGACTTTTCCAGACTGGGTGTATTTTTCCACTATAGAGGCCTTCACTATATGTAATTCGAAACGCTAAAGTTCAACTAGCTTCCAAAATTAAGGCAAAGATTGTGTTTGACGAGATTAACAAGTTACAATTATATCCAGTTACGGACAAATAAAGCTAAAACTCTCAGATTTACTGTACTAGCCAAGTTTTAGTAACATTTTCTTCACTTTAGTACAAATACCAAAGAAATAGGTATATTTTATTTATAATTTGACAAAATGTACTAGTATTTAATTCACAAAGTTAGGTAAAAAAACAGTATTTTTAAAAAATATTGTTACTGCCTTCAAATTTTATGTTATTTAGCCACTAACAACTGGTTTACACTGTTTGGCATCCTTTAAATAGGAAAAGAAGGAATTATTTGTTTAGTATTTTTACTACTTTATATTTATTTAAGAAAACAATTCTACAGTTTAACTTAATTTTAACAAATTTTTACTAATTTATATATCAAATTTATGTTATTTAGAGTGTATGAAGGCGTATAAAGTTAATATTTGTACTTATCAGTTCAACTAACAATTATATTTTACACACAAAAGATAATGTTTACAGTTAAATTACTTGAATCAGAGAGTAATATTTTACAGTAATTGAGTCATTCAGCACTAGTCAGTACTTTTATGCATCAGAAAGTTTTCTTAATTTTCTATTACGCATGCTATTTTGGGCTATTCTTAAAATGTATTTCTAGGGCAAACTGGTTTAATTTTCTGCTTATAATGCAAAGTTGACAGTTTTCGCACAATGCATTGTACATTTGTTATATTCTCTACTTACAATCCAAATATTGTGCTTATTTAATGTATAACTAACTAACTCTCTAGCCTTCTTAAACCTGAATGTTCATGCCTGCAGCAACACATGCCTTTCATCTGTCCCTGTCCTGAGCAACATCTATATACTCCTTTCCTTCCTTACCAATTTCCTTTAGGTCCATCTCTACATTATCCCTCCATCTTTGTTTTGGTCTTCCTATTGATCTTTTACCATCAGGTTTCCCAACAAGAATCCTGTATACTCTTCTTTCCTCTCCCATTCGTACCATATGATCTACACACCTAAGTCTTCTTGATTTAATCATTCTAATAATATCTGGACATGAATACAAATTATGTACTTCTAAATTACGTAACCTTCTCCACTCATCTGTCTCCTCATCTGTTTTAGGCCCAAATATTTTCCTAAGGATTTTATTTTCAAATACTCTCAATTTATGTTCCTTTTTCAATGTAAGGGATCAAGTTTATTTACTGTATTTAACTTTTATTTTTTGTAATTAACAAAAATTAAAAGCTTATACTGTAGTTATTAGATCTTTTTCTATCAGCTTATTTTGAAATTAATATTATTAGGTATAGTCTTTGATTTATAACTATATTGCTTTCTTATCAATTTATCTAAGAGTACACGCAGACAAACACATGTGTACACACTTTTCTGTAAATAGATATGCCTTTTTCAATATTTTAGTATGAAGATTGCACTTTAGCTATTTAAGCAAGGGAAGGAAAGGTAGGATTTCTAAGAATTTGTTGCAGGATTATGTTGTCCAAGTATAGATGAGAACTGAGCTGGGAGACTGTTTTGAACCTTTTCATGAGAGTTTGCATGTGAACTGTATGCACATTGAGCACTATTGACTGTGCATGCTTCTAAGTTTTGCTGTTATTTTACATCAAGTCTGTGAGACTGTAGTCAGTTTTCCCATTTCAAGTAGTTTTTATTGATTGTATTTGTATATGTTGTGGGGACTTAGCAGTTTTATGTTATGAGGCAGTTTGTTGTAGAATATTTTTATCTGATTGTTTTGAGATATTGAGTGTCTGCTGTTTTACTTGTAATTATTTTCCTTCTTGTGTTGTGTATTTGACTATATTTTGTCCAAGTTCGTAGTATTTAGAATAATTGTTGTTAACTTGTAGATGTAGGGAGTAATAATCTTTTGCAAGATGCCTTATACTTTAGTCTGAACATTATTTTTAGTGTTCACTTTTGAAGCCTTAGTATTCTGGTAGTATTATTAATGTAGAGGTAAATTAGGCTGAAATGTAGGCATTTTTCTGATAAATTATACTAACTTAGTTGTTTCAGCAGGTAGAAGTTGCATGATGGTTTACTGCTGATGATGTTAATTTGCTCTTCTTATGTACTACGTATGATGTAGCTTACTTGAGTAATTGGAATTTTCTACTGAAAAAGGATTGCTTGTCTATTTTATTGCTATGTTGTTGAGTTTGTCCATAAGCAAGCCATGTTTTTACTCTATCCTATGCCTTGGAAGAATCTAGATATATTGTGTTTGCAGTTTTATGTTTCTCTAAGGTTTCAGCTATGTAGTTTATTAAACTGTGCTATGGGTGTTACTATTGATCTCTCTTTCTGGATGCCATGTTGGTTTCTGTGTATTCCTTTTGCTGCTTGAATTTGACTTAGGTTGTTTGCTTTTTTCTTAGACCTTTATTTGTTTATTTGTTCAGTATTTTTTACTTTTGAATTTTAATTACTTTAATTTTACATTAACTAACATATTTTACTTTAACAACAAAAGAATTTACTCTAGTATAAAAACTTCTACTAACAAAAATGTACTATTATAATTTTTAATTTTAGAAAATTGTATTTTTAAAACTTTAACTTTGAAAAATTGATTATTAATTACTTTAATTTTACATTAACTAACAAATTTTACATTAACAACAAAATAATTTGCCTAGTATAAAAACTTCTATTAACAAAAATATACTATTATAACTTTTAATTTTAGAAAATTGTATTTTTAAAACTTTAACTTCGAAAAATTGAATTTTAACACACTTTGACTTTAACAATGTACTTTGAATTTTTTTATGTAAAAGAATATTAAAAAAATCTAAGAAAAAAAGCAAACAACCTAAGTCAAATTCAAGCAGCAAAAGGAATACACAGAAACCAACATGGCATCCAGAAAGAGAGATCAATAGTAACACCCATAGCACAGTTTAATAAACTACATAGCTGAAACCTTAGAGAAACATAAAACTGCAAACACAATATATCTAGATTCTTCCAAGGCATAGGATAGAGTAAAAACATGGCTTGCTTATGGACAAACTCAACAACATAGCAATAAAATAGACAAGCAATCCTTTTTCAGTAGAAAATTCCAATTACTCAAGTAAGCTACATCATACGTAGTACATAAGAAGAGCAAATTAACATCATCAGCAGTAAACCATCATGCAACTTCTACCTGCTGAAACAACTAAGTTAGTATAATTTATCAGAAAAATGCCTACATTTCAGCCTAATTTACCTCTACATTAATAATACTACCAGAATACTAAGGCTTCAAAAGTGAACACTAAAAATAATGTTCAGACTAAAGTATAAGGCATCTTGCAAAAGATTATTACTCCCTACATCTACAAGTTAACAACAATTATTCTAAATACTACGAACTTGGACAAAATATAGTCAAATACACAACACAAGAAGGAAAATAATTACAAGTAAAACAGCAGACACTCAATATCTCAAAACAATCAGATAAAAATATTCTACAACAAACTGCCTCATAACATAAAACTGCTAAGTCCCCACAACATATACAAATACAATCAATAAAAACTACTTGAAATGGGAAAACTGACTACAGTCTCACAGACTTGATGTAAAATAACAGCAAAACTTAGAAGCATGCACAGTCAATAGTGCTCAATGTGCATACAGTTCACATGCAAACTCTCATGAAAAGGTTCAAAACAGTCTCCCAGCTCAGTTCTCATCTATACTTGGACAACATAATCCTGCAACAAATTCTTAGAAATCCTACCTTTCCTTCCCTTGCTTAAATAGCTAAAGTGCAATCTTCATACTAAAATATTGAAAAAGGCATATCTATTTACAGAAAAGTGTGTACACATGTGTTTGTCTGCGTGTACTCTTAGATAAATTGATAAGAAAGCAATATAGTTATAAATCAAAGACTATACCTAATAATATTAATTTCAAAATAAGCTGATAGAAAAAGATCTAATAACTACAGTATAAGCTTTTAATTTTTGTTAATTACAAAAAATAAAAGTTAAATACAGTAAATAAACTTGATCCCTTACATTGAAAAAGGAACATAAATTGAGAGTATTTGAAAATAAAATCCTTAGGAAAATATTTGGGCCTAAAACAGATGAGGAGACAGATGAGTGGAGAAGGTTACGTAATTTAGAAGTACATAATTTGTATTCATGTCCAGATATTATTAGAATGATTAAATCAAGAAGACTTAGGTGTGTAGATCATATGGTACGAATGGGAGAGGAAAGAAGAGTATACAGGATTCTTGTTGGGAAACCTGATGGTAAAAGATCAATAGGAAGACCAAAACAAAGATGGAGGGATAATGTAGAGATGGACCTAAAGGAAATTGGTAAGGAAGGAAAGGAGTATATAGATGTTGCTCAGGACAGGGACAGATGAAAGGCATGTGTTGCTGCAGGCATGAACATTCAGGTTTAAGAAGGCTAGAGAGTTAGTTAGTTATACATTAAATAAGCACAATATTTGGATTGTAAGTAGAGAATATAACAAATGTACAATGCATTGTGCGAAAACTGTCAACTTTGCATTATAAGCAGAAAATTAAACCAGTTTGCCCTAGAAATACATTTTAAGAATAGCCCAAAATAGCATGCGTAATAGAAAATTAAGAAAACTTTCTGATGCATAAAAGTACTGACTAGTGCTGAATGACTCAATTACTGTAAAATATTACTCTCTGATTCAAGTAATTTAACTGTAAACATTATCTTTTGTGTGTAAAATATAATTGTTAGTTGAACTGATAAGTACAAATATTAACTTTATACGCCTTCATACACTCTAAATAACATAAATTTGATATATAAATTAGTAAAAATTTGTTAAAATTAAGTTAAACTGTAGAATTGTTTTCTTAAATAAATATAAAGTAGTAAAAATACTAAACAAATAATTCCTTCTTTTCCTATTTAAAGGATGCCAAACAGTGTAAACCAGTTGTTAGTGGCTAAATAACATAAAATTTGAAGGCAGTAACAATATTTTTTAAAAATACTGTTTTTTTACCTAACTTTGTGAATTAAATACTAGTACATTTTGTCAAATTATAAATAAAATATACCTATTTCTTTGGTATTTGTACTAAAGTGAAGAAAATGTTACTAAAACTTGGCTAGTACAGTAAATCTGAGAGTTTTAGCTTTATTTGTCCGTAACTGGATATAATTGTAACTTGTTAATCTCGTCAAACACAATCTTTGCCTTAATTTTGGAAGCTAGTTGAACTTTAGCGTTTCGAATTACATATAGTGAAGGCCTCTATAGTGGAAAAATACACCCAGTCTGGAAAAGTCAGGGAATATTGTCTCCTTCTCTGTCGAACCAGACCAAGAGTGTTCTCAAGTGTTTCAATATATTTCATAACATAACTAACTTTTCAAGAAAAAAATACCTTGTGCCCAGATAGCTTAGTTGGTATAGCGTTAGGCTTTTAACCTATCTGTCCAGGGTTCGAGTCCCTGTCTGGGCGATTACAATTTTTAAATTTTGTCATCGGATCTTGTGCAGAATGGATATAAAATATGTTTACAGTCTAACAGATTATTATTTATCTTAAAATTTTGCAAATAAGCTTTTAAGTTTCTCAAATATCAGCATCTTTAGCTAACAGTACAGCATAACCAGTATTATTATAATAGAAAAGTTCTGGTGGTAGAATCTACACCTACTGTAATATCTCTGTGGTATTAACTTACATGCAGCCCATAACTTTTGGGACTGTTTCTCCTCCGTTACATTTCCTCGCCATTTACCCTTAGCGTCGCGATTAGCCTCAGAAGCAAAAAAAAGCGAAATCTTATATTTGTTCTTTTTATATCTCTGAAACCACGTATACTATAGAACTACATTTAATGAATTTTGCAGTCTTCCTGTTTGATCTGTTAAATAATCCAGTCAATAAAAATATACTTGCATAGAAAAATCTGTTTTTCAGATACTTTAATCGGGTAATCTGCTTTTGCGTACTTCCTCAGAAATATACACAATCATAGTTCTTTATAAATGTAGCACCTGATATAGAATAAGTCGAAGTCTAGTTAGAGTTGGCCTGTAAATGCTTCTGGCACATGTAGTTACTTGAAAAAGCAAATATTGGGTGTATAAAAAATAGCATTCTTGTGAAACAGTAAAAATCAACCTCATTTCCTCGTAATATTAGCTGTAAGTGCTTCTTGCAGATTAACAAAGCTCTGGCGTCTGGTCCTACGTCACCTATAATCCTTTGTAAGGTTCGTGTTGTCCTATAAATTGTCGATATACATACTAAGTCCCTAGTTACAGCCTAAACTTTTAGTTTCAATCAGAGGATTTCAGTGTTCAGATAGTGATTGTAGCCTCGTATAATAAACCAAATGGAAATAACCCAAATGTTGATGCACCCAAAAAACCAGTAATACTTCAAAAATACCTTGAAAAAGGCTATAAGGCTAAATTATTCTTCTAGCATAGAAAAGAGTTTAGCAAGTGGACCTATGGTCCATATAGTCAGTCGTGTGTAAACTTCGTCTTGTCCTGTGAATTGTCAATATATTGATAAATGGTTATATTTAAAAAAAGAAACAATGTTGGTAAGCGTCCAGTTGTGGGCCCTTCGGTAAAAGCATTTCAGTCTTTATAGACACACAATAATTTTCGTTACACTAAAAAGTTGGCCTCGTATAAAGGCAAATAGTCGAAATGATAAACATTTCGTGTACTTTATCCAGTAAACCTTAGCTAGAAATACAATAACAGCATTACATACATAAAAATTAAGCAAGCTTTGATATTCTAGTGGCACATAATAAATATAAAATATCCTTTAAAATACTCTGACAAATAGTTGTGGGTTATCTGAGATCAAAATTTTCAAGCCCTCTCTCCTGCATAAATAGGCTCTAGAATTCACTAAGCCTCAAAATAATATTGGGTACATAAAATAAAAAGCAGATGGAGAGTGATGCTGATCGCACCATCTCCAAAGTAGCAAAAACAAAAGTATACAGAGCCCTATCTGATATATTTAGAAAACTTTTACCTAGTACAACAGTAACAAAATACTCAGCAAACTCTAAAATAAACAAACTTTCCGTGTTATTTGAGTAATAATAAACCTAAACTTGTAAAATAAAAGGGTAGAACTTGCCAAAACATACTTTTGCATCCAAAATATAATTGAAAACTCTTTCTTGAATAGACTAAAAAGTCTTACTTTGGTAAAATAAGCATAAAATTGAAAAATAAAGGGTAAAACTTGACGAAACACACTTTGAGAGTCCAAAATGTAATAAAAATGGTGCCTGAATAATATAAATAGTGTCATTTGAGTAAATATTAGGCTAAACTTGTAAAATAAACAAATAAAAGTTGAGAACACACACTTTGTGTGTCGAAAATGTAACTAAAAATCTTTCCTGAACAGATAGAATTGTGTTATTTGAGTAATAATAAGCCTAAACTTGTGAAATAAACAGATAGAAGTTGAGAACACACACTTTGTGTGTCGAAAATGCGACTAAAAGTCTTTCCTGAACAGATTGAATTGTATTATTTTGGTAATAATAAGCCTAAACTTGTGAAATAAACAGATAGAAGTTGAGATCACACACTCTGTGTGTCGAAAATGCGACTAAAAGTCTTTCCTGGACAGATTGAATTGTATTATTTTGGTAATAATAAGCCTAAACTTGTGAAATAAACAGATAGAAGTTGAGAACACACACTTTGTGTGTCGAAAATTTAATGAAAAAATGTTGCGTGAATAGTATAAATAGTGTTATTTTGGTAAAAATTAACATAAAGTTGTAAAATAAACAGATAGAAGTTGAAAAATGTCTTTGTGAGTCCAAAATTTAATAAAAATGTTGCTTGAATAGTACAAATAGTGTTATTTTGGTAAAAAAAAATAACATAAAGTTGTAAAATAATAAGTTAAAAGTTGAAAAAATGTCTTTGTGAGTCCAAAATTTAATAAAAAATGTTGCTTGAATAGTACAAATAGTGTTATTTTGGTAAAAAAATTAACATAAAGTTGTAAAATAATAAGTTAAAAGTTGAAAAAATGTCTTTGTGAGTCCAAAATTTAATAAAAAATGTTGCTTGAATAGTACAAATAGTGTTATTTTGGTAAAAAAATTAACATAAAGTTGTAAAATAATAAGTTAAAAGTTGAAAAAATGTCTTTGTGAGTCCAAAATTTAATAAAAAATGTTGCTTGAATAGTACAAATAGTGTTATTTTGGTAAAAAAATTAACATAAAGTTGTAAAATAATAAGTTAAAAGTTGAAAAAATGTCTTTGCGAGTCCAAAATTTAATAAAAAATGTTGCTTGAATAGTACAAATAGTGTTATTTTTGTAAAAAGTAACATAAAGTTGTAAAATAATAAGTTAAAAGTTGAAGAAAATGTCTTTGTGAGTCCAAAATTTAATAAAAAATGTTGCTTGAATAGTACAAATAGTGTTATTTTTGTAAAAATAAGGATAAGCTGTGAAAATGTTTGACATAAAGTCAAAGTTTGGTAAAAAATAAACTCAATATTATGTTAAATAGTACACAGTAACATACATTTACTACCTAAATCAATAATCAAAGGGTCCTAGGTTCGTTACCCCGTGATAAAAGCAAATGGTGAAAACTGTAGGCCCCGTCCCTAATAGCTCTCCCTTCTTCATAGTACATATAATAAACCCCTACGCTTCGTTCTCCTTGTTCAAAATAAAGTTCTCGCTCCAATCTAATTGGGTATCCAAAAACCTCGCTAAAGCGTCCTGTGCCTTAGGGCAACCCTGAGCGGAATATTAATTGGCGGCGGAAACCGGTTCTACAAGCGACGCATAGCTTCAGAGATTTGACCATTGCTGTGCATTCTCAGACATCCTTTGTTGTCTGGTTGAATCCCTCCCCTGCCCTACACTATTGCATAGCTTTCCCCTGTTCTTGCGTACTGGTTAACCTTGAAAAAACCGGTTCTGAAAACCTACCTACGCGATCTCTGATTGGTGAATCAGGTTCCTTCTTTGTTCTGACGTTGTGACGTCATTTGACCTTGAGCGCACTTCCCCCAAATTCCTTTCTCCTCTACCTGCGCGGAGTTCACCCTTGTCTGTCTGGCATCAGACTCAGCTCACACGTTATACATAGTTCGTCTCCGCTCAATATATTACATGCCATATAACATTATTACATAGTACACAATAAATATTACCGTTACATATCGCGGGTTCGAGTACCGGGACAGTCCCAAATCGTAATTGGACCTGTACCTACACCCATTACCACCTTTCATAGCGGTTCATAAACCGTAAACTCTTATTTTCAATATTATAAACATTAATATTAACATTTCATACATTACATACTTTGCAGTAATGAATATAAAAACATATGCATAGCGTTTAGTACCTCTAATTACCTTCTATATACATATTTTTCATAAAATAAATAATTATATATTCATAAAAAGTTATAAATAAGCAAATACATAAATGTAAAGTATTCTAAATACATGCAAATGAATTCTAAGTACATGCAAATTAATTAAAACCCGTGCAAATTAGTTATAAGTACGTGCAAATAAACTGCGAATATTAAACGCCCGAGGGCACAAACATCCACTATCTCAGATACCATCTACTTATGTTAAAGCAATCAGGCATGTTTTGACATCAGTCCAAAAGTGCGTTAGGCCTAGCTCACACTAGCGATTAAAAACATTTGGGCGACTCTTTTAATTATGGAGAACAAAAATTGATCGTACATTTGTCGAGCGCGTTCTAGCAATAAAATAGTTGGGCGCTTTGAAATACATCGCGCTCTTTTACTACAAAATGCCTTATAGCTCTTCTTTTCTACGTATTCCAGTATTTGTGGGGGAAGCGTTTCTTTAAACACAAGTGAAATATACTTAGTTGCAACTGGATTATCGGGATAATGTTAGGGTTCGAAAAAATCGTAAAAAATCAGTGAAAGAAATTTACGTTTCTCAAACTCTGTATAACGAAAAACAAATACAAATGCCAACCGTCTGTCCAGTATTGTTGCCTACATATTTTTCCCCAAAATGTTTCAGGTGGTTACATTACACTAATGGCTGGCTTGAGATCGAAATAAACGCAAACGTATTAGAACCATTCACTGTTGTGAAACATATTTCAGGAGAGCATAAATTGTGCAAATCTTAACAAATATTCATTGTAATACAGTTCTTACATCGTACATTAAAGTATAAATATGCTAACATGATTCAAATATGATTCTCTCTCGCACCTTTTAACGAACATCTCACACAATTCTATCAAAAAGATTTCTTTCTAGTTCTTGTCGGAATATTCTTTCAAAAGTGTCGTTTCAACTTTCATTATAAACCTTCATGTATCAAAGACATTTAACATTCACCCAGCACAAAAGCGATGGACTGGGATTTCCGTTGCCTCACACCTAGTCAACAGCGACCCGGGTGATAAAAACTAACCAGTGCGCGCTATCACGTTCCCAGCTTTGTGTTTCATTCTTGCGGAAAACAATTGTTTCACATTGAAAATGGAGCATGATGTAACTTTTAATGGGAGTAATTTAAAAGTTTCCAGTGGGTCCATTCTTAAACCAACACTTAAGTTTTATTTCAGTGGTAGAAAAGTTTGTTCAACCAGAGTGATTTTTAATCGCTAGTGTAAGATAGGCCTTGATCTATATGGTTGAAATTAAAATACATGTCTAAAGTTAGAAGTGTACTACCAGATTTATAACTGTTAACCTCTCCACACGCTTATTGGCTTCTATCATTTCTTCTAATTCTGCCTTATATCTGTGTAGACCTTATGAATCGGACCAAGTTCATTTAACGTTTCTCTTTAGAATTATTACTAATTTCACCTACTGGAATATTGGAAATTATTCCTCAGGTACCTTGTATACACTTCAAGTAAAATTATGTAAGATTAAATTAGCTAATATTGTTTAACAGGACAATAATTAAGATGCATTTAATGTAATGAATTTAAACAGAAATTTAGAGGATACTAACGTATTGTAAGTGTGCTGTAGTTGCTAAGCGTCTGTGGAAGGTGAAGAAAGTATTGATAATTACGAACAGAGGCCAGTTCTGAAGTTGGGTTGATTTTTATCGTCGTTCCTTCCACTAATGTTCTCAAATATTCGTCCCATTTTATCTGCAAAATTGTCAACCGTCAGAGAAACATGTTAGATTCACTTATGTTTTAATGCATGAATTTTCACATTTTTTTCTCCAAGTATACAAAAAAGTACTAACTTACAATCGTAATGTTCATCTTTAATGGTTTTGCGTCACCTTGATATTTATTATAGCCTACTCGTAACATCCATACTTCAATTTCTCGGCTATTAAAGGTTACAAATGTGCCCTTGTCCGTGGTAGTTACACTGTTCTACACATTTTCACTTTCTTCTGTTACAGAAAGAAAAGTTGCTATTTCTTACTGTAATTGACCTCCTGAACACAAATATGTGCTTGACTTTCCAAGATGAGCTCTTAATTTGAAGTTACGGCATAATTCATGTTACCCATAAGCATTGTATTCGCTCTAATTTTCAAGATAGGAATAATTCATGTTAAGTAACATTAATATAAGCAATGTAGACATAACTTAATAAATATATCAAGGGCGCACGCAAAAGGGAGCTAAGGGAGCACGCACTTGCCCCACTCTCCCCGAGATATCTGGGTAGATTTAGTACAATTCAAAATTTGAAATTATAGCGTTAAAACACAGACGAGAGGTACCGTTAAATATAGCAGATTAAATGCTTATGCAAATTGTCCTAGTTGCTTTATGTATGTTAAAGAATGTAGCATAGTTTAGATTAAAATATAAACAGTGATGTTTAATTTGAAATGTATTACCTTTACATTGTTTTTTAGAATATTCGTAGATTGATGACGATTTAAAGAATATACAAGTTTTTTGTCGCAGATAGAAAAATACATATTCAATTTGCATTTAATGTATGAAACATAGTGAAATATTTACATTTTGTCTGCAAGGCAGGAAATGAAATTTAAGATTTTTACTTTTCAAAGTAACAATAACCCAACAAAATAATTTTCTCAAGAAATAAAGCAAAATTTGTCTACTAGATACGATTCCTAACTTTAAGAATTTTTATTACTATGTATGTTACTACTTTCAATGTTGGAAACGCTGTAGTTACATGGAAATATTTCTGTACACAAATAGACACTATTGACTATAAAGACCTAGCATATATACAGCCTCATTGTGTTTTGCGGAACACGTTTTCTGCTTTCTAGTATGTCCGCTGATCACAAAACAGAATTGATTGATTGATTGATTTGGTGTTTTAAGTTCATTTTATGAACAGTAAGGCTAATCGGGACTGGACCTGCAGTTTGAAGTGGGATCCGAACCACAATGTGCCTCCACTGGGAATCGAACCCGGGACCCCTTGATTACAAAGCGACAACGCTACCACTGCGTCATCGGGGAGGCCGAGAAAACAGAATATAGTGTTTCTGTGACTGTGTTACAGAACTTGGAGGCATGATGAAAGGGAAAAACGCAATGAAATGAGACAGGAAAACCCTGGTCCGGAAATGTCCCAGTCAAAAGTTACAAGCCAAAACTCTCGAAGGGCAGACAACCACGCACAACGCGGAGGGGAACCATAAAATATGTCGGGGGAAGGGGAAAACAAACACAGAAGAATCACTGTAGTAGCTTTAATGAGTATTAACTGCAGCCATTATTACATCAGTTGTCCAAAGTGACGACTCCTGTCTCCATACAGGCATTACAGGGTCGCAATAAGCTCTGACGCATCCCCTCTAATACGGTATCCTAGGAGTTGTTCGGACTAGATCACAGGCTGCAAGGATTCTTGGCAACTGTCCCTCTACATTACTCACATGTGTCTCGTAGACAACACTTTCGACAAAACCACACAAAAAATAATCAAGTGGGACAGATCAGGTGAACGGGCAGGCCAAGAAAAATGTCCGCCTCTCCCTATCCATCGCAGAGAGAAGATCTGCGTCAAAATATCACGAGCACCAGCTACGAAGTGGGCTGGTATCCCATCACGCTGAAACCTCATTCGTTGACGAACGAGAAGTGGGACATGTTCCAATAACTCGGGGAGGATGTCTCTCAGAAACACTGTGTACACTTTCATCGGCCCATACATGGCTATTGCGACTATTCAGCATCCCGTCTGTCGTGAAACATGCCTCACCAGGCATGGAACTGGGGGTCGACCACACAGCGCCGCAGTAACCATTCACTAAACACGACCTGGGGTGCGAAATCAGTTGGACCCAAGGTACGACACGCTGTGGGTGGTAAGGGTACAGCTGCTGCTCACTCAGAACTTTCCAAACAGTACTATGGGCCACACCAATTTAACGTGCCACAGTCCGTGTACTAATGGATGGTTGTCCTTCAACCCGATCCAGCGAAGCTTCTTCAAGGTGTCCTTGCAGTTATTTGTCCTCCTTGCTCGTGGAATTGAGGTCGCACTTTCCCGGTTTCCCGTAATCGTTGGAAAAGTCGGGGAAACATGGTGTGCACTGGATGTCTGCGCCGTGTATACCTGGTCCGATACAACCTTACTGCTTCCCTCCAGTTCCCATTTGCTCGTCCATACACAAACCCATATCAGCCAGTTCCTGTAGCGTATACTCCATTGCACTGATTTCAACTGCGAAACTCGTGCTTCCAGACTACACACGTCAAGTTTGACGTCACGTTTTCTCTAAGGCATGCGCAGTGGATTCTTTCCCCTTTCTTTTATGGTTCCCCTCCGCGTTGTGCGTGGTTGCCTGCCCTGGGGCATTTCCTGTTCAGGGTTCACTATCTCATTTTGTTACGTTCGTTCCCTTCCATCATCTCTGCAAGTCTGTAACACGGTCACAGAAATACCCTGTATATGTATATATATAAACATATATAAATTAGAGCCATTAACAAATTACATACCCTATGAGTGTAATTTGTTGAGCCCATCTCCTCATCCATGTCTTTTTGCAGGTTCGCCATTCTTTTTATCTTGCGTGATCTTCCGCTGCTTTCAAACTTTTTGGCCGTTAACTAGAATAATGCCACAAATTAATAAGGATTTAATGGTAGATGGGAAACATGAAGAAGTAGAAGATTGATTTTCCTGTTTGAAAATGAATGCATTGACATTTCTTTATTGCACAAATTAAACGACTTTCAGATAAAAACAGTTGAAGGAGATGGACAGAAAGAAAATCGGTAAGGATTGAAAAGATTGGATTCAATTTGCCCATGATATGGACGGATGGAAGGCTTGTGATGCTGCAGCTATATACCTTTGATTGATTGATGGATTGAGTTGGTGTTTTAAGTCCACTTTATGCACAGTAAGGCTAATCGGGACTGGACCTACAGTTTAAAGTGGAATCCGAACCACTATGAGCCTCCACTGGGTATCGAACCCGGGACCCCTTGATTACAAGGCAACGACGCTACCACTGCGTCTATATACCTTTGGATATGCGAATGATAGGAAGTTAGTTACATTAGCTATTGTAAGTTCCCATCTTCGAGTTCCGGCTTTATCATTGGTGGTCTTTGTAAAATGTGTCTCCACCAATTTCAACACTCATCCCTATCGTAGTGTTTAGCCAAAAGTTGCAAACATGCGACGTAAAATAATAATATTAATAAGAAAAATTCACACACCAAAAATAATAAATTACCAGAAATAAGAAAATCAAGCCGCAATAATTCCAGGATGGCGTTTAAAGTTATTCACTCATGCTGATAAGTGACCGAAGGGAACGTTGTAATGTAAAATTATCCGCATATTGAACAGGATTATTAAGGAAATTAAAGAACATATTTGGATTATTATGACAGAAGACGTTAGATATGATACATATGAGTCATGTTTTAAGTGAAATTCTACTACAAATAATCAATTAATATAAAGTAATTGATTAACAGACTAAATATCTTGTTAAATTTGTTTTCACTGTGTAAGGATAGATCACTACATGATTCTTTCTTATTATTAGTTTTTATGTATGTTCAAAATTTATATATATATATATATATATATATATATATATATATATATATATATATATATATATATAGTGACAGCTATACTTCTTTTTATGCAGTTTCAAATGTAAACTGCTGCAGGGATGGCCTACGTGTCGGTGAAAGCCAGCTTGCAGAAGGCAGTTAGTTTCAAATACTTGTACTACCTTCAAGCCTGAGAGGGTGGAAAATTTCAGTTTATTGGTCTGTTTTTGAATATCCTATATAAAGGGACCCGACTGGAAAGCGGAGTTGGCATTTCTTACGAGTTTTTGGGAAATAGGGGAGACCTTGGAAGGTTCTCTCGGTGCAGGTAGAGTGGCAGGGCTAGTCAAATGACTATAGTGGAACCACAAGGAAAGAAACCTGCGCAGACCCCATCGCGCTGGCGGGTGGGGGAAAAAGACAGGAGGAAGAAGCCTTCAGAGTCGCCAACGTCAGTGTTGCCAGACCTATTGATTTCTCGGTAGGATTCCATAATAAACTATTGCTATGGCACCTCCGACGGCCTGCTCAAAAACACGTTTCCTGCTCATCTTTACTTAACATGGAGGGGAGATGTGGAGTGGAACTCCACTCAGCCCTGAAAAGTGCTGTTTGAACTGTGAAATTATGTCAAACGCTACTCAATTGTGCTAGGACATTATTTTATTACTGATACTACATTACTATTTTTAGATGGCTGTATTTTATCCCACCCTAAACTCTATTTTTATTTTAGTTATTTTACGTCGCTTTTGTGGCTCTACGGGTAAGTACGACAATATGGATGAATGAAACTGATGAAATGGATGAAGTGACACAAACACAGTGAAACGTCCTTGCCTTACGAGGTAGAAGAAACACTGACTTCGTAGCGTGGGCAAATTATGTTATACATGTATGTGTTTGTGGGTGTGTGTGTGTATTTCTAGCAGATGGGGAGAATGGGTGGCACCCTAGCATAAGCGTTGCTATCTTGAATTATTGAGGAAGACATGCTGTCTAATTCACCAAATATATTTCACATACGTAATGCATTTTCTCATTATGATGCAGGACGCGTGCCCACCCCCTAACGATAGCTGTACACCGAACACCAGCAGAAGGCAAATTGATTTGTTATTGTTAGCATTCGACTTGAAAGATTGTGGAAAATCGCCGACAACGAAAGGCGGCACGTTAGCTTCATCTGTGAACACAACTTTCTACCATTTCCTGTCATAAAAATTCCTCGCGATAATAGAGGCATCCCAACCCCTTGTGTCGATGCTGAGAAAGGGCAAATTTGAGGGTGTTTTCCACGCACCCTCTAACCGGAAAATGCGGAAGAGATGAAAGATGTTGGTCGGTTCCTTCGGGCGGTTTACTTTCTTTTGTTTGAAACATGTCTACTCCTGAAATGGAGATCTTCGGTATATTTTCGCCAAACACAGGGTGCTGGGTTTAGCACCATTGTTACAAAAGTATCTGTGACGTTTACACCGTAAACAATGCGCGCCACTCCCCCTTGCCCCCCCCCCCCAGTGCGCACAACTATGCCGCCCTTCCCCCCCAAGAACGTCGTTCATCCTCTTCTATTAGATCATCGGATTTTGTAGCAGAACTTCTGGTTTCCAAGGAACAATCTCCCGAATTTTTCAAATCTGACCTGGCAACACTGCCCCGAACACCGATAACGGCAGGGAAGTTGCGCGAACGCTTTGGACGGAAGGTTTTTTTCCTTGTGGTCGAGAGGATCAACCATTTGCTTTTTCGAAATACATAGATAAGTCCACGCATTATTTTTTGATTCGTTTGGTGACAAGCCAACGCTTAGTTTTCAGTGGACATTTGTGTTATACTTAGAGAAACGACGTATCCGAGGTAATTAAGGGAAGCGTTTAATTTCAAGTATATGTCTATCCGTTGGTGACAAGCCAAGTCCTTGTTGCGCGAAATTATTAGTTTAACTTTGTAGATTCAACACTGTCAAGGTGTCCGGTTTTTATTTAATTTGGGATTAAAGGGACTGTGACAGGGTGGAAAAAGAATCATCACAGTTTTGTTTTTATATAATTGCAAGAAAAGCGCATAATTACGCGAGTTGTTGTAATTTCAATCAAGTTTAGTCTATTTTTGCGAGGCAATTTTCATTATAAACAAGAAAGCGAGGGAATTAGAGAAACATGTCATGTATACTAGTGACAAGCTAGATACATTTTTGAACTAGTACTTCTAGTCTAGGCCAGCGTACGACCCTCTCATATATATATATTACAGTGTTTCAATTAAAGAGGATCAAGTCATTTCTTATGTGGGGGTTATTTCTGATGTAATTATTTGTATATATTTAATCAACGAAATAAAATAGTTTTTGTATATATTTTTAAACTGAACGTCTGGGTATCATTGAGATAAAAGAACTGAGTTTTTCCCTACTATCCATGGTAAAGAGTATGGTAGTTATTCAATGTATTTAATTCGATTGAACCGCATTGTTAGTTTTTAAAGTGTTATGCTAATTATTTGCCTGGGGAAGTAACGAAAACAAGTAACAGGTCGAGGCAAGGCAGGTTATTCTCCCCAGAAGAGAAATAGAGTATTCAAGATTTATGGGAAGAAGATATATTATAACGGAAGCTGCTATTCATAGTTAATGGTGTCGTTGGTCCAGCGAGAGAGTTCGGAAATCGATAAGGATCACCCATGTAATTTACCTCTATATCGGAGCGAAGTTAGTATTAAAGTCTTACCACGCAGTAAGATAGCTTAACTGAGCCACCATTAATTCCTAGAGCCATGTAACTAGATTGGTTGTGACCCAAGTAGGTTAATACTAGTTCTAACTATTTTTTCCTAAATAATATACATGAAAATCCTTTCAATCGTTAGTTTATTTCAATAAGTGCTAAACAGTTCCTACCCCAAATGCCGAGTCACCGCATGTCACTGCATATGGGAATCGTATTGTGTTTTGATGATAACAACTATTGTAATGCAATCTCACTGTGCCTTACGCGTGATAGCAGTAGTTATTATTTTAAGGGCATTAAGAAACCTTGTTAGGGATACACAAATTATATTATTTTTATTTATATGGAAAAGCAAACAGAGCCTGAATTTTTCTCTGTAAAGTTTACAATATTTTCATAAGATTCCCATGAAGAAATTATTGAGGACTGTTCTAACAATATTTTTACACACAAATATGTATCTAAATCGGTATCTTAACACTCTACTTGGATATGGAGCACCAAGTTCAACATAAAATTATTACCCTTCAATACACTGAAAAATTAGAAGTATTGCTAAGTTTCGAAAGTGTATTACAAATTAGAATAACCTTTTTTGATGTAATAGAAGCTGATTTAGGTTTCCAAATAAAATACTTTATTTGATTAGTTATTCTTTTTTTGTCTTTATTCCAGACATTCGAGACGAGACGAGACTTTCCGCGAGTCGTCTCGTAATAATCAGTAGCACTCGATTTACCCCAGCACTCATCCGGTTTACCTCGTATCACTGGTGAAAATAGAGTCACAGCAGACTTTCGTTCAACATGTGCATAATGGGTTAGAAACTATTTAAAGTTGTTTGTTATAAGGGTTTTAGATTATTGAAATCCTGTTTTGGTATTGACTACATAGTTTCGTATAGAACCTTACTGTCTCTCTAAACTGTCTAAACTCTTCTGAGTTCGACGAGACAAGGTGAAGCACTCGGCTGGTGTATGGGTGCCCGCAGGAATCAGGAACTGCTTACTCCACGAACTGAGAGCCTATCATGGACTGAATCGCTCTCTGAAGGCCACTGGCGTGTGGAACCCAACGTTGGAAGCTTCTTTCATCACATCCCTTTTTTGTCACATTTCGTACAGAAAGTGATGAAATCCCGCAACTGCACCACGTATAGAACCTTACTGGCCTCTCTAAACTGTCCCTACAGTTTGTAGAGGACCTTACAGATTCGGGGATCTTACCATGGGGGTTATGTTAGCTCATAAGCACTCGCTTATGCTGCATCCTTAATCTGCGGAGGTACCTAGATGAAACTTAATCTACACAACCTTTTAAATGAATGGCAACCACACATTTTCAGGTTAAAATTACCTAAGGACTGCATTGGCAATGTTGGCTTATGAGAGAAAACCATATTACCTGTCTCGTTCTCGAAGAGATGATCAATAAGAGTTTCAAAGTGAACTCACACACACACACTGTTGTTAGTCTCTTAAAATTGTATCTTAACCTGCACTTATTCCCCGAACAACGTTTTCGAAGCAACGTTAACTTTTCATGATAAGGATCGACTGTCTTTCAAACTAAACCTGTCTCTTACTTTCAGACTCCCACCACTCGACTCCTTCAAACTCACAACCGCCTCCGGTTACAAATCAAAACCGACTGTCTCCCTAAGCCAAAAGAACTGTCGTCTCAAGCTACAAAACCCCGACTGTCCAGTTCAAGATTCAACTTGCATCCCCCTAACCTAGGCTCCTCCTACATTTCTTCTTCTCACTCCACTTTACCTCTGCAGTAACTGGAAAATGCATTATGCTGTTCTGAAGTTGACACATTCTTTAGTATTTCCTGCCTACTACAAGGCTAAAGCGAAACTCGAAAATGCGAGGTAAGCTACCGTTTCTATAAGAAAAATAATGCTTTTGAGAAAGTGAACCTATTTCGCTGGTCTACAACATTCATGTTCTGAAAGGATGGAACAAATCAGAACAAGTTAGTAGGAGATGAGAAGTAAACACGTTCAAGCAATAAGATTCGTACAAATTATAATCAAGGGGCTGCGAGTTAAGTAGAGTAGTTTGGTCATTTTATGTAATGCACAGCTTCATAGCTTCATACTTAATATTCATATTCAATAAGTCTACGTTTAAAATGCAATAATAGCTATTTATTCAAATTATCACTTAGGTAGAGAAACATGTTAAAATATTCCACTTTCTTCCCTCACACTTTAATCCTAAATAAGTACCCAAAGTAATGAGACTCCTGTGCGTGTGAATACATGTCATGAAGGCATATGAGGTAATGTGGTGGTATAGAGGTCCACATATTCTGGATCTTGGCCATAGTGATCAGCATTATATCCAACAGCCTTTACCCACCAGAGTTGCCCACCATGAACCAACAATTTATACGAGGCTGGGTGGATCTCAGACCCACCGGAAACATTCTTGGTACAGATCACCTGCCTTGGAGTTCGAACCCGGGTCAATTTAGTCCTTGGAAAAAAGGCGCTTCGCTCTCATTCCTGACAAAAATCTCCATTTTATCCCATTGCTGGAACATATGTTCCTATCTCTCATCTCCCTCAATACTTGTTTTGCATTGTTCCTGCATCCAGATTAAACCCAATTCCCTCATAATTATAATTTCTTTCAGAAATACTCTCACCCCCACCCCCAACCAAACAAGAGCTCCGCTGTTTTTCCATCTCTTGTCCTTTACTCCCAACCCCTTGCATACCTTTGAGAGTGTGTGCTGTAAATACTCTTTCATATGTTATTTAATACAAATTTTAATACTCTTTCCTATCTTATTAAATACAAATTTTAATACCTTTCCCATATTTTTAACAACAATCTTTAATTAACCTTCTTTCCGGTATCACGAGAACAACTACGGTATGAAGAAGAAATCACCTGGTGCAAATGATATTTCGCAGAGAAACCCTCTTTATTGAATCATCAATTGTACCTCCGAGATCCATCTGAAAACTATTTCTTTAACCTGCTGTACATTATCACAAATACGAGAAACAATTTGGGTGTAAGGGATGACCCTTTCTGAGGACACAAAATGCCAACCTCATTTCCACATTGTACACTCTGGTCTGGATATAACAGACTAACGAGGCTCTGGCGTCGGACCCATGGCCATTGTAATCCTCCATATGGCCAGTGCTGTCCTTGCGTGTTTGTGATTGTCTTTAATCAATTTCATTTTATCACTTTTCATCATAATCTTCGCGATTAGCCACATTTGGTAATTAAAATAAATGAAATCATCAATCAACAAAATCAGAAACTCAGTTTGTACTCTCATACCAATTCTTGAGGTATCCAGGCTCTCAATGAAGGGCGATTTCTCTATTTCGTCCTCACTTTCTTCAGCCCTCAACCCTAGCTTACACGAGGGTGCTGTTAGACTCATTCTCCTATTTTTCTGATATTTCAACTGTGAAATTTTCTATAAAATATTGAAAGCAATTGACATTGTTCCCTAGCGTGTTCCCCATATTTACGTATTACTTTTGTTCATAAAAACACAAATGTAATGTAAGTAAGAGTCAAGATGCACTAGGATGGCATATAAGACGCCATCTTTGAATGCGTGCCATTCGATTCGCGACACTCGTGCCAGTTACGGTGTATAATAAGTTGGTAATGATGGTATTTTGTAATTATTATAATAAACAACTGCACCTCTGTAAACAAAAAAGAAGTAATGAAAAATTAAGTTTTAGTGAATGGTGAAATATGTGTGTGACACTGAAGCAATAATTTGCTATTATTTCTTATAAATTATGGTAATGTTTGTAATTATTACAACTAATAAACGACTGCACATATATGTTCAACAAAGGAAGCAGTGATTCAATAATGAAATACTTTCTTGAATTTTAATTACAACAAACTGAGGGCCATGTGAGGCCTCTCCCTCAGATAAGTAGGTTTCTCGTACAACACGGATAGGATAAGTTTAATATTATAACCCAACACATTGCCTCTCCTCTCTTGTTTTAAAAGTACACATACATATTTGAAACGCATGTCATGCATGGTAATGTGTGGGGAGATCAAGTATCAACTGTTACCCTCATAGGCGCCGACTCCATGGGGCTTGGAGGGCTCGAGCCCCCCCAATGTTAACGATGTGGGGGCAGAACCCCCCCCAATAATTTTCTTAAGAGGATCTAATGTATTACTTTTCTTCTCTTGTAAAGTTTACTCTGAATTGTGCCACATGAATTTAACTTTAAATACACATTTGAAATGTTCTAGACCATCAACGCTGGGAGGGGGGGGGGGGTTAGACCGCTAAACCATCAACTTTGGGGGCGGGCTATGACCAGAGACAGCAAAACACATGAGGGAGGTTATCTAAGTGTCTCCCTCCGATTTCCATGAAACGTGGCAGGTGCATAGATGGGCCCAATGGAAGAAATACGCGTTTTTTTGTTTCGGCTAAAAAAACAGGTTCAGGGGGCAACCCCCCTCAAATGTCAAGATGAGGACAAATTGAAGTGGGATATGACCCCTGTGTCCCCCTTCGATTCCCATGAAACTTGGCAGGTGTATAGAGGGGCCCAAATGAAGAAATACGTGTCTTTTTTGCTTCGGCTTGAAAACGGCTTTAGGGGCTAACCACCCTCAAATATCAAGATGAGGACAAACTGATGTGGGGATCTGACCCCTGTGTCCCCCTCCGATTTCCATGAAACTTGGCAGGTGTATAGAGGGGCCCATAGGAAGAAATACGTGTTTTTTGTTTCGGCTAAGAAACTGGTTTAGGGGGCAAATCCCCACCTTAATATCAAGATGAGGACAAATTGAAGTGGGGATCTGACTCCTGTGTCCCCCTCTGATTTCCATGAAACTTGGCAGGTCTATAGAGGGTCCCAAAGGAAGAAATACGTTTTGTTTCTGCTAACCACGCTCCGTCTATTGTTATGCCCATGACTATCCGGGAACAACGGTGTCTATGAATTCAGCATCTCTCTACAATTGCACTGCGTTTGGTACCGACAATCCTACAGTTCTGTGCTGTGTGTGTTCCAATTATATGTGCGTGTTCTTCCTATGCCAGATTTACGTGGTTTCGGGGTCAGATCTCCACTTAAATTTTTCCTCATCTTGACATTTGAGGGAGGGTTTTGCCCCCTAAAACCGTTTGTGAGCTGAAACAAAAGAAAAACACGTATTTCTTCCTTTGGGCCTCTCTATACAACTGCCAAGTTTCATGGGAGTTGAAGGGGGACACAGGGGTCAGATCCCCACTTAAATTTGTGCTCATCTTGACATTTGAGGGAGGGGAGTTTGCCTCCTCAAACAGTTTTTTAGCCGAAACAAAAAGAACACGTATTTCTTCCTTTGGCCCCCTCTATACACCTGCGAAGTTCCATGGAAATCGGAGGGGGACACTTAGATAACCTCCCTTGTAAGTATATATGAGTATTGTTAACATAAAGGCCGGATTAAGACGGGTGCTATTGATGCTGCAGCATTAGGCCCATTCCTGAAATAGGCCCAGATGAAAACAGACGAGAATTTTCCGAAAGTTGAAAATAAATCTTAGAATGAAATTTGGATCCCCAATTTCGGACGCCTAGACACAGCGTTACTTATTATACAGTTACTATTATTCTTTGATCTGTGACGTAACTATAACGTCGTTGTGTTTATTGTTCACCGAAGATTTCAAGTTAATGCTATCAATTTTACGTGAAACAGTTTAAATAGTAATTTAGCTGTGTTTTTTTTGCAAAATCTTGATGATTGTTGCCACTTTATTATTGTTCGGTAAGTGCGACGTAGTAAATTTTTCATCTTGAAAGTTAGTTGTACAGAAAAAATCGACGGTATGCAGCATGAGGCCCAATTTCGTCTTAATCCGGCCCTGGTTAACATTTTTACTAGAAAGAGTTTCAAAAGACGATGTGCATGAACTAGGGGAGTGGATGGGACGTTCGGGCTACAAATGGCTCTCACATGACATTCAGAACGAGATCGTTGATATGTTAGGGAGATCTGTTTTGCGCTCCGTGGTAGCAGATATTAAAAGTCGGGAATGTGAACAATTGACATTCTGCATTCGAACTGATATTTTTGAGGAATTCGTGGGCTTTTACGAGATTCCGAACACCGAGGCCAAAACTTAAAAAGGGAGGGAGTGAGTCATTCATTAATTTATTTCAGTGATCAGAGCCCCCCCAATAATTTTGACAAGTCGGCGCCCCTGGTTACCC
The DNA here is from genome assembly GCF_977018435.1 of Lepisma saccharinum. NCBI lineage: Eukaryota > Metazoa > Arthropoda > Insecta > Zygentoma > Lepismatidae > Lepisma > Lepisma saccharinum. The sequence goes on from NC_139251.1 coordinate 48,630,636, forward strand.
TTACTACTCTCTATACGTACCGCATTAACGACTTTATTAAAGCGCAACATGTCGATGGCAATTGACCTGTACTCTTCCTTTGTTAATTTCTCATCGTTGAATCCGCCGAAAGCAAGCAATACATCGGACACGTACTGTATCTTGGCTTTTGCAAATTCCTTTGAATCCAAATAATTGGTTTCCATGTCAAGCCCAGTTATAGCTGCATCGAAATAGCTATCCTCAGAAGAAAGTGCCTTTGAAGATGGAATCCTCAGCTGGAAATCAAATATTGTATTTTAAGTGAATTTTAATTTTTAATTGTCTTTCAATTTGAAGATAAATAGTAAATAATTTCACAGTTTCCTTCAAAGTTATTTTAATTTTTAAGAAAATTGGATATATTTACCACAAGAAGCTGCATCTCCTGGCTAAAGAAATATCTCTTAGTTATTCGATGCAACGATGCAAATGCAATCGTAAAACAAAATTTGGGATCACATTGAAGAATTGACAGATTATTATTATTTAAGAGCTTAGATCTGTGTAAAAGTTCCAAAATTCTAGAAAAGTTTTATCTGGTTCGGAGACTGGGATAAGTTAGAAATATTGTCTTTCGTGGAAACATTAGCATTGAGCACGTACTTGCATAATAATGCAGTTTGGTGCCTAGTGTCGAAAGCACAGATTATATGAGATTTAAGAGGTTAATTATGTGTGAAAATACTAATGCTATACGTTCTTTTTTTTGTAAAATATCTGGGGAAAATGAGTAAATTTGTCAAACAATTGTAACATTCCACTTAATCTATAAAAACGAAATTTGGATTGCACTTAAGAAATGACAGATTATTTGAGGTATAAGGGCTTAGATCTGTGTGAAAATACCAAAATTCTCGATAACGTTAGTTCAAATAACTAGCATCCTGTACATACACATTGTATGTGTTGTTAAGCAACACAATATTTCTATTCGAGACATAAAATATATTACCAACTTTGTTATTATATTATTTCTTCAAGAAGTTATTTGCAAAAAACACGCATGTTTCCAATTTATTCTAGGCTTTCATAGTTTCGATAATATCCAATCCGATCACAAAATAGCATTTATTGTTGCAAACCGTAACCAGCAACGTTATCAACTTGGCCTTTATAGTTTCAGAGTATGTTTTATACAGTGCTACAAATATTCTTTGTGACAAAATTTTTGAAAAAAGTAACAAAAATATACATTATTAACATTATGTACTCTTAAAATATATTTGAACTATTTTTTTTCTAAACATGGCACCCTCGTCATTTAATCAAGTTGATTCCTCCCATTTTCGTATTGTAAACATGCATTTGTATTGAGCGTTGCAAATCTGCAAATTTTTAACAATATTTTCTTGCATAAAAAAACGTCGAAGATACACTCGTATATTTTATGACTTAGACATACAAGAAGAATACAGGAGAAAACGTGATAAGTCCAATTTTATCGATTTCCTGTTGTCGATGTCAGTGTACTTTACTATGATGTAACTGCACATGCGAAAAAATCGTAAGTCCTCAGAAATGTGAAGCTTAGAGTTATATACAATACAATATATAAAAGTTTGGATTTGCTTTCTTTCAAAAACGGGAATATGTGATTCATCAGGTAGTTCTCCTGGACTTTCATGTGGATAAGCTGTTATGTGCCAGTTAATCTTCAAGCGGTCAAAAGAGAGAAGTTGCTTGCGCATATGTGAATAGCTGTTGCGAGACAACAATTGCCTTACTTCTTTCTGTTACAAGACTTACTTCTATAATGGAGACGTTATATTCGTCTAAGTAACGGACATGGAAGCCAATTAATATATCCTTCCTCAATATCCGATGAGCGAGAGCGAGGGATCTTGACAAGTTGAAATTTTCTGTTGTGGAATTCGTTGGAATTTTCCTAGGAAGTTCCAACTTTGCCAGTGTGTCCAAGATAGGATTTACTCCATGTTCCTCCATACTATCTGGAAGGGAAATAATAAATCAAGTGTTTCGCTATTAATGTAATTTATTACGCAACTTTATGCAGCTGAATTTCAATTGAACTAGGGGTAATATAATTTTTTCAGCGAGTTAAGAAGGTAGAAAGAATATAATATATGTTTCGTAAATACGTATATCAGAGTGGGTTTAATATGTACAAGAGTTCCGAATCGGATTTGAAACAACTGGAAGTTGATGTAACCCTAATGTATCAACCACTCCAACGCAACGCTTTTAGTTGTAAATGTTAGCTTCATGTTCCAACTTTACTTTAAATTTGATCTTACATTGCAAGTTAAAGTACATACATGGAATACACGAGAAATGTTCATTGTTCTATACGTTAGAGCTATGCTGCCATTTATCCTTTAATAAATATCTAGATTGATTGATTGATTGAATTGGTCTCTAAGTTCACTTTATGTACAGTAAGGCTAATCGGGACTACACCTACAGTTTAAATTGGGATTCGAACCACTATGTGCCTCTACAGGATATCGAACCCCTTGAAGTAAATATGAAAATTAATATGTAGAATAAATACAAGAAAAGTATTATTTGAATTCGTAAATCTTAATAATAAAGTGTCACGGGCTGCTAATTTAATAAATAACTAATTAACTCAACTAACTCAACTGAGCTGAGCTTAGCAACGCAACAACGAAGAATCTCTCGCCTCACCTGCTGGGCGAATTAAACATTACATGAAATATAATACGGTCAGGATAAGTGCCTAACAGTCGGAGTTACCGAGAATAAACCTAGGAGGATTTGATTTTAAATACCTGAAATGACGTTACATAAGACTACGGTGTTTCTGAATATACACATATATTAAAGCACAGATAAATACACATTACATCTTGCCCTCTTTCACTCGATCTCACATTCATTCTCTCATTCTATGGCATATTGCGACAATATGACAAATACAAAGGTTAGATTATTTACTACTTTGACCATACTCTTGCTATGTCTTGGCTGCATTGCCTTTTACAATTTATCGTTTAGGATTTTAAGCATAAAGTGAATAATTGTTCCTTGTGCGAACCCCTTCTATCTTTTCTGAAGGTATAAATATATTTCATGAACTATCGTTTGCGGCTAACATAAACTCTCATCTTTAACATTTGATTACTCCGCCGGAAAACAGATGTCTAGGGTTGCCATAGCACTGATTTAAGTTATGCAATGATTTGATTCACGCAGATTCGCGGTAGATAGTCGTCATCTTTCTCACACGCGCACATGGTTGGATCTTACCTTCGCTGCATTCCCTCTGACCTGGGTTGGGTGAAAGTGGTCCTACAGTTCTGGAAGACATCTGCACTCCAGTGTTGCACTTCACGGTTATCCTGGTTGGCGAAAGTGGATCAGTCGGCAGCTCCATCTGGCATCCTCGGATCCTGGCTTCACGCGTTCACTTCGCAGGGACGTCCAGGACGGTACACGCACACTGTCGACTCCATACGACAACTTGCGCAATAATTGGTCAGTTCTTCGCGGTCACTCGTAAGTACAGATACTTGACTTGGGCGATGAGACGAACGTACGCGATGAGCCATTCGCGGTTTCACATGGATATCAAATGTTATTAACTTTCACTACTTTGGACGTTGTTTCGGACGATTGACACGGGTGGACGTGTCTGGCGTTATACTCACATAACCACACGTATGTGCACGGATGCGTTGACGGCAAGGGGATACCGATCCCCTGGTTCTATTCTGCTCTACTCCATGGCTCTGAAACACTCACTCGAGAAAAAACAAATCCAGACCTCGGGTCCGCTTGCAACTCGCAGCCCGGTCGCACTCCGGTGGCGATTCTAGGCAAAACTGTGCAAAACTGTCCCAAATCATCCCTTTTATTCCAGATTTGAACGTAGTGACGCGCTACCCTCTATGATCAGGTGCTTGTTTATTGTTTCTGGTGCTTTGACCGTTGTCCTCCTATCCTGGTCAATGCTCACTCAGGTCCTTAACCCCTGGCAGCAGCCCCTCGCGCAGAGATTAGGCTAACTCTTCCTCTTTTGTATTCAGTCACGAAAACCAAAGACAACTCGGCAGGGTAGCGTCTCCCATTCAATGCAGCGATGAATCTTTAATAAATCATAACTCCCGTATTTCTGTCCTGATTAGGCTCAAATCTTGGAATCAGTACTTTCATGATGTGGTCTTCCGCTGGTGAAAATCTCATCCAATTCGGTCCATTGGTTTAGAAGTTGCATTTTTCTTGTTATTCCCATAAGAATGCATGTAAATCCGAATTCGGGCGGAAAACTGTGGTTGAGCAAGCTAGTGCTGGCTAAGGCAGTTCGCTAGACACCTGTATTCGCGACGGATATTAATATTACCAATTGCAATTAATTCATACTAACGGGCAATTAGATTAATTACTTGTCACTCAATATTTGACCGTTATAAAAGATACTAATATCTATACAGTTTATTTATTGCTCTTTAGCAAGTTCTTTTTTATTAGGAGAAGTTATTAGAGCAGCGCGTTACGACGCCAAGGGTCCGCGGTTTGAATCCCAGCATGGGCATGGGTGTTCTTTGTGAGTGTCCCTTCATTAATTTCATCATATCGTAACGCAACTCCCATGCTGCGTTTGGGATCGAACCAAGTAGTGGGATTGGTGCTATTATAAACCCACGAAAGTATGAACCCCCCTCAAGCAGATTTACCTACACTTAAAACAAGCTCAACATGCCCATATGAGGTTTTTGCTCAAGTGTGGAACTCTGTCTAATCCAAGATTTTTGTAAAAAAGCCCTCATGGACTCCATGAGAAAGTATGACCCCCCTCAGATTGATGTGCCTATACTTACAAAAGGCACTTCTGTGAGATTGTTGTCCATAATCCTGTCAAAAATATGCCCCTCTTGATGGCCACACTTAAAACTAGGCCACAACACACCCACACCCACCCACATACACACACATACGTGTAAACGTGGTCTTATAAGGCCCGAGTGAGTGTACATATGTTGTTGGAACCACTATAATTTGATAAATTAGCAAAATAAAATTCATTTTAAAATGTCGAGACCATGCATGTGATTACAAATACCACCGTGGTTTTTGAAAATTATCATTTATGCAGTTTTCCTCACGAAAAAATGGTTACTATTCTTGTTGGAACCTGGTACCAATATCACCTGTCTAATTTACGTGTTGTAATTTTTAATACAATTGCATCCGTTGTGGGTACCGATCAATATTGCACAAACCGTCCAACCAATCACAATTCTTGTAGGTCACATGATTTCTTCCTGTGTGTAAGCAGCTACGTACCATACCGAATTGGGCAAATACTTGTGAAATGCGCTTTACGGCGTCAATTGAGAGCGCGTAACTTGGACGTTTCTGTCTCGGCGCAGAGCATTCGGAAGGGGAGGGGGAAAGAGTTCCTCTCGCGGCGGTCGGAAGGGGAGGGGAAAAAGAAGAGTTCCTCTCGCGGCGGAGTTAGGAAGGGATTAACTGTTGTGCAGTCAGTGCCGTACTTAAGCCTCGGCTGGATGTTGAAAGAAAACCAAATTTCTAGGGTGTCGTTAGTTCCGTTCTAACAACAGTACCAAGGGAACACGAGGGTGGCGCTGACGTCGCTTTCAAGAAATTCTCCTTCTTCCCAGCCACAAACCCTCCCATATTCTTACCATCGTTACCTCGCTGCTTTTACGATCTTGCAGGGAGGGGGAGAATGGAATGGTCGTACCCACTGGCCATTGACAGATGTTCCGGAACCCTGAAGAATAACTGTTTTCCTTTCCTTAGTTGAAAAAAAGCTTACACATCGTCCTTTGAGATCACCAGCCTATGCACTGTGAAGCTGCATGTTTCTTTTTGTTTCCGTCGGTACATTCATTAAGTTACAGTAAAATGGCCAACTAACATAGATTATGTAGTAAAATACGAAGGGGCGAGGTGTAGGGGCCCCACAATGTGCTCTTGATTTTTTTATATAATCGCAGAAATTCCACAGATAGTGTCGCTTATAAAAAAAATAGATTTACGAAACAGAAATCTGGTTCCCAGTAACATCATATACGACGTCTGCGATAACAAGCAGTGACGTATTATCTCAGCCAGAGGGGCCCCGGTAACTTGTCATATGGGCCCCCCTCCGAAATGCAGAATTAACTTACTTGCTCGCAGATGTCCATCGATAGGAAAATATCCCTCATCTCATACCTTTGTATCTACGCAGTTTGTCGTAAACGTAGTGTAGCGTGTCAATTGTCTACAGTTAGGAATCCAGTAGAAATATTCAGTTGCTCAACCAGTCGATCCTTATTTTACAACAAACATCAAAATTGTTAATTCGTAACCTTTTAGTTTTACACGTGATATTTAAAATGTAACTTCCCACCAAATATTTTCAAGGAGGGGCCCAATTCTTTTCATATTGAAATAAGAGCTGAAATGAATTTCCCACATTGTCTACACTTGTTTTACTTCAAAGGGGCTGAAAACCTCAGTTAAAGGTGGGACCCATAGTAAATTATCCCTTTGCTGTAAAGACCATTATTCCATCCTCTGCCACGCAGGGTATGCAACTTATGAGTTGAATGTGACCATTATTTTGTGTAATTTTGTAAGTTCATATTTCTTACAATTTGGCATTTTGTGGACATTTCTGTCGAACTAGTTCTTATTTTCTAATGTGTTACGATTTTGTTATCTGCAGTGTTCGAAAGGAAAATTCCTAGCTGCAAATTTCCTTGTTCGCGTTGGGGATAGAAGGAAGGATCCTTGTGTGGAGCAACTTGAAGATAATGAAGTAGATGAAGGAGAATGATTATGCAAATTCGAGCACTGATGGTCTATTAATAAAAAGGTTCTTGTTTCATGAAAAAGTCTTTAAGAAAGTATGATCACTGGTCTATCGAAAAAAGAATGGCAGCGTTAAAATTATGAATAATGATGTTGAGGTCTACTAACCTGTGGCAACCTTATTTTATTTTGGGATGGGCTCAGTCCTTCGAAGCTGCATTTCATTGAGTGATAAATTTTCAGTGAATAGAGTTCCTTCGCAGCTTTATTATCTATCACTCAAAGACTAGAGTCCGCAGTTATTTCTTCGTAGCAGATGGAAATTTACCTTGTGATAGGTTACTACCGACAATCTAGATGTCCGGTTCAACCCCCATTACTGAAGGATAAGTTTGTTGCTTGAGTATATTAGGGCTACTCACTCAGTATTAGAAGGCTAATATGAGCGACTCTTACGTTGAATCTTGGCCTGGAGGAACCAGGGGCTGAAGGCACATTCACCTCAAAGTCCGAAAGAGGAGTGTTTACTATTTTTTTACAATTCCACCAAAACAGTATTTTTTAATATCTGTGTAATATATGTAACTTCATAAAAAATATTTCAAGCAAAAATACAAAGCATCACGAACAAAATATTTGGCAGCTGGAAGCTTCCCCCTCCTCCAAAAGTGATTCCTGGCTGTGTCGCTGCGTTGAAGTAGAGAAAATATTTCCAGATTCTTCTTCCAGTTATTTTTCAGAGATTCAGCCCATCCTGATTTAGTTTCAAGAAAGTACTACAGTGATATAAGTCGATAACAAAAAAATGGGAAGGCATAATATTTGAGGTAAAAGTTAATTTCTTGTACAACGAAGGGGGGAGGGCAGCTAACTATTGTACTTCCGTCCCACTCTGGCATCATATTTTTCTTTGGCACTAATGGGGCCCCTCAATATTTTACTTGCAGGTGGGCCCAAATATCTGCGCTACGCCACTGAGTGGCTCGGATCCCACTTTAAACTATACGTCCAGTCCCGATTTGCCTTTCTGTGAATATAATTGGTCTTAAAACAAGTTTAACAAACAAACGTTTTGCTATCAGTTCACAATTATGATTAGCTGTGCTCTGATAGTTGGTGATATTGATAAGTGTCCAAAATGGATAGATGCACGTAAAGAGTGAGGTATTTGTAAAATTTCCTGCAACTACTCTTGAAGCATCGATATATTATAAATTGTACATATATAGTCTCCCCACAATAACCAAATGTTAGCAAGTAGATGGAGCACTTCCCCTTCCCGTTAAAATACCATTCTGTACATAACCCCCGAACTCGGGATCTCTATTACTCAATATTAGTCTGTTCGATACCCGTTGTAGGCACATGGCACAGTGGTTCGGATCCCACTTTAAACTGTAGGTCCAGTCTCGATTAGCCTTCCTGTGCATAAAGTGGACTTAAAACAACAAATCAATCAATCAAGATTAGTCAAAAGCAGGTACGTATCAAGAAATATATTTCGGGGGGGGTGTCCGAACCAAGTCTCAGAAATAATATTAGTAATAATATAAATGATTAAATTAAAGTATTCACATTAGATTAATGACATTAATTAAATATGTAAATTAATGTATTATTATTATTATTATTACTTGAATAGGCAAAAAGACGGTGTAGAAACAGGGATATAACAAAACGTATTCTTTATTTAGGTGTAGTTAATATCGCAAAAAATGAAATGGGGAAATAAATGTCAAAGAGATCAAGGATCGAATATTTATTGAATAACAAAAAAGAAGGTTGGATCCAGTAGACGAAAAGTAAATTTCTTGGTTAGTTCCATAAATCTTCTTTGACACTGGCCTTAACAACCGCATGTTCCCAATATAATCGTTGCCTTCCAATAAGTTCGGCAGAAATAAATAACCTTCGATTATACAACAAGTACTAAAAACGTATATTTTTATTATTTAATTTCAGTACTTGTGTACGATGAATTAGAGATTATAATTATATTTTCCTATATATTTTGTTTTGGGGGGCTGAACTTGTGAACTTGGATCGTGCATAAACAGTGGCGCAGGAACATTTTTCATCTGTAAGGTACAAAATTCGTCCTCAATATTATATATATATATATATATATATATATATATATATATATATATATATATATATATATATAAAACGGAAAATCAGAGTTTTGTCATTTGAAAGTAGCGAATTTCTAATAATTTTAATGCAGGGTGACATTTGAAGGGACAATAGGAAGGATTTTCCCCCGTCAGTGGCGTGGCGTGGGATTTTTAAAAGTGTTACCGGTTATCAGTAGGACATTTAAGGGAGACTTGGGCGCCTCCCCACCTCATGCCCCCCCCCCCAATGTCTTCCAAGTAGTTCATATAATATTAATCTGGTACGCCTGCAATTCATCAATTTCATCATATCATCACTCATCCCCATCTTCGCAAATTAGCCAAAAGTGGCACAAGGAAAGCAAAATCAATCAAATCAAATCAAAAAAGTTCTATGATGCTGTCATAAAGTGAAGTCTTTCATTTGAATTTGAATTTTTGGGTGCGTCATGGTCATGGTCCATGTTATCCACACCTGAATTCCACACGTTTTTTTTTTTCACCCGAAAATTGAGTACATGGCCAAAAAAAAGAGTTTCGACAACTGCGCACATCCACATAACCATGGATAGTCGTTATACCACGAAACATTGAAATGTCGGTCATATCCAGCAGACGATTTGGTTTTTAAATCGTTCAAAATAGGCTTTGGCCTCCCTTTCACCACAATTTCGATTTTTTTTGCAAAAGAACGAACCGGAAGATTGCTTCAAAATATCTTCTATCGCACGATTACACACACTGTTCAGATAGGATGAACCCGCCACCTCGGAACTCGAAGCAAGCTCCATTAATTAATTGACAATGCCCGAAAACAACATAAAGACGAAATACACCACTCACAAAACTCGCACTGCACAGTCCCTCCCACAAACCGTTGTTTACTTTTGTAACACGTGAAGCACCCTTCTTGCCCCTTCCCCTTTTAGCATCGGCGCTTCCCCAATATTTCCTTCGGAACCTGCAAGAAGTGCAGTTCTACTACTGGTGCCATCTTAGTTCATTTGAAACCAGATTTGCCCAAATCGCGAAACTTTTCGTTTCAAATAAGACGTATGTAGAGTGATGTAGTCTTCATCTGTTTCCTAACTACTCCCACTCCCATGTTTCGCTAAATCCACTGAAATCTCATTTCTGACACCACTACTATTTCGTATATTTTACGTCCTTTGCTACCTTTAAGGCTTTCGCTTTATAGGATAATCGTGACGATGAGGATGCATGGTGAATTATTGAAATAAAATTATTATTTATTTGTGTATGTAATTATTATTTTTTATAATTATGTAAGTAAAATAATAACAACGAACATTGAATAACCATTTCTTGCTGAGGATTCGAACCTGGGACACCTGACACTTCAGAGCGTGCTAAGATAACAATCGGGAAATTATGCTTGTAAGTAATGTTTTCACCAAAAAACAGTTCTACCATCTCAAGAACATTGCTTCAATCCGAAATTATTTAATTCCTGCGACAACGTATGTCAATCTCAATTGGACCTTTCAACAATTATCAGAAATTTCTGTAACCGAAATAATATTATATGTATGAAATATAGAATTTTAGGTTGACATTTTTAGAAGGACAGCGGACCCCTTGATCATACCCATCCCTCTCCTCTCCTTCTCGCCCATGATGTCGAAGAAGGACAAAGAGGACTTTCGTAATTGCTGATATTTAGAGTAAATACAAAATATCACTTGGTAGTTTGCTTTTCCCCCAGTGTGATTTGATTTTTTTAAATTTTGATTTGGCAATTTAAGTCCACTTCATGCACAGTAATGTTAATCGGGACAGTTTAAAATTTGGATCCGAACCACTTGTGCCTCCACCGGGTATCGAACCCGGAATCCCTTGATTATAAGGCTGCAACGCTACCACTGCGCCATCGTTCCCCAGTGTGACTGGACACCTTCAGAGTAAGATAGACCCGATTAGGCGACTTAGCTCTTTTCTGTCAATTGAATATGGCAACACTGATCTGTATCCGGTAAGGATCACCGGCAACTGCGGCGGCTAAACAGTCATGGCAATAACCCGCCTCCTCCTTCCGCCGTAACAGTCTTTGCCGCGACGGAAAGTCTTCCTTGGGTGGGCTCAGGGCCCTTTCCTCATGTTGCCTGAGGAGGGTACCGGATCAGTCCTCCTCTTCGCTTTTGCCGGTGTCAGAAAAAATGTCAGTCTGCAATGTTTACTTTACGACAATATTAGCAGTTTATGTACGTAATAATATTTTAAGACAGGTTCTTCAATTCTTTATATTTTGGTGTTACCTGCGGTAACAGCGGCTACATGCCTCTGCCCCCCGTCTTGTTTTGAAACATCAAATTTCTAGTTATGAGTGACACATCTCAACCTGGGATCATTATTTTCAACCCACTTGTAAACTATATCGTACTTATGGTTTTCCATTTGGATTCATTTAAGTTTACCACACCATAGCTACATACAAAAAAATCTCGTTATGCAATTTATGGTGACTGTGTACAGTGACACCAATTTATACGGGTCTGTGGGACCCGAGTCCACCCAATAATTTATGTGATTTGTGAATTCAAATTTTTGAGCCCACCCAGTGTTTTTTTTAAAAAAATTGGCACCCCTGACTGTCTCTTTTAAATGCCATGTATTCGGTATTTTTTCAGACTTCTGGTGATTCACAAGTATTCTTGTATCGAACACTAAAACTGGGCGGTGTATCTGACGTATGTTGAGTTGCTTGGTCATTTAATCTTCTTCGAGAGCTTGTTGAGATCTGTAGTATTTTGTTGTGTTTTATAAAAATAAGTCGAGGTGGTCCCCGATCGAGGAAAACCATACGTTTGAAAGCATTGTTTTCAATCTTCGTTGCACAGTATGAATGGCCGCTTTGAAGACAGGTTTATTTTTTAATATAGTCCTATTAAATGCACACACATGGCATTTAGATGATTAAGAACGTGTGTTTTATGGAAACATGTCAGGAAACATGTCATGTCAGCCAAAACACATTTTCACCTCACTCAAGTATTATGTGAATTCAATTGAAATTGTACCAATATCTACAACTGAATGTGAATGCGGGTTCCGTGCCATAAATCTAACCTTTACTGAACAGAGGGAGATTAAATATTTGGTTAAATGATAGAATACATTGCCGTAAATCAATTTCAGTGTTGGTGTTTTATTTTCATTTGGTATGAGCTCAAAATTTTAAACCTTCGTTTTAAAAGTAATTCAAACACAAAAATTGTTATTGGGGGCCATTTTGAGTTTTTTCGACTTTATTACTACCTTCATTTGAATATTTTATTTTCTAAAAATTTCGGGGGGGGCTGTAGATCCTTCAGCACCCCCTCTGCGTATGCATGCCAGTGCCCTCTGGATCTCCCTCCCCTAAATAGTCCTCGCCTCAAAAGTGACAGAAAAGCCAAGGTGAATTCCTTTTTCTAATCTCTAATTCTCCGAAACTATTCTTTTTCGAATGAGAAAATAGAGATTAAAGTTGATTTGAAAAAAAGAAAGTATTGAAGGACAATAACAGGGAAGTTTTCCCTTTGTAAAGTCGGCTGGGCGTCTCACTGGCCTGCAGGAGACTAAGATTAGATTCCTGGGCGTGTTTTGTAAGGTCGGATTTTTGCGGCCTTCTCTCTGCATAAAACGGCTCTGGGGTTCACTCATTCTCAAATAAATAGGTACCAGTGGAGGACGACACTTCTAGGGGCGGGGGAAGGCTAAAGCAGGCTGGAGCGTGATGCTTAAAAACCAAAGGATAGAGAATGAAAGTGAAAATAAAGATTGATTGACTGATTTGTGGTTTTATGTCAACTTTATGCACAGAAAGGCTAATCGGGAGTGGACCTACAGTTTAAAGTGGGATCCGAACCACTGTGCCATGTGCCTCCAGTGGAAATAAAGAGGCAAAACAGACTGAAAGAGAAGAAAAGGAAGCGGAAAACCAACCAAAACATACTATAATAACAGAGGGAGGGGTGGATTGAGAGAAATGAAGATAAACATTTCTCACGATGGAGTGAGAATAGGAACAAAGAAAAGAAACAGTACAGAACGATAAAGAGATAAAGGAAGGAAGAGAAACAAAAAGAGAGGCATACAGAGAAATCTATAGAAAGAGAGAATGAGAAACAGAAGCAAAAGGTAGAAAGCGAATAGAGAACGAGCAAGTGGAGGGAGAGAGAGAAAGAGAAGGGCAAGAAATGAAGGAAGCTGTATATCTGAAGAGCCAGGGAGAGAGAGCAAAGAACGCAGGAGCGAAAATGGAACAAGACCTAATCGTGAAAAAGATACTATGGTTTTACACACAGAGAGAGATAAAAGAGTTATAAATAAAATTGAGTTTTCTGTATTACAAGTTCTAGACTCTCCCAAGTCTCATTCCAGCTCAAATGAGGCGGAAAAAAAAGTCGCCCTAGTTTCGAGTGTAAACGAAATTTTAAAATTTTACTCGCTAAACTGCTGGAAAAGGAATACAATTCAATTGTATTCAAATATTATGCACCATTACCAAGGAGGGCCTACTTGTAATCAGAGGGCCCCGGGTTCAATAGCCGTTGAAGGAACGCCGCTCCCGAAGGAGTGGTTTGGATCCCACTTGAAACTAAATATTAAGATTTCACCAGATTTCTGACTGTGATGCACCGCAAAGTCATAAGTCCAATAGGCTCGAATGTCAGTTAATGAATGAATGCTTCCTTAGTTAATGTTACCAATGTCAAGTCACTGTTCAAATTGAAGGGGATTCCAGGAAAGTGTCTCCTGTCTCATTTTCCCCAGCCTCTACATCTTCAAACCAGTAACTTTAATTTTCCCCTTCGTAAATTTTCTGTTATTTTTGTATAATTTGTATTTTAATTTTTAGGTTCATTTAACGCCGACACGTCAGTCAAAATTGTCAATTTTTACATAATATTACATTAATTTTTGTATTAAGTCCTATGTTATGCACAGATAGGCTAATTGGGATTGGACCTACAGTTTAAAGTGGGACCCTAACCTGGGAACTCTTGATTACAAGGTGATGACGTTACCACTATGCGATCGGGGAGCATTAATTTCAGATGAAATTCATGGTTTGGAAATAAATTTATTAAAATGTTGTTACTTCACACCAAACTCAGACAGAGCATTGTCGTCCTATTAAATTTTGCGCTTTATACGTTTCATAATAATAATAATAATACGCATGATGATCATAATAATAATAATATGATGAATGTTAATTTAAATTTTTATTCTATTATTTACTTTGAGCTTCAATAAATTAAAATAAATCAGTTCTTGGGTCTCACCGCGCCGCAAAAGATTTAGTATAAGTAATATAATTGTATTAGGTAAAAAAAAGTCAAAATGCGAAAATGGGAATCTCTGAACCACTCTCTTCCATCCTACATTTTCTTCAATTCCCATTATGATGCATAACCTAGATATGTAAAAAAAATCGGAGAGCATCACAGAGTAAGTCAACGAAGTAACTGGCTTTCTTGTTTTGGATCAGACTTGTAAACCGACGTAATTTGTGTAAACTAAGTGATGGCGATTCACTTCCTCGACTTGCAAGACTGTCTGTCTTGTATTTTGAACGTAGCCACCCACTGAAGGAATGAATGCACTTCCCTGAGTTTCCAAGGTCTTTGCGCGGACAAAACATAAACCAGATGTCAAAGCAAGATAAGTTTGCAAATTGCGGTGTTTAACCCTCCCCCCCCCTTCTCCGCTCCGAGCGGCACATGACCGGTGCCGCAGATGGGAGAATACACATTCAGAGGGTTGCTTGCCCATAAGCGACAGCAGCGCCATAAGCGGAAAATCCTCGAACTTCTAGAAGGCGTGGGAACTAAATACTTGTATTTTTTGTAATAAAATTATGTAATTTCTGTTGAAGATATTGTGCAAACGCTTGGAATTATCTATCTAAATTCACGACACTAAGATGCACAATGTTGAACCTAAACCGTAAGATGGTTTAAAATTCTTCAAACGCCCCATTTAAAGCTGCTTTCACATCCAATTAATGCTGCATTTCCAATTTTTTGTACGCTAAACTAGAATCCCAATTCGATTTTTTATTCAATACATCCCTTCGTGTATCCTTCTAGAAAAGCCTTGCAGAGTATCACCGAAATTGGAGGCATATGTTAGGAGATTTTGTCAACAGAACGAGAAGCAGTTTTCAGCTGTTGAGAGAAACATCCAGCCGAGGCTTAAGGAGTTTTTGTCCACTGTGGAATTGAGAAAATAATCACATTTACCCTAATCGCTGACTCTTAATTTTTACTTTGCATACTTTTATGTGTTGTTTGAAGATTTCAGAAATCAAAGCAGGCTTGTATGGCCTATCATGCCGCAACTGTGTGAAACGAAGCTCTTTATTGGAACGCTACCAAGCGAAACGCAATAGGTAACAAGCGACAAGAGATACGTATCGCTTGGAATTGAACCCTCAGTAATCAATTCGACCTTTCGCATTGATGCGACTGGGCAAGATACACATGTCGCTTTCGGCTCGGTGCATTAGGTTTTTCGCGCATGAGCGGTGAATTTCTTGCTTTAGATCGAAGTCGCCAGTGTTCATGGGAGTCCGTAAGGGGGGGAGGGGCAAGGGGGGCCCGTGCCCCCTTTGGAAAATGAAAGTCAACCAAAAATTATATATTTCACACATATAATTCCATTTCAGCCACAATAATATGTGTTAATTAATGCACGAACATGATAAATTCAAATGTAAGCAATGTTTTTTTGAAGGAACATTGGGTAAAATGTGGCTTATTTGCTCCCCCTGTAAAAAAAATACCTTCCTTGCCCTTCCCTGGAAAAAACCCTGCTGACGTCCATGCCAGTGTCGTCTGTCGATTGTCGCCTGCCACTTGTCGCTTCGATCTGAAGTCTCCTTGAAGGGGTCAGGGGAAGAATTCTGACGGATGCGACAAGCGACAGTGTGCTTCCACATCGACAAGAGACACGGGTCCCTTTTGTCTTGTAGACTAAAACATTCACCGCCCGTGCACGACAAGTGGAGGCATCACGATGCACAACATTGATAAAGTAGCCAGTTTGAGTGACACAACCAAGCGACATGCAATATTTGCAGCTTACCGTGCTGTATCAGTTCGAAACGTTGCAATGATTACCGAGGCTTGTCGCTTGTCGCGTTACGCTTCGGTCTGGAATCTGCTTAAACGGCATAAACGACAGGCGACTAGCGACATGGAGATTTTATACCAAAGCGACAAGCGACATTAGACCATTCAATATAAGGCAAAGCATTCACCGCGCATGCGCGAACAAAAGTACGAAGCGACATGATGCACGGTATTAACAAAACTGGCCAATCAGAGCGACACCCAAGCTACAAGCGACACCTGCATCTTGTCGTGTCGCTTCTGTTCGAAAGGTTCAATTCATTACTGCTGGTTCGCTTCCAAGGGACATGTGTTGGTTGGCGCTTTCTCTCCCTTACAAGGCAAGAAAGCTGCAAACGACAGACGACAAGTGACAGGCGACAAGCGACACGGAGAATTCACACAGAAGCTGCAAGCGGCAAGCGACACTAGCACAGTTAGTCTAAATCCAAACATTCACCGCGCATGAGCTAACAAGAGCACTAGGTGACAGGATGCACGGTATTGAGAAAACGGCCTAATCAGAGCTACACGTGCAGCTTGACCTGTCTTGATACGAAAGGTTGCATTTATTTCTGAATGTTGGTTTGCAAGTTAAGCGTGTCACGTGCCGCTCCCCTCTGAAAGCTACACCAAGCCATTGTTTTATTGAATTCTCCTCAGGAAAGGAAGAGAATGCTTATACAAATACAGTCTCCGTAGATCATTTGCGAAGCCACTCATTATATTTGAAACTCAGCGTGCACTATAATCAACTGAAGCGGCCCTAACAAATTATTCGCTGGAACTTGGATCTCACTTTCCTCATCGTTGTGAAGGGTCACTCGCAATAGAATTGTTACGATTTTATCTCTCTGGTTGAGAACAGAATTTGGAGACTATAGTCGACAAAAAAGTTATTTCTGTTGGAGTTATTAGATTTGGGGAGGAGGGTGGTGCTTCAGATGGCTGTTCCATGTAGACTGTACATTTGAACAAAAGGAGCAAAGGAAAAGTAACTTATTTAATTTCTTTGTAAAATGAATTAAGTGTTAATTTACCAGAAGTCCAGTACAGCGAAACTATCCAAGTTTATAATGGTGTGAGTCTTAATGGACATTTTAATTAAACCTTTCTTAACAAACTGATTCAATATTGAATAGGGTAGTGGTTCCCTAAGGGTGCGCCGCGGCGCACTGGGGTGCCGCGAAATGTTCCGGAATTTTAACTGAAATGCCACTTACTTGTTAATCTACACAGGGTTTTAGATATGCTTGTTCCAAACATGTGCTTATTTAGTACTATTTACATAAACAATGTTTCTGAATTTGAAATATGTGCTTATTTTTTAACATAAGGCAAGCAACCTAACAACACTAACTTAGCGTTGCAAGTTTTAGATAGGCCTATGCCTATATTCTGACTTGGGCGCCGCAGAAAACTTTTGAAACTACAAAGTTTGGGATCCCCTGAAATAGGGCATAATTGTAATAAAGAATGATTGACGTATAAACTTGATGTGAATCGTAGAGAAATGTTTGTTTCGCGAATGGAGCGAACAAGAAAATGTTTTATAAATCTCATTCCTTGCAACCACCCAATCACAGTAACTGTTGATCACCTGACCTCTACTTCCACGTCACCCATGAAGCCTGCTGGTGCTTCTTTGCGTCCTAGCACCTAGACCACAAGCATTTCGTTTTCGCGCCTTTTTTACCGGACGCCCGGTCCTTTCTTATTTCGGTAGTTCTTCTCGCAGTCAAGTAGGAGGGGTACGAGTTCCACTTAAAGCCTCACCGATGGCCCTGTCGACCTCCGTGACGGTGTGGTTATCACAGAGCGCTACGACGTCAGGGGTTCCGGGTGCGAGTCCCGGGTAAGGCACGGGTATTTGTTTGTCCAAATGAAAAAAACTGAAAATTGAGAATAACCGAAAAATGAAAATCTTGATAATATAGTGAAAAACGGGGGATACTTCCGGTTAGGGGTATTCCTTAAAAAAAATGGCGTATTGGTTGCTTCGTCGCCTTGTAATCAAAGGGTCCCGGGTTCGATACCCGGTGGAGGCACTTTGTGGGTTGGATTCCACTTTAAACTGTAGATCCATTCCCAATAAGCCTTACTGTGCATAAAGCGGACTTAACCAAGCAAAATATGTACTATTTTGCGAATGTGGGAGTTGTTGGAAAGGTTCCCAATATAGCTATTTTGTTCTTTGATTATTGGGCTGGTTTAAATAGAATTAGTGAAGGCAACGAGAGCAAGTGAAATATTCATTCGAGAATTAGACTGCAAGAATCACTAGCAGAGTTGTCTGTTTCCATCCGAATCGTGGCGCGCCAAAAGCAAGTTCCGAGCGACCCAGCTGGCCGCTGGCGCCAAAGTGTCTGGAATCGTCTCAAGCAGACCGACCTGCAGTGAGCACACAGGCAATGAATTCGGTTTCTGGTGAAGTGACACTTATATATATACAAGACCAGGAACGTGACCGGGGATGGAGGGTTGGGACAAGATATACATTGTTAAATTTGGACCAAGTTATCTGTTTTTACCATGTATTTAGTAACTCTATAGTCCAACAGCCTTTTGAAGACCAGAGCTTATCAAATGGGTTCTTCGTTGATCGCATTCAGTCCCATCGACGCTGTTATCAGACTTTCTCAATAGGAGCCAGATCGTCCTTATTTAAAAAAAAAAAAAAAAAAAAAAAAAGTGAAGGGAAAGTGCTCCCCTGTGCAATGCACCACGCCATGAAGGCGTATAGGGAGCGTGGGGTTAGGGCCTCACACTTTCTTGATTACGGCCGAAGGTGGGGGTGATGTGATCAGCACCACGTCCCTTGCCGCCTTTACCCCCAGAGTTTCCTCCAGGTACCCACTTTATACGACGATGGGTGGACGCCGGAGCTGCCTGAACAGGTGGAAAAATTTCCGGTTCTCCCCCGCCTGGAGAACCTTATTAAGTCTTTGAATTATATTAATTGTGTTGTGTCATCACCCAAATTTTGGAGCTCTCATCTAAGTTCGAACCCGGGACCGCAGATAATACGCAGGAGACCTTTTCATGGTAAGAGTATGATAATTACAATGGAATGAGAACCCAGGGGCTAGATATTTGGCACCCTAGTAGTAGGGTGCCCATAATATTTTGACCCCAAAACGGGACATCCCAAGGAGATCAGTGTACCTCCTCCCCTCCTGAAAAATCAGTTAGGCCTAGTAGTGTAGGTGGCCGGGTTCCACAACAGAAAATGAGGTATAGTGAGGTACACAGTGTTGCCAACCTCTTACTTGAAAAAATAACCAAGGTTTTTTCTTTTTCGGTCTAACCTAACCTCAAACAAGGAGCTGGCAATCTTGCTTGAGGCTTTTCTTGCAGTGTTGCCAGCTGGGGCTCAGTGGGGCTCGGTGCCAACCTCTTACTCGAAAAGTTACCAAGGTTTTTATTTCTTGGGCTAATCTAACCTAACGCGAGGAGCTGGCAATCTTGCTTGAGGCTTTTCTTGCAGTGTTGCCAGCTGGGGCTCGGTGGGGCTCGCAGTGTTGCCAACCTCTTACTCGAAAAAAATGACCAAGGTTTTTATCTTGGTCTAACCTAACCTCAAGCAAGGAGCTGGCAATACTGCTTGAGGCTTGTTTTGCAGTGTTGCCAATATTTTACTCGAAAAGTTACCAAGGTTTTTATTTTGGTCTAACCTAACCTAAAGCAAGGAGCTGGCAATCTTGCTTGAGGCTTGAGGCTTGCTTTAATTAATTGCATAAATCAAGGTTGCCAACCTACTGGTATTTCTACCATGGTTTTTTTTACAAAAAAAAAGAGAGAGGGGGAAGAGTTAAACAACCGACAATGCTGCCAACACCTACCTATAGTTTTTCTTACTTGATAAGGGTTTAGCCAATTTATACACTGGCGTAACATACACACACTGTGCAATAGAGCCGGCAACAAATATATACTGCCGTAAAAGACCGGATGCAATAAACATATTACGATTGCGTATGCCAAGAAACATAAGCTTACTTGTCTAAGCAAAAATACATCTGGGGCACAGCCTTCGACCTCCACCAAGAGAGAGGCAGAAGCAGCCACCATCAATGCACCACCCGCCAAACGTGTCAAGCATGTGGCGAAAGCGAACCAGTCTGCTTTCCAGCATTTGTTAGAGGACTTTCCTTTTACTTCGGAGGACTCATGCGACGTGCGTAGCTTTTTGGAGAACGTGCAAGCCCAAATTATTTCCATTCTCGGCGATGCGCTTGCAACGCACTCTACCAAATTCTACGCATCGCTTTGTTGCTGGTACAAGAAGCCGTCTGATGAAATTTACAGCTTCTGCCACAACACCAAGGCGAAGACGCTGCATTTGGCGGATGTCGACAACCTCGAGGACATCTACAACAAGTTTGTCGAGGAGCTGCTGACAAAACAAGAAGAACATGAAGCTAAGGGCTCGGGGGGTTCGCTGTGTGGCGAGCCTCACGAACTGCGCGTCAAACTTTCCAAGTTTGTACCTCTCTCCGCCTCCAGCTACGTCCGCTTACCAAAAGCAATTGCGGCAAAGACGGCCGTCCTGAACATCCAAAATAAAGATAACAAGTGCTTCGTATGGTGTGTGCTTGCGGCGTTGCACCCTGTTCACTGGAAAAACAATCCACACCGAGTTAACCACTACCTACCCTATGAGCCAGAGCTGGAAGATGCCATTGCTGGGATTGACTACCCGGTGGAGGTCTCGGACATTCGCAAGTTCGAGGCCCGTACACACAACCCTCGGTTGGCCATCAACGTTTATGGCCTCACCGGCAAAGATGTGGTGTTCCCCATCCGGGTGAGCGACGTAGACGACGATGGTGTGCAGGAAATTCATCTTCTGCTCATCAAGGATGAAACTTGCCATCACTACACCCTCATCCGTTCTCTCTCTAGACTTGTTTCGAGCCAGCTGAGCAAAGACAAAACCCACATAGAAGTTTGTCCCAGGTGCTTGTCTAAATTTCGTAATCGAGAACAGCAGGATTACCAGCGCATCAGAGGTCCCAACATCGCTGCCGAGAAGCTCGCTAACCACAAGCTCTACTGCAAAGCCAACGAACCTGGTTTGGCAGACTTGCCCAAACCTGGCACCATGGAGCGTTTCCACATGCACGGTGCCATGGTGGAGCACCCTGCTATCATCATCGCGGATTTCGAGGCCTTCCTCAAACCCCTGTCTACTTGCGATCCCGATCCCGAAGTTTCTTCCACTACCCCTTACCAACTCCACGAGGCATCCAGTTTCGCATACGTTGTGGTGCGACGAGACCAGCACATCGCCCCCGAGCCCTACGTGTACCGTGGTCTCGACGCAGCCAAACACTTCCTCGAGAGGATGGTTGTCGAGGCTATCGAGATAGGGAAGGTGCTGTTGACCCCCAAGTCTATGCTCCCGCTGTCCACCGACGATCAACATAGACACGACGAGGCCATCGCTTGCCCTGTCTGCGTCGAGGAGTACACTACCAAAAACCATAAAGTCCGTCACCACGATCACTTTAACGGTAGGTACGTTGGTCCTTGGTGCAACGACTGCAACCGCTTAGCCCGGGACCCGCGCTTCATCCCTGTGTTTTTTCACAACGGCTCGGGGTACGACTTTCACCACCTGATCAAGCATCTTGGGTACGACGACATGCAAATCAACGTCCTAGCACAAAACGAGGAGCGTTACATCAGTGTGAGCAAACTAGTGTCGATCCCGGGAGCAGACTCTACCGTCGAACTTCGCTTCCTCGACTCCCTGAGGTTCCTCCCGGCCAGCCTCGATGCTCTCGCGGGGAAGCTTAGCGACGAGAAAATGCTCATCACCTCTGCGAATTTTCCAAACTTGGACGCCAGTCTCTTCAGGCGTAAGGGGGTCTACCCCTACGAATACGTCACCGACTCTACCAAGTTTGCGGAGACGTCGCTTCCTCCTCGAGCAAACTTCTATAGCAAACTGCGAGGCTCGGGCATCTCTGAGGATGACTATAACCATGCTCAGTCCATGTGGCGCGAGCTGGATTGCCAAAATCTAGGAGACTACCACGACGCCTACCTCAGACTTGATGTGACGCTCCTCGCCGACGTGATCCAGGCGTTTCGTGCAACTGCGAAGACCATCTACCACCTGGATCCCGCCTACTTCTATAGTCTCCCCGGACTGGCGTGGTCAGCCATGTTTCTGGTGACGAAAATCAAGCTGGAGCTTTTTTCGGACGTGGACATGATGCTGTTTGTGGAACGTGCCGTGCGAGGTGGAATGGTCCAGGTGTCGCAGCGACACGCGCACGCCAACAACCATCACATGGCTACTAGCTACGACTCCACCCAACCGTCGAGCTACATCATGCACACGGATGTGAATAACTTGTACGGGCACTCCATGATGCAGCCACTCCCCTTTAGAGGGTTCGAGTGGGCTGATCCTTCCAACTTCGACGTTGAAGGTTTTGACGATTCGGAACATGGGTTCTTCGCCGAGGTGGACCTTGAGTTCTCCAAGAACGTGCAGGATTCGTTCTGCGATCTTCCCCCTGCACCCGAGTTCAAGTGTCCACCCGATTGCAACCAGAAGAAGCTCGTCATGGATTTCGAACCCAAAAAGAATTACGTCCTTCACTACCAGAATCTCCGGTGGTTGATGCAGCAAGGGGTCACAGTCCACGCAGTTCACCGTATCCTCAAGTTCGAGCATTCTCCGTGGTTGCGTCCATATATTGAAGTTAACACTGAACACCGCACCGCAGCCACGTCCGAGCTTGATAAGGATTTCTTCAAGCTCATGAATAATGCGGTGTTTGGCAAGACCATGGAGAATGTACGGAATCGCGTGGACATAAAATTGGTGACGAGGAAAGAGCGATGTCGTCAGCTTGTCGCGAGTCCATTGTTCAAGTCTCGAACAATCTATAACGAGCAGCTGGCTCTGATTCACATGAGGCAAGGTGTGGTGAAACTCAACAAGCCCATCTACGTTGGAGCCACGGTTCTGGATCTGAGCAAGCTCCACATGTTCGAGACATACTACGACATATTACGTCCACACTACGGCCACAACATCTCGCTTCTCTACACGGACACGGACAGCTTGGTGTACCACGTTCACACAGCCGACGCATACGGGGATATAGCCACAGTTCCATCTTTGGTTAACCTCTTCGACACGTCAGGCTATCCCCAACCGAACCAGAGCGGTATCCTGGCCCGCAACAAGAAGGTGCCTGGCAAACTCAAAGATGAGAAGGACGGAGACGTGATTCTCGAGTTTGCAGGTCTTCGCGCCAAGGCCTATACC
The DNA here is from genome assembly GCF_977018435.1 of Lepisma saccharinum. Classification (NCBI taxonomy): domain Eukaryota; kingdom Metazoa; phylum Arthropoda; class Insecta; order Zygentoma; family Lepismatidae; genus Lepisma; species Lepisma saccharinum. Next base: position 48,653,933 of record NC_139251.1, read on the forward strand.
ATCAAAGCCGAGGGTAGCGTTACCAAGAAGGCCAAGGGTGTCGGCAGACAGGTGGTTCGGGAGCATCTCACATTCGAGGACTTCGTGGATTGCCTCAAGACCAGGTCGTCGGTTCTAAGAGCAGAACAGCGCATCCAGAGCGTCGACCATGTGTTGACCACCAACAAAGTGAGGAAGATTGCCCTGGATCCCAACGACGACAAGAGGTGTGTTCTCCAATGTGGAATCCACACACTGCCGTGGGGGTACTATCGCTTAGCAGAAAGCAAAACCTGCAACATATGCCCATCTTCAACAGAAGATTCATAAAACAAAAACAAAAAAAAACAAAAAAAATTATTTTGTTAGTTATTACAAAAAAAAACACTGACTGTCATTACAAAAAAAAAACTTTGACCGTATTTTAAATAACCAGCATAATATGAATCTTTTTGGTTTCCGAAAACAAACCAACATGGAGACTGTACACCGCGCGACGACAGATCATGAATTTCTACCTTCCATGTTAACTAAACTCAACGGTCTACTGATTGTTCACCTTAATAGCATTTGGACGAAATTGGATGACGATGTAGGCAAGATGTTTTATGTCTTTAACAACAATTTACATTTTTACAAAATTCCGATCGATGGAAAACTTCAAATTACCGTGAATCCGGAAAACGTAGGCGAAATCAAAATATCTACCGGCAAGAACATTTTTCGAATCAAGCACGACAAGATGCTTTCTAACATTACGTACGATGTTTCTGCAGGAGATTGTTTATACGTGGAACTCCTAGGAGATTACGACAAACTCATTCCTCTCTTCGTTGAATTACGAATCGTCTATCCTATTATAAATAACCGTTAACCAAAATGCCTAACGATATTTTCGGCAACACCAAGCGTGTAGACCACGCAGAAGAGATTCTCATGTTGGACGTCCGAATTAAAAAGTTGAGGAGCGATTTGATCGCTTTGCAGGAGACCTTAAACAAAAGTTTAGAGTCCGAGATCGCTACGCTCCAAACGCAATGTCTCGACCCTATTCTGAAAATCGATTCTGAACTGAAAACGCTCATAAAAAATTATGTCGACGTACCTTCTTACGACAGCGTTCAAAATATACAGTTGAGCGTGGATAAGCTTCAAAATGATTTGGCCAAATTGCAGCAATTTCAATCGAAAAATGAAGATTTGGAAAAATTGAAACTCGAAATCGAAGAACGAACTTCGGCAATCGAAAAGAATTTCTCTGAACTTCAAACCGTCGTGAAGGATATTGATGTAGAACGCTTGCATGTTGTTGTTTCCAAATTACAAGAAGAATTCGCCAGCACGTTGGAAGAAATTAAATCCAAGTTACAGACTTTGGAAGATACCATGACGAACCTACCATCGTCAGACGAACTGCAAGTCATCGGCAAAAGCGTCGCGAACATAAAAATTCAATTGGAGGCTTATCAAGATTTCGAACACATTCAAACCACCATCGCTACGCTTCAGGCGTCTCTGGAGTTGATCAACGAAGAAATTAAAAATATTCACACTGAAGCCAGTGCGTTGACGAGCATACAAGACACGTTGAGCACGGTTCAGCAGAAGATCGAATATTTAGAAAATTTGAACGTCGAATCAAACCTTGCTCATTTTCATCACGTACTGGACAACATACAGAATGACTTGGAATCGTTACGGACGAGCGTACCTTCGAGCGAAGATTTGGAAAAATTGAAAACGGCGGTGACGGCACTATCCGATTCGAGCGACATCAAAAGTTCATTGAGCGATCTCGAGAGTAGGGTGGCCAATCTCCCCACCTCAAAAGAATTACACGCTTTGAAAAGGAGCATATCACGTATGCTGAAACGACTAGAAACGGAAACGGCGAACGTGGAACAGATTCGAGACGAACTTGCTTCGCTGGTGTCGACGCTGCCCACTTCGCAGAGCGTCGCCGACCTTCACACGCAGTTTACCGAGATGCGAAGCATCGTGAACGATCTCACCGAGAAAAGTTCGAAATTGAATCAAGTCGAGAACCTTCAGAGTATCGTCGTCAACATCAGAGATCAAGTTGGAGTGTTGGAATCCACGCAGGAATCGACGCTGGCCTCTTTCGGTGCCAAATTACAAGAACTCAACGAAAACTTCAAGCAGTTGAACGTGGAAGTGAAAATCAAGCCGTCATTTTCTACAGTAACGGATACCATCGTCGAATATTTGTTGCCCGTACAAAATACACTGGGACAGCTTCACAGCAACCTCGTTAGCGTCGATACTAAATTCGCTAAACTGCATTCTCTGCAAGCCATCGAAATCAACAGCGTACCCAATCAACAGAGAATCTCCACGTTCGTCGAAGGTAACAAACTGTACATGTTACATCCTTATCATCCGTACTACAAGTTTCTCCTCGATGGCACGATTCAGATAAATGAATTTTCGTACTGGTCTCACGGCAGAAAAGCTAGCGTTCCCACCATGACCTTGATATCGAATCGTGGTGTCCAGAAAGCAGGAAACATTCCTCTGGCACGTTGGAACGAAACGCGCAACATATATGAAATACACGAAGACGAAGATCTTACCGTTTTTGACGTGAGTGCCGGCGATAAGCTGATCATTCAAAACACTGGTGAGGTGCCACCCTCTTTGAATCCCATCACGCTGGTGCTTCTCTTCAAACGTAATCTCTAAAAATGTCTAGGCAAGCCATCGTCGAAGAATTGCATAAACCTGCACGTCGCAACTACGAACGTTTGGCGGTGGTAACCAAGGGAATCGATGACCTCTGGCAAAGTGACCTCGTGGAGATGAGTAGCGGCAATTTGAAAAATGTGCATAAATTGAACAAGGGCAACAAGTACCTCCTCACCGTCATAGACACGTTTTCGAAATTCGCATGGGCTCTACCTTTGAAAACCAAAACGGGGACATGCGTCACGGAAGCATTCAAGACAATTTTTCGCGAAAGCGACAGACGGCCTCGGTTTTTGCAAACGGACAGGGGGAAGGAATTTTACAATGCCGTATTCCAAAAGTTTATTCAAAAACATGACATTCGACATTATTCGACCTTCAGTCACATCAAAGCCAGCATCGTGGAAAGATTTAATCGAACCTTGAAAACACACATGTGGAAACGATTCACGCTTCGAGGAAATTACAAATGGGTCGACATACTGCCGGAACTCGTCGACACCTATAATAATACGGTACACAGAACGATAGGCATGAAGCCAGCTGACGTTACGAAATCTGACGAGCAGCGTTTAATTTCTACAGTTTACTGTCCAAAGTACACTCCCACGACTACCAAAAAATCAAAATTCAAAATTGGAGACCAGGTGAGGATCAGCAAATTCAAACGCACCTTCGAGAAGGGATTCACAAAAAATTGGAGCACGGAACTTTTTACGGTGGTTCGAGTTTTACCCGGAAACCGACACACGTATATAATAAAAGATAGTAGCGACGAGATTTTGAAAGGAAGATTTTACGAAGAGGAACTCTCTAAAACAAAACATCCCGACACGTACCTCATCGAGAAAGTATTGCGTAGGAAAGGCGACAAACTGTTTGTCAAATGGCTGGGACTTCCGGAAAAAAGTTGGATCGACGCGAACAAAGTGATCTTGTGAGTACGTGGAACGTGGTGAAGCGTCTACCGGATTCGGAAAGTCAAACAAAAAAAAAGAACGGTGAGTTGCTTCCCGACAGCATCCGCTGTCTGATCGTAGGTCCTTCGGGGTGTGGGAAAACAACACTGCTCGTGGACAATTTTCTCCTCGCACCGAATTGGTTAGATTGGAAGAACAGGCACCTCTACGTATTTTCGAAAAGTCTCGAACAAGCGAAATACAAGCAACTGATAAAACTGTACGATGGTCTGGACATTGCAACGTTCGCTTCGGAAATAAAGCCACTCGACGATTGTCGTGAAAATTCAGTCGTTGTGTTCGACGATGTCATCCTGGAAAATCAAAATGAAATTCGCAATTTTTTCACGCAAGGTCGTCACAAAGGAATAGATTGTTTCTTCCTAGCTCAAACGTTTTCCAAAATTCCAAAACAGTTAGTACGCGACAACGCTAATTTCATATGTTTGTTTCGTCAAGATCACACCAACCTCAAGCACGCGTACGATGACTACGTAGGCGGAGACATGAACTACAATCAATTTTCGGAACGCTGCTGCTCCCACTGTTGGAACAGTGACGATTTCGGATTTGCCACGATCGACATGACGAGAAAACCCAACGACGGAAAATACAGAAACAAAATCAACGACTTTCTAAACGTTGCAACGTTGTGAGAAACGATGAGTATAAATAACGCTATGACAAAACGAAAAATCGAAGACGAAAATCTCAAGTTGCGAAACTACCTCGCGAAACGCTTCAAAGGTTGGAAATCCGAGAATCGCGGATTCTACGAAGAGAAGAAACGTCAAGATCAACCTGTGATCGACGCCATCGGCGATCTAGGTAAAGAAATTAAAGGCGTCACGGAACAAAATAAAAATTTGATCAACGAACTCGTACCACTTGCAGCTAAAAGTTACACCGTACCCACGCCCATTTCGAGCATTCCTTCGACGCCGTTCGAACTAAGAGACGTACCGCCACGACGTCGAGCCATAGGTAGCACGTCGTCGTCTTTGGATAAAATCGAGTTGGGACCTTTGGCACGAGACTACCTGAGCACGGCGAAATTCGACAAGGATGAAGTTTTCGGATTGTATCCGAGCATGGAGAGCAACGAAGGCGGCGGTGTGGTTTGGAAGATTGGAAAATCGAAAGTTACCTTCGAAGGCAACGACATTAAAGTTAATTTAGGCGAGAAGGATAGTTGGAACAGGTATCCGGGTACGGTGGGACTGTGGGAACTCGTTGCCAAAAAGCAGCCGAAAGATTACACCGACGAAGATTACCAGAGTTACAAGGAAATTTTGATCATGACGGATGCCTTATACCAAAACAACGACGCCTCGCAGAATAGGGTCAAATCCAGCAGCGGCGAGAAGTACAGAAATCTCATCAAGCCGATATGGAACCAGGTGAAAACAGGCAGCGGCGTCAAACTCTACAACACCCTGCCCAAAGAATTCGTTTGGGTGGACGACGTGCGCAAGCTCATAGACAGGTTGTTGGTTATTGCAGGAGAGGAGACTGCAGGCAATCGTAATTTCTACAACGAGAAGGTAGGAATTGTGGACATGATCAGCACAAAACTTTCCAACTTCATCGTGAACGACGACAAGGGCATAGGTTACCTCATTAAAATTATCAACACGCTGCCTCCGAGATTCTGGAACATGGCCGAAGGAAAGGGACTCGTGAACGACATCATCAACAAGTTACCTTTCGAGATGCATTTACCCGGCTACCAGTACTGCGGACCAGGTACCAAACTCGAGAAAAGATTGAAGAGAGGAGACAGGGGTGTGAATCCGTTGGACGCCGCATGCAAAGATCACGACATCGCTTACAACACCACTCGCACCGAACTGGATGCACGTCACGAAGCAGACAGAAAGTTAGAGCACGCAGCTTTCGAAAGATTCGTCAGCAGAGACGCTTCGCTGGGAGAAAGAGTTGCAGCACTGGGCACCACCATAGCCATGAACACAAAACAAAAACTTGGGTGGGGTATATAAATAACATACAGTAAAAAAAAAAAAAAAAAAAAAAACACATCATGTCTGGTATAACCGTCTTGCCACACGAACTGTTGTGTAAAATTTTTAAACACGCAGTAAACGGAGATGTTAATAAACTTTTAATCATAGCGAGATCAACGCCGGAATTTCGCATCCCTTGTGAAATGGCTGTTAAGGATTATCTTCGGGAGATCAGTGGCATGAGGTGCGGTGATCTCGACACTCTTCTTTCGGCTGCAGGGGAAAAATTAAACGAGAGGATGGACGAACTGCACGAGGCGAGGCAGGGAAGAAGACAATACACGGATGATTGGCGTAGATCTAAACAAGAGACGGAAGATATTATCACGCACATCATCGTGTTTTCCGAAGCACGAACTTTTTTCCTCTGTCGAAAACTTGATATATAAATAACACACACACTGAAAATTTCTCTTCAATATGACGACTGAAAAAATGAGTGACTTTCAAGCATTAAAACAAATGCTAAATTTGTCAGTAGAGTATGTAAAAATTCAGGAATTAGAAGTGGACAAACCTTACACGATAACTTCCGGTTCAATTGTTTCTACCCAGTATGGTCCCAAGGCGCGTTTGTTGCTCAACGCACAATACAGTCTATTTTTACCAGATCGATACGCTAACATGTTATCCGACGAGAAGCTAGCTATTTTAATCGAGAACAAAACTCAAATCGTGTACAAGGGTACAAAAGAACTTCTTGGTAAGAAAACAAAGCACGTAATAGAATTTGTGTAACAGCTCTGCGCGGAGTATATCCTTGAAAAAAAAAATTACACGGAACAAAAAAATCTCAGAACATTTATATATAAATAACATACCGAAAAAAATTACACAAAACAAAAAAAATCTCAAAACATATATATAAATAACATACCGTGAAGATAACATATAGAGCATCAACATGAAGCCCAAAGGTGTCGTGTACCAGATACCATACTCCAATCTGAAAAATCTAGGTACCCTCGATGGTTTACTCACCAAAAAACAACGCGAGAAGAAACGTTCTTGCTTGATGAAAGGACACGGAATGAAATTACTTCTCAGCACACCTCAATTGAGACGCTTGCAGCGTTCGCGGAAACAGCAAAAAATCGGAGGTTTCATATTCAGCATCCCAGCCATCCTGGCAGCATTGGGGGCTGTTGGAAGTTTGGCCGGCGGAAGTGCCGCCATCGCGAAAACCGTCATCGACTCGAAGAAGAACAAAGCCGAGTTGGAAGAACAGAAACGTCACAACCTGGCTATGGAGAAGAAGGGGAAAGGTATAACCAAAAAACAAAAAAGCAACCTCGATGCTTTGAAGAAATATAAAAAAAAGAAGAAGCCCTGTCCAACTTCGATATTGAATCTCTGATCGAACTGTTGGGAATAAAAAACTTCAGGGGTGTTTTCATGTCCGATTCTCTACCCTCTGCTGTGAAGAAAAAGGAGTATGGCGTGGTCAACCTGGACAGTTACAAAAATCCTGGTACACATTGGATATGCTACCTCAAAATTGACGATAACAATGCATTTGTTTTCGATTCGTTCGGTGGCACACCACCTGCCAGGTTGGTGAAGTATCTCAGTGTTGCCAACCTCTACTACAATGACAAACGCATCCAGGGTTTCACCGATGTTAACTGCGGCCACCTATGCCTTTCTGTTCTCGCATACATGTCTAAAATAAATAACCCGTCGGTGGAACATTTTCAGAAAGCATTGTGGAATCTTAAATACGATGGGCGTGTTCCATCTCACGAGCGAATCTTCAATCTTGAAACTCACGCTGCACGACGACATCGTCTATCCTAAATCCGTGGCTCTGCGTGCATTCTACAGCATGTACCTCATACCTAACGTCACGCAGCACAACAACAAAATTAGCGTCGGAAGCAAACACATTGTCGTCACGCCAGGTCAATACAATCTTTCCACTTTGCAAGCTCAGTTACCCAAAGGCACGTACCTTTCTCAAAATTCGGTCACGCACAGAGTGGAAATCGTATCGGCAACGGAGACCGTGGACCTGGGCACCATAGGAGAACTTCTAGGTTTCGAGAACAACACCAAACTCGAAGCTGGCATCAAGCACACGGCAGTCAATATTCCTAAATTTCTAGCCATCGAAACTCTGAACGTTCACTGCAACGTGGCGGAAGGCATGATCACGAAATCCTCGGACGGGGAGCTGCTGGGAAGTCACAAGCAGACAGGAATCATAGCTACGTTCAAACCCAGTTCCGAATTCATGGAACCGATCATCTACACACCCTCTTCGCCGATCTATTTTCCAGTATGCCGCAACCGCATAGACGACATAGAGTTGGTGGTGACAAACGAGAAAGGAGACGTGGTGGATTTCGCAGGTGCCACTACGACGGCCATCGTGGAGATCAACGTATAATAAATAACACACATAGTGAAAATGGAGCAAATCGAAAGTTACGAATTGCAATCTTTCCCTCCCAACCGTCGCACGTTCGCCAATCTCAACGAAGCAAACAGGGAGATCGAATACGACGTGGACGTAGGCGATGGGTTCGTTCATCCTCACAGAGCGGACCTCTACCTTCAATTCGACGTGGTGAAGAAGGAAAACGGAGATGCGTTTCCGCCCAATGCAAATTTGATACTCGTGGACAACTTCGTGCCTCACCTGTTCTCGCAGGTGGAGGTGAGGAAACACAACACCGTCATAGACAGAATAGATTATCCAGGCATCACGTCGACGGCAGTGGGAACATTGAAATTATCCAAAACAGACGCAGCATACTACCAGGCGGGAGGATTCGAAGCGGGGACCAAAATATCGACTAAAAGTCACACGGTGCTTTTTCCCATGCGTCTGCTGCCGGGATTCTTCTCGGACTACAAGGAGATCATGTGGAAGGGAGGATTGCGCGTCACGTTTCGAAGAGCGGCCAACGACAACGACGCACTGATGCGATACACCAACTTGAACGCCGACGGCACGCCGATAGCCAACACATTACCTGAAGCGGCCAAGTGCGTCATCCGGAGCATGGAATTGAGAATGCCGATCGTAGAATACGAAACAAACTACGCCCTCAAGTACAAAGCGGAGATCTTGAAGAGTCCGCAGGTACCGATTCACTTTCACGGTTACCAGTGCGTGCAGAAGATGGCGTCGGGAAGTCACATGGAATTCGACGTGACGACGCAGTTCAACAACATACAGTTCGACATGCCAGATTTCGTCGTCGTGCTCTTTCAGACCGGGCGCGATAACAACCAGGAAAAAAATTCCAGCATGTTCGACGACTGCAAGATCAAGAATGTTTATCTGAAGAATGGCAGAAACGAAGTGTTCCCGCGCGAGAATTACAACCTCGACATGACCAAAGACGATTACCTCAAACTTTACGAAGCTTACACCTCTTTCAAACGCGGACCGAGGGAAGCATGGACATGTACTACACGCCCAGCGAATTCAAAACCCGCAGACCCATGTTCGTCATCAATACCACGAAGAGGAAGCAGGTGGTGGTCAACGATCGAACCAACATCAAGGTCGTCTGCGAGTTCCACGACGCGCTGCCCGAGGACACCGTATGCAGCGTTATCCTGATTGCAGAGAAGTCCTTCGTTCACGACGTGAAGAACGAGAGGGTCACAGAGCAGTTTTAACAAGTTTTTTACATTTTTTTCTTGCACAATAAGAAATTTTTGTACTAGCACAATCAGTTTCAATGGCACAATACGAAAATTTCACTAGTTCAGATCAGTTACAAATGTCTATTTCATTAGTTATCAGTTACAATATCTTTTTTGCACTATAGCACGAGAGACAATCAGAAAATTTGCACAAAAAAAATTTGTTGTTGTTTTTTTACACGAGAAAATTAACAATAAAATTCTTTTTTATCGTTTCAGATGCTGTCGAAACATCAAAAACACATACACACACACTAGAAAAAAGCATGCAACTTTATTTGTAACACACACACATACATTATCCATCTTCATCAAAAAAATATTATAATAAACATAATTATTTTTATCTATATCTCACAATAAAACTCTATATCCAAAAATATTACAACATCAAAATAACACTAGAGTCGTTAGTACACGTTGCATGCATTACGGAGGTCCTCTGTAGGGTTTCATGGAAGTTTGGGGGGAAAAAAAAAAACACGTGAAACCCTACAGAGGTGCGACTATCTAGAGTCGCAGCCGTTAGAACCTTTTTGGGTTGGGCACCACGCACCCTGGCGAGGTTAGGGGCCAGGCATCCTAAAAACAACAATTATTTATTTGTTTGTTTGCGTCACAATACAGGTGCGCGCGCGCGTATGTGCAGCACATCGTTCCCGCGATAAGATTTTTACAAAAATCCCGATATACATTAGCGCCCCGGGACTTGGAAATAAGGCATATTCGCTCACCACTGTTGCCAGCTTAGTCTCCCTCTTTATCTTACGGCAACATTGACGTCTCTAGTTTTTTTTTTAATTGCAGGTGGGTTGCCAACACACTCTAGTTAATAATGCTACATATTATACACGCACACACGCACACACATACTGTGTTGCCATCTCTCTTTTACGGCAGTATATATTTGTTGCCGGCTCTATTGCACAGTGTGTGTATGTTACGCCAGTGTATAAATTGGCTAAACCCTTATCAAGTAAGAAAAACTATAGGTAGGTGTTGGCAGCATTGTCGGTTGTTTAACTCTTCCCCCTCTCTCTTTTTTTTTTGTAAAAAAAACCATGGTAGAAATACCAGTAGGTTGGCAACCTTGATTTATGCAATTAATTAAAGCAAGCCTCAAGCCTCAAGCAAGATTGCCAGCTCCTTGCTTTAGGTTAGGTTAGACCAAAATAAAAACCTTGGTAACTTTTCGAGTAAAATATTGGCAACACTGCAAAACAAGCCTCAAGCAGTATTGCCAGCTCCTTGCTTGAGGTTAGGTTAGACCAAGATAAAAACCTTGGTCATTTTTTTCGAGTAAGAGGTTGGCAACACTGCGAGCCCCACCGAGCCCCAGCTGGCAACACTGCGAGAAAAGCCTCAAGCAAGATTGCCAGCTCCTCGCGTTAGGTTAGATTAGCCCAAGAAATAAAAACCTTGGTAACTTTTCGAGTAAGAGGTTGGCACCGAGCCCCACTGAGCCCCAGCTGGCAACACTGCGAGAAAAGCCTCAAGCAAGATTGCCAGCTCCTTGTTTGAGGTTAGGTTAGACCGAAAAAGAAAAAACCTTGGTTATTTTTTCAAGTAAGAGGTTGGCAACACTGTGTACCTCACTATACCTCATTTTCTGTTGTGGAACCCGGCCACCTACACTACTAGGCCTAATTATAAATTTATTGTTATAATTAAAGTATTATTATTATTTTATTATTTGAAATATGATCTCTCATTGTCAAAAGCTATTATTTATTATAATCTCGGTGTGACTTACACAGTATTTCTGGTTCCTTCTGATCAACCTTTGATGTTAGCCCTACGCAGAAGTTGGGGAGTGCCAGAAGTATGTATCAGAACAATCAATCTTCTTGAGAGCGGATTTATTTTTCACCAACCGTTTGTAAATCTCCTCAAAAACCTTACCCCACACATCTGACGCGAGATTTCCCACTTCAGTTTGTGGTTTGTCCCAAGTTCATATTGAAACTGCATATACGTTTCTTGGGCATACTTATGCACTCTCTACAAATACCGGAACACACGCAAAACAATACAACTTTTTTTTTTTTTTAGCATGAAATATCTCAACTTTATACTTGGTTTTCAAGCTAACCCCTAGGCTTTTCTAAAACGGTACAAATAGTGTTTTTAAATAATATCGAAGGGACGACCGGGACACGCCTCTCAAACAGGACTGTCTCGTTCAAAACGGGAAACGTCCGTTTCCATGGTGAACAACAAGCACGGCAAACTCTCTAAATAATTGTTTGTTATTATACCTCTAAACATTTAGTTAAAGCAACCACGATGTAGATAATATTTTCGCATTGAGTTTACCAATATATGTACGTAATTGTATCTGGGCTGAAACTCCTTATTATGTAGATGTCACCCTCGTTTGATCCACCTTTTCAAAGCCAGGAGTTGATTCAGCTGTGTGTTGTAGATCTGTGAGAAATATAATGTATCTCCACAATTAAGAATTGAAGGAAACAGTGTGTGCTGCAAAAAATGTCCGTGGCAACGGTTGCTAAGGACGTGAAAAAAGAAGGGCTATTTGAGCTATTTTTTAATTTTCTCGGCCTTTTGTGACGATTTCATGGGGTGTCGTAGTTGGGCATTTCTCGCCTCCGGGGGTTCCTTCATGGAGAACATTTGTGTCAGTGAGTCAGTCAGTGGTGGGATTGGGGCTTTATATATATTGGATAACTCGGCCTTTCATGTACAATTTTCTGAAACTTTGAGTGAAGTTACGAGCTAGGCACATTGTAGCTCTGTTTGTATACTCTGTCCCGAGAGTGACTCGAGAGTGCTCGACCAATTAACGCGTGAGAGGGAACAGGGAAAATGGGAGAAAAAGGAATTTTAAATTCGTCGTTGAAATCTTCAGTGATACTTATTCTAAAGGTAAAAGGTAAATATAATCTACGTGCATTGAATCATGCTGTGAAGGTACACAGGGGTCAAAGGTGGAGCTCTCCCACCGTTGAAAGACCACAATTTGAATGCAACGCGGTCCTGGAAACTCTCCCTTCTGAAGCATGACGTCATATGAGTTGCAGAGGCGGGTCCCGTTCCTCTGTAGGCAGAGAAGAAGTGAATTGGTGTTTGCAAAACAACAATATTTCATGAGCTTTAGAATATTAGGAGGGAACATTTAAGAAAGTCAACATCTTCTAAAGTCCAACATTTAGCACTAAAATATTTCTCTAGAGCACGGTTTACTTTAGTTAGTCGTTAAACTCACACCTTGGAGTAAAAAGTATTTTGACAATTAGGCTATTATCAGTCCTTCTGATTTTTATCAGCCTGGCGTGCAGCATTTTTCATTGCATTGTATGGGTCATACGTAGATAGCTCGGTGGTCGAGCGTGTTCAGTGGTAAACTGGCGACCTAGGTGCCAATGGATCCGGGTTCGATTCCCTGTGTGAGGTGTAAGGCGTGACGTTTGTGAAGAGTACGAATTCCACGCAGTAAAACCCTGGACCGCATTCTGCAGAATAATGAGGATCTGGAGCCCAGATGCACGGACAGTATAATCCTCTGCGGTTGCGTGTTGGCGCCCTGCATGCTAAGTTGCCCTTCGCAACATCTGTTTTTAACTAGGGTGTACAGACTTGAGTCTTCAGACGACGGCAGTTCTAGTATTTGCCTCGACTGTACGTAATCACTGGCGTAGGCCGAGGGGGGATGGTTGAAGGGGCTACGGTCCACTCCGAAATTTTAAGAAAACCAACATTTTCAAATGAAGGCAGTGAAGAACTGGGAAATGGGGGACCAGAGTGAGTGTTAAATGTGCTGACGTGTCCATAATTTAAATAAATCAATCAAGTATTTTTAAGTTCCGGCCTGCATGAGTCTACCTTTGTAAGTGTAACTCATAATTCATCTTCGTCGTCGCCAATAGTGGCTGAAAAGCGATGTAAATATTAATGAATGCAAACATAAATTCTAGCTCTACTCTGTAGCAATTCTGACCACCTCTCGTACATAAATCAATTTTGTATACTTTTTCTCCATGTCGATGCTTCTCAACAATATCTGGTTAGTAAAGGTAGAATGAGAATGAGAGAAAGGGAGATGTTTCCAGATGTTTCCAGCTTTGGCTGCAAATCGCTTCTCCCATCTCGCTAGAACTCGAGAAAAACCAAACTGTTAAAATTCCAATTTGGAGGCATTACGGGAAATATAACTTTCATTATTGTAGTGGTTGTTTCTACATATTTTATTTTTTGAGGACACATTCCAGGGTGGTCAGGCACCATTGGCACCCCCCGTGCGCAAGAGTATGCCCTCACATATCAATTTTCATTTGCTTCATCTGTAGAAGAAAGTATTGACGGTAACCAAAATTAGCGATGTTGTTTGAAAGTGTGTTAATATCGGGTGTGTTGTAGAAGAAAAGAAAGCATTATTTACACTGTTACTCTTCCTTGCACTCGTATTGTGTTTCGTTTGTTAACTGGGACCTCCCCGTTGGTGTAGTGGTAACGTCGTCGCCTTGTAATCAAGGGGTCCCAGGTTCGATAGCGGATGAAGGCATAGGAATATAGTGTTTCGGGTTCCACCTTCAACTGTAGGTCTAGTCCCGATTAGCCACACTGTGCATAAAGTGTACTTAAAACACAAAGTCAATCAATGAATCGTTTGTTTACTGAACGATGCTATTCGAATATGAGCAAAGCGCTTTCGTTACTTACGAAAAATGCTTCTACTTTAACAGAATTATAATCGAACCTTTTTATATCTTTCAGCTATGATTGCTTGGAAAAGTTAAAGGACGTTAGGATTGTAAAATCTCGGTGGACTCATTATCTTAGCACCAAAAATTCTGGGTTGGAATTCCTATGTCAGTTTCGTATCTCTAATGAGGCAAATAGGAAATAATTTGGAAATATGCTCTGCCCCAGGTTTCTCTGCAGCGGCCGAACGAAAGCAAGTCTCTGCGCAATCAGTCAATATGGAGGACTGACTAACGAACGCGTGCGAGGGAACGGGATTGTGGTAAAGGTGAACAACGACCACCCTTTCCAGCAGCGCTCCGCTTACTCACTCTTCCCCTTTCTTGCGCAGCCTTGCTCCATAGATACCCGGGACAGAGTATAGAGAGAATTGGAAGAGACAGCAAACGTGCCATTTTGGTGGCAGAAGTCCTCACTGCATCTACGCACAGTATCGGCAGTTTTAAAAAAAACAATGGCATCTATTTGCGTTGGTAATACATCAAAAGGTGAAGAAAAGCAAATGCTGTTATTCACTTTGTTGATGTCTGGTTAAGTATTTTCCTATCTCGTTGTTGTTAACTTTATCGAAAGAGATTTTTTTTTACTCTGCAAAAGATAAATCGTAATTTTGTCACGCCTTGCATGTATCCTGCAGCTAAATATTGACAACAGTAAAAACGCAACAAAACCAGTGTAACAAAGGACTTTGGCCACGTGTGTAGAAATGAACGTTCCTTTCAACGAAACTCGCACGACTCCACCGCTAACTTTTACTGGCGCCTAAGAGTCTGGACTCTGGAGTTGTTTCGCCCAGACATGTGTGCTGGATCTGCTGTGAGAGCTCGAGTTTCGGGTTCACTTCCAAGTGAACGAGAGTAATGTATACACCCAAGCATCAGTGGCGTGTGCAGGGGGATAGTTATAGTTGGGAACGCAATACCCCCAATTGATTCAAGTTCGCTGCACAATTAACGTGAACTGCAAAGAAAGATGGGGAAATAGTATGACTGCTGTCCACTATCGCAAGTCACGTAGTGGTAACGGTATCACATGTAACGATGCGGCGGTCCGGCGTTCGAGCCTCAGTGGTTCAGTTTCCACTGGATGATATTCATTGCGCGAAATCACACCCACCGTCATGGCCACGATTTCGGCAAACATTTCGGGGTGTTTTTTTAACACACTTGATAGGCATTGCGCCTACAGTATTTGTGGCAGTGACTGAAGGTACGCATATAACGATTACATTCTAAATGCAGTTCTTCTTCATTTTGTTTTAGTCTCGTAAAGATTAACAGACTATCTATCAGACTATCTAAAAAGATGTGTAAGGCCTCACACACTCTTCGATCCCGGCCAATTTGGAGGTGATGTGATCAGCACTACGTTCCTGTCGCCTTTACACCCCAGAGTTTTACCTCTAGTTACCCACCATTTATTTGAGGCTGGATGAGCTCCAGTCGCTTTACGCGGGGACAACGACGGAAACATTTCGACCTTAGATCATCCAAGGGACTCCCGTGTGGCAGACAGGCGCCCTACTGACTAGATTACATTATATTGTGCATAACCATTATTTATTTGGAATCAGCCCCTCCTCCGCGCACTTAATTAAAATGATATATTGTTAGCACTAGCTTACCCGGGGGGGGGGGGATTCCAGGCCAACCAAATTCTCAACTGTGGACATTTGTATTTAAAAAATGAAAATAAATTGAAATACGTTGCAATGGTCCCTACCAATATTTCTGAATTACTTTTGCTCATACAATGATGAAGGTAACGTACATAGGAGGAAAATTCACGCTGTGGGCCTATCAGTATGTTCCGCCATGAAACTTGTGCCTGTAACAGTGTACAATTGGTTGATAATTATGGTAATTAATGTAGTTATTATAATTACTTGAGAACAGCACATACGAAAACAAGAAATACCATTGATTCAACATTAACATGTAATTTTGAGATCTAGTGAATGATAAAATGTGTGTGAGACTCGTGTAATAATTGGTTCACATGATGGTCATTTTGCAATTATTATATTTGTTATATAAGTTATACGAAAAACAAAAGAAGAAATGATTCATTAAAAAATTGTTCCATGAATTTTAATTTTAATGTTAAAAAGGAAAAAAATGTCTGGGCCTCTGAGGCCCCCTCAGGTATGTTAATTTCTTGTACGCCAGGGGAAGCTAGGGATAAGAAAAACCAAACTTATTCCAGTCTTAACTGTAGTTCTTTTGTAAAACAATGGTTTTATGCTTGCAATCATGTATTATATGGTATTGCTGCAAGGGTTCTTCGCTTTGGTCAGATTCCCATTCATTCAACAATTTGGCTGCCACCTTTCCTCTTCTGTCTTTTACTCCTGAGCTAGAATACAATTCAAATGTAGTCGAAAAAAGGTATAGGCTAGGTGATGTAATTTGAAACTCTTTCATCTTCGATTCCTACAGATCATAAAATTGTAAAGTCACGACTTCAATAACACAAATAATTTTCGTCGGAATAACAGTTTTAAGTAAGGTATAAAAATGGCTACAAATTGGCCGTTGTTCAACTCTAGATATTAGAGAACCAAGTTATATCATTTGAGCAGGTAAAAATACAAAATACGTATGTTGATAGGATATACGTATTGTAGAACAAAGTGAAAACTATAAAAACCAGTGAAATTGAAATAAATCTACATTTCTCAAGTAAGCATAAAGGAAAGGAAGAGTAACGCACAATTCTTGCAGTAATGATAAAATATTACTAATTTCGAGAGCTTAACCTTGAAACGATTGCCCCGCCATCGATATGGAGACACACGGGAACGAGACATACAATTCGACAAAGACTGCTAGGCCTCTATTTTGACGTGAAATAAGCTTCGTAAGTTCTTTTTAACAAACATTGTTTCAATGTGCGCGAGCTACACCTCCGCAGTTCTATTCACTGGGAATGACCTACTAAGAGCGCGAATTTTCATGAAAGGCTACTATGTGAGTCAATGTGTGAAGAACCCCGTCTCCTCGGATTAAAAGCGCGGAGTTAGAGTAGAACCCAGAGCCCCCTGGTAGCAGCAGATTTTTTGGCGGATGGAGTGGGGGAGGGTTGCACGTAATATTTCGTTTATACTGTAGGAAAGTTCAAGTCCGTGCTTCTGAAGTAAGACATGGATGCCGAAATATTGAGGACAGCGACAGAGTGATGAAAACAACTTTTCCCACCCTCTTTTTTTACTTTTTTTACTAGCGTTTTGGATAAGATTGATTGATTATTTTTTTGTTTCAAGTCCACTTTATGCACAGGAAGGCTAATCGTGTTTTGGATAAAAGTATTTACATTTTGAAGGCATAGTTTCCCTTCCCTTGTAGGAATAATGCGGTGAATTCAGCAGTCCTACATAAAAGTAAAACATTTTACCAGTAGTCTTTAGGTGAGCCTACCTACAAAGATTTAATTTTCCATAATTGTAATTGCTAGTCAGTTAACAAAGCATACACCCTTAATCCACCATCGTGGAATTAACATTTCTTTTCGCATGCATATCTCAAAGTTCGACTACAAAAACACACTTGTTTGTGTAGTCCACAAGTGACTTCAAGTCCACTTTATTCACAGTCAGGTTAATCGGGACTGGACCTACAGTTAAAATTGGGATCCGAAACACTAGTGCCTCCACCGGGTATCGAACCCGAGACCCCTTGATTATACAGAAACACAATGACCGAAAATATGGGAATAAATAATATCACCCATGAAACAGCAAAATCAAGTTAAGGTTTTGCAACTGATGTGGTGAACGCTCCGTGCAGACTTGAAGACGCCAATGCAACAGTCTCTTTTCATCTTCCCAGTTATATCGTTTACGTATCGGAAATCACTCCCGCAAGCCGGCTCTGTGGCTGAATTGTTAGCGTAGCGTGCCACAAAACACACGGCGTCCTAGGTTCGCATCCCGGTTAAAAAACCTGGACATGAAGTTGTGTTTGTTCCAACAGCCTGTCTCATCATTCATCCTAGCCTTCACATTATATGCGACATTTGCATGAAGACACAACATTTGCTGCTGTTATCTACTTATTGATTTGATTAGTTTACATCTCGCTTCTGTCTCTTTTGGTCACGCGAAGATTAGGGTGAAATTGAAGCCAGGCAATGACGAACACGCATGGGCGGTTAGCGACACACAGACTGAGTGTGAGTCTAGACGCCAAAGCCCCGTTTGTCTGCAAAATGCACACTCTGTACTAATAGCACTTGTATAGTTTAAAATATCGATACATCTGATTAAAAATATTCATTAAACTTCGTTGTCCTTTAAAACTGCCACTTTCAATATATATTTCGCCATATAACACAAATACCGCAAACGCACTAAAGGAAAACAATAGCCACACTGGACGCGAACCAAGAAACAAGGATGTTGATTTCAGCCTTCAATATCTCTCCACTTGACTTTTAATTGTTGGCATTCAAAATGTTTACATTCTTATTTCGAGGAACAATTGTTTATATTCGAGCAATAAAATTGTACATATTGTTTGTATCACGTGACCTTTGAAAATATGGTCATGATGTAAGAACTTATTTAAGCGCTAGATACTCCTTCGTTCATGAAATTAGCAAGAAAAAGGATTTGACATGTTCTATTCTGCTATTATAACAACGTTAAGACATTTTAATAGTCCATGGTCTTCTTCACTTCTGCTCCTTCAGCTTCTCATTTTTGTGCGGCCCTAGGTATCTAGTACCAACCCCCCGCCCCCCTTCCTTGAGTCCATTGTGTCATACCTAAAAGAGACGTTGTCATTTAGGCGCTTGAAGGAAAGTCATCCCTTACACCCCGCTCCTGTTTGTGGGTAATATTCCCACCCTTTCAGTGGCGTGCCTATAAATGTAGTAAAGGGATGTGAGCATAAGGAGATTATGAGTTATTTCTTACCACTCCTAGATCATGCATTGTTTTCCTAAATTTGACGTTTTCTTAAAAGGAAAGTTGCTCTAAAACCCCTTGTACGAGTAGATAGGCAGCTGTTCCATAACTTTCCAGCTGGCATATCATAACCAAGTGACAGAATTCGGCTCTGTTTAGCGTGAAACACAATACAAGCTGACGTAGTAGTTAGGATAACAGACTGATTCTTCAATATTTTCCCGCTCATCTTATCAATTAATCATCTATATAACAGTCACGATGAATAAACTCCGTGGCGAAACTGCCCTTGAATAACAAACGCCTGTTGATTGGTTGACACGTGATCAGAACATCGAATCGCATTGCCGCTGTTATCTGGTTTTCTCGATCGGATCCCACTAATTCACGTAGCTTCCCAACTGGCTTCAAGAGCCAGAAATGTTCGAGCTCCCACCGGTAAATAAATCTGTTATCACGCTAACTTGATTTCTTAGTTTACTTTATGCTAAGATGGGCTAATCAAGACTGGACCTACAGTTTAAAGTTGTATCCGAACCACTGTGTGTCTCCCCCGGGTATCGAACCCGGATCTCCTTGATTACAGGCCGAAGAAATTACCACAACTACATAGGGTTGGCCGTATATGTTAGGCAATAACCGTTCGACTGCTTCAAAGCACTTTGAAAATCGTGGGTTGAGTACGGAAATAATATTGATAAAGCAAACACAGTTACAGTACCTAATCTTTGCAGTAATGAATTACCAGTAAATCTTTTGAACAAACCAAAGAAAAGTTTCGCAAAGATACTCCGTCAGCACTGAAAGATGGGTCAAACGTTTCTTTTGTAGCATTTTGACTATCTATTCCGTCCGCACCACCTGACACAGGTCTTCTTGTACTGCATGTACAATGTAGTTTGGCGAAAGGAAAAAAAAGCACGCAGTTCTTATCGCTTTCTTGCAGGAAGGCAAAGTGACAGAGCAGAAACGTTTTTCATCCTCTTAGCTTCTTATTTCTTACACAAGGCATGATTTTTCCTGCATTAACTTGGGTCTCCCCCATGGCGCAGTTGTAGCGTCGTCGCCTTGTAATGAGAGGTCCCGGGTTCGATTCCCAGTGGAGGCACACAGTGGTTTGGATCCCACTTTAAACTGTAGGTCCTGTCCCGATTAGCAGAAAGTGCTATTCAAACACCAAATCAATCAATCCTGCATTTACTTGAAAGGTGAAAACGTATCAGCTGCAAAGGACGGAATTAGCCGAAGAATGATTGAAAGTCGAACTTCAGCTAAGAAAAATAGAGAGAATGAATTTGATGTTTAAGCTTGACCAAGATGAGAAAAATCCACTGGCCCTGTTATTTAATTTTCAACAATAAGGGAGCGGTCGGAGAGTGGTGACGCAATGAGCTCTTTACCATGTGATCCTGCCCCTGCGTTGCCAAAATGTTCAGCATTCTTCAACAGATGGTCGTCACCTTTATTCAGTGCTAAGCATTATCATTATGAACGTCACACACCGAAAGTCAAGATGTAATATTTATCGTTGCTGAAGCTTTTGATAACGAAGGAGTGAAGGAAACTGGCAACACGGCGGTACTCGGGTAAATGCGGAAGAGAGAGGAGAAAACAAATGACTGCCAGTGACGGATCTACATATTTTGGGCCCATGGCAAGCATCACTTAAGGCCCCTTCAATGTAAAATACAGAAGTATGTGAAAGGAAATGTCAAAACCTTTCTGCTATTCCGTTTCTTCAATGTATGTATATATTGTTCGTGGGTGCGGGCCCATGGAAAAATTTGATTTTGTTATTTAGCGTCGCCTACAGAGTGTGTCTAATCGCGACGATGAGGATGAGTGATGATAGGATGAAATTACGGAGTGGATGCAGCAACACTCGCAAAGAACAGCCATGCCCAGCAGAGATGCGAACCCGTTACCACTGGCGTCGTAAACTCTGTGCTAACCACTTCGTACGGAGGTCGGTATATCTCTGGATTTTTTACGGATAGTTTTAAGTCAATTTTTATGCACAGGTAGGCTAAATGGGACTGGACCTAACGTTTTAAAATGAGATCCGAACCACTATGTGCCTCCACCGGGTATCGAACAAGGTATACCTCTGAAGAGGAAGGTGGAATTGGAAAGGTAGAGTTTTGCAAAATCATGGACAGATGAAACTTTTGATAAGTCACTTATGAGAGATGTCTAAAGATAAAACTCAGCTGGGAATGATGGACCAATAACTGTTTCTTAATACATTTCATTCTACATTTGCTCGTTATTTCTTTTAATTTGTCAAGCTTTGGGCTGGGTATGCAGTAGTGTTAAGGTAAGCAAATCATGTTTGATGGTTCCCAACGTAAATAGTAATTTCTTTCTATCCACGGGATTTTCGTCCCTTGCTCCGCCTGTCTGTTGCAATTATTACTCATTCATTTTACAAACCATTCGTAATATTAATACTATGCAGGTTCTCTCCAAGAACCAAGTACGAAGGTTAACTTTTGCATTCCGAACTCAGTCTCCCTTTGTCTCGGGGGATTTACAATTTCAAATAAGGTATTCTTACTTTTCTTTGATTGTCGTTGTAAATACAAGATTTAGAAAAATAATAAAATAATAATATTACATTTAGAAAAACTGGGAATGAAACGTTCGACCACAGGTGAGTTTCCTAAGTAAACTGTCACAGAAAAACCAACGCTGTTATTCACTACGTTAATTCATAGTTCATAACTTTGCTATCCCGTTGTTGTTAGTTATTGCGAAAGAGAAAAGTATTTCACTCCGCAAAAGGGCAATCATAATTAATCTCTAATAATAATCGTCATGTTATATGTGGCATTAGGTATAATTTTGTTACACCTTGTTGCCCGACCCTGTGGCCGAGTGGTTAGCACATCGCGCTGCGACGCCAAAGGTCCCGGGTTCGAATCCCGGTCGGGTTTGGTTGTTTGCAAATGTCCATTCATCAATTTCATCATTTCATCACTCATCCCCATCTTCGCAAATTAGCCAAGAGGCAATTTTTACGCGAAGTAAAATAAACTAAATCAATCAATCATGTTACACCTTGCTTGTAGCCCGCAGCGAAAATTAGATACCAGTCAAAATAATTCTTACGCACTACTCTCGCAGCCAAACAAGTGGGAGAAGGGGAAGGACTGTAGATTACGGAAGCAGATAACACCCACTTGCGCAAGCAGTAGAAACACTCTGCCGTTGAAATATCGAATTGGGACGTTAGTACAGTCACTGACACTACTGGTTTGTAATTGTCCAATTGAAAGTCAATGAAATCGTTACAACCCAGAACTGTTCGTGACTGTACAGCTGTCATGATGCAAGAAAGGACAAGTACAAAGCATGTTTTTCTGGGATTCGAAACCTGAAACGTTACCCTTGCGCGCTGCACGTAAATAAAGACGGACTGGAAGTAAAATTTAGATCTGACATTTTTGTTAATCAGGTTCACCAGAATATGACGAAGAGAAACACTCGTGTTTTAATTCTTAGTTGAAGTTTGTTGTGAAGGAGAGAGTATAAGCAACATATCTTTGGTCTTTGGAAACACTCATGTAGTCTGCAGGTCATGCTAATTTCGTGTTAAAGAAAGGAACATACTAGTATTACATTTTCGGGTTAGTGTACTATTTTTTTTTATTTGTCCCTAAGTAATTTGGAGTTCTCGATTATAATTTGGCTGGTGTGTCTTTAGAGGCTCTCCCCGATGGTGTAGTGGCAACTTCGTTGTCTTGTAATAAAGATGTCCTGTGTTCGATGGAGACACATAGTGTTATGATTCAACTTTAAACTGTACATCCACCATGACTAGCCTATTTCTACACAAAGTTGATTTATAATAAAAGCTCAAGTCAATTTAAATCACCTGGTTCGTCTAACCTATTATGCACAAAACATCAAGAAAACATAGGACAGCTCTATTATTCAGAAATCCTGGTAACGACGAATTGTCCATCGCCAGAGGTGCCAAGGGGGGCACTTCCTCCCTTTTTTTGCAACTTTTATGCTAAACCTTATATACGAAGGGAAACTAAACTGTCCTTGCCACCTTCCCCCCAGTTTTGGCATCTTTCCCCCCGTTTTGGCACCTTGCACCGCAGTTTTGGCGCCCAATTGCCGCCACTATCCATCACCATTTTCAATCAGTCTGTATTACACAGTGTGATAATAATAAATTGAAATAATGACATCAATAAGCAGAGGCCATTGCCCGCTTCGAACTAACGTAGTTTACTCCTAAAAACAACATAGGATGTACAATAGAATGAAAATGTAATGAAAATAGCGTTGGGCAATTTTCCTACCATTATCTTTGCCGTTGACTGTGCCTTGGAAGTGTCAATCCCAGAATAAAATGCGTAGGACAGCCAGTTATGGATTTTAGATACCAGGTTTCGGTGTATCGAAATACAGGTCACATCGAAGATGCAGAACATATTTGTTTGATGCCAATACTTGGGGGTCTGCTATATTGATATTTCCAGCAGCCGTAATAAGTATCACGTTTCTTACAAGTTGTATTTATATTGCAATCAGACAACGTCCTGCATTTCTGCACTTCTGTGGGTTTAGTTCCGATTAGCTTATCTATGCATAAAGTGGCCTTAAAATACAAACTCAAAACTAAAAATATATGGGGGGTGAACGTGCGTTCGTTTTTTTTTTTTACTAAATTGGGAATCAACGCAAAAGGGATAAGCTTTATGATAATAATGCAACTTTAGACAAATTAAGTATTACTTCTATTTATACTAAGTAATTTTATGGCACTTTTGTTTGTATTGGGTTAACCGTGACGATCTTATATACTTCTAAACTGTGAATAATGTGAGTAATGTTTTACAAATATATTAGTTTAAGCGTATCCTTCTCTCACTGACATTCGCCAGAATGCACAGTCAAACAGCTAAACCATAGGAAGGGGGAAAGGGGCGTGACTTTTCGT
Source organism: Lepisma saccharinum (assembly GCF_977018435.1). Classification (NCBI taxonomy): domain Eukaryota; kingdom Metazoa; phylum Arthropoda; class Insecta; order Zygentoma; family Lepismatidae; genus Lepisma; species Lepisma saccharinum. Next base: position 48,677,846 of record NC_139251.1, read on the forward strand.
GATAGGCAAACGACGGGTCAATTTTCCATTTCGGCTTATTATAACAAACACGGGCCTGGAATCGCTTTTTATTTAACGTGAAGGGGGACGGACAGTGACCATGTAAGTACTGCATAAAGCATGACGTCCACTGAGACGCGGAGAAACTCAGCAAATGAACACGACAGACCCGTTTCCGGCGTCTCAGTGGGCGATAATCTGTAACATAGCCTGCCAAAATTTTCGTGCTTCGGTTTCGCGCGTTTCACTGTAGTGGGCGTTACACCATTTGATTTAAGTAGAAGCAGACAGCAGATCTGTTGCCGGAAATTTCCATGTTTCGCCGCGTCTCAGTGGGCGTCAAGCTTCAGTCTCTTCCTTGTAACGCGATCAGCTAACCCGCGTGGCTGAGCGAGCCGGTTTATGTTTGCAGGCAATACCACTGCAAATAGGAGAACTGAAAGGTCTGCACATGTAAATATGTTGTAGAAATTAATTCCATTCTAAGGTGTTAAAGGCATTGAAAGACATGAACAAAAATGTTAAAAAAAAAAAAAAAAACGCAAGTGGTGCTTGCTCAGTTTCCTTTACCGCACGCTTCTGAAAAAAAGGGGGGTGGGGGATGTTTTCCCAGTGCGTCTCGGTCATCAGTTGTGGCTCTTTCTACACAACTCAATCGCCCTTCTGCTACTCGCTGCCTGTTGGGGCAAAGAATATATACAAACCATAATAATATTAATAGTGATAATAATAAAATCGTCTTTACTAGAGCGGGCGTTTTTCATCCGTTTCTAGCCCGACTCTGTGGCCGAGTGGTTAGCACATCGCGCTGCGACGCCAAGGGTCCCGGGTTCGAATCCCGGTCGGGCTTGGTTGTTTGTGAATGTCCATTCATCAATTTCATCATTTCATCACTCATCCTCCATCTTCGCAAATTAGCCAAGAGGCACAAAACGCGAAGTAAAATAAACTAAATCAACTCAAATCAAATCAAATCATCCGTTTCTATCATAAATATAACAATGAGTCGAAGTGGTTGGTAGATGAGAGCAAATAAATTCAGACGCGCACAAATATTCTCGTAGGGCCTAACGTTAGTGCCTCTACTCTTCAACCTTACAAGATATAAATGAATGTCACCAATAAAGAGAGTACTTTATGTTGGTTACCGAAGATACCGAAAATGTAGGTTCTAAGTATATCGATATTTAGAGGTCATATTTTCGAGTACAGATAACGGATATCGATGGTTTCAGCAACCGGCCTCCGTGGCGGAGTGGCTAGCACAGCGCGCTACGAAGCCAGGGGTCCCTGGTTCGAACCCTGGCCAGAAATTGGCTGTTTGTGCGAGTCTCTTGATCAATTTCATTAGGTTATATGATCACTCGTCCTCAACTCAATTAACCGTAGGTGGCAGAAAGCGAAGTAAAATAAACCAAATAAATCAATAGTTTTAACAGCACAAAATATATCCCCTTTATGTGACCATTTCAGGATATTTTTTTTAATTTTGCCTGCTTTACGGTGCACTATATACACCAGCAAGTTAAAAACAAGGAAATGAAGTAATTACCTCGAAGCGGATTACATAAAAAATAATTCCATCGTAGATTCCAGCCGAGGCCACTCCCTAAATATCGTGCCACAGTAACCATCAGCCATGGAATCACTTCTTGGTGAACAAGGGCAATTTCATTAACATATTATTATTAATAATATTAACTAGAATAGGATTATACACAGTGGCGGCGATTATGGGGGCGTGGGGGTAGTTGCCTCCCTTCAAATTTTGGCACTTCTTGTCCCCTCAACTGCGTCCTCTAACGAAATTTCCTGACACTTCACTCATCTCCACTTCAAAAGCAATGGAAAAAAGAAATAAGTAAGTTAAGAATGGATGACCATAATTAGAGGCAAACCAAAAGAGTGATCAGTTGAGAAGTCGACCCTATCCTTGAAATAATTTGATTTCGATCAGTCAAGTATGAGTTTTTAAACATTTAACAACGTTTTATATGAAAATCTTATATTACATGAATGCGTGCGTTTCGTTGGTTCTCTTCCTACCGCGCCCATTTGCCATTGCTTTCTCTGCAACGTAAAGGTTGGGGGACGTTCGAGATTCGAACCCGAGGCTTTGTCCAGATGGCTCGTTTTGCCCCGACGGTAAAACTAAAAAAGTAGCTCCCTCTCCTATCAGGAGAAAGAAAACCTCGCGAAGTGACACCCCGGAGACTTCGTGACGTGAGGTGATGCTCATTACTAGGGCTAAAAGGGGCTAGAACATCACCCTAGTTGTTGCCATCAATGGCAGAATTGCGATCCAGTCCCATGTCTTCATCTTTGCTTATGGGCGCGAGAAATCCCCCCCCCCTTTCCTTTCTCTTCTCATTTCAAGTGCTGGAGAGTAAACTTATACCTTGCAAGTGTCAGTCTCAGAATATTAGGAGTATAGAGTGAGTTTTAGATACCCTGGTTCAATATCTCGAACTACCGGTTAAATCAAAGATGCAGAAAGTACCGGAAAATAACGAAGGTACCGTTTCGATATATCGATATTTCGTTGTTGCCAATACCTGAGATTCCGGAATTTTCAAGTAACGGTAAATCAAATAACTCCACCATCTTTAAAAAGTATCACGTTTCTTATCATTCATATTTAATTTCTAATCACACACTTATACTTATGTACACATGTGGAGGTTGTGTGCCTGTGCAGTGCTTCTTTCGGAAGAAAGTATTCAGGTACTGTTTCTAAATTCGTAAGCAACACAAAAGGAAAATCCGAAGTTAATAAACAACTATTTATACTCGGTTATTTACAGCGCGTTTAATTTAAAATTGTACCGCAGTCCGCCCATTTACGAATACCTAACGCAATGCATTTATATGTTTGTAATGGTAACACTACGGCTGCATAGTCACGTAGCTTGGTGTGGAACTTAGAGGCAAGGAAATTGAAAAGGAAATTAATACTTACTCTCATGATGCTTTTCCGGTGGGTTCAATTTTAAATTGAACGCACTGTATATTTTACGTGGCTTTTCTTCCTGTTTTGTTAATCGCGACGATTTTACATTTAGGTACTCCAAATTAATAATTTTGTATATTCACACGTCAACCTGCTATTATCCTTCATATTTAAATGTTTTTATTTTATCAGTGACTCACTGGCAATTGCCATAATGCATAGTCAAACATCTAACAAAAAGATGGGCGAAAGAAAATATTATCGCACTACGTCTCGGTTCTATTTAGGGGTGAAACCGTTGCACATTACTCAATCGCGTCTGAACTGAATCTCCTATCTGCCCCAAAGGAACGATTGATTGATTAATTTGCTTTACTTTACTTCCCTTTTTGTGCCACTTTTGGCTAATTTTCGAAGATGAGGATGAGTGATCATATGATGAAATTGATGAATGCACACTCACAAACTTCCGTGCCCAGGTCAGGATTCGAACCCGGGACCCCTGGCGTCGTACCGCGATGTGCTAACCACTCTGCCTTCTGGTGCCGGTCCAGAGGAACGAGTAGAAGTGGATAGTTATCTAAATAACTTACATAAGTTTGTTGGACGAATAAATTGGTCGCTGCAGAAAATGAACATTGCTTTGCGTTGATTAAAATGAGTCTCAAAATATTTTATCATATATACTTGCTTCAAATTAGCAATCTCGTTACATAATTTTGTACAAGCTTCATGCTTTTAGCGTCTTTAAATATGTTGGCTAAAGAAGAGTAGTTGGATAGCCTCAGGCTGATTTTTTTTTAAAGAAAATACGAATTGATCTAAAGTTATAGTATTTTCTGATCATTTTATAAATGTATTTAATAGTTCTGCTGTACACTCAGCGGCGAAAGAAACAGTAGGCGAATTGTCCACCACCATTTTCATTAAGTCTGTATTACACAATGTGATGGTACTGAATTGAAATAATGACGTCAATATGAAGAGGGCAATGCCTGCTTCGAACCAACATAGTGTCATTCCTTAAAACAGCACAGGATATAGAATAAAAAGTAATGAAGATAGCAATGGACAATTTTCCTACCATTTCTTTGCTGTTGACTGTACAAAGTAAAAAGAAAACACTCTGTGGTGGGTTCCTTTACTTTCCACAGTGGTCTTTCAGAACGCCACAAGCAATAACTATACCGCGTTTGGTAGAACCTGTCCCGCTTCCCGCGCTAGATGCTCCCTGGCTTTTCTCGGTGCTGGGGAAAGTCAAAGCCAGGCAGCCAATTAAAATACGCAACGTCGCAACAGCGTCTACGTAAGCGCCTCTCTTCTGGCTTCCATTCGCTCCTCGCTGCCCAGCAGACGATTTTTTCCTCGTTTCTAATTGGCACCGAAACTGTCGAGCGCTCCCTAGCGCGGGAAGCGGGACAGGTTCTACCAAACGCGGTTTTTTTTATAATTCTGTGCAACTTGCTTCGTGGCCTCCCTTGCTGGCAGCGTCTGCGGAGTAAAGAATGGCGCCAGGAAGTCTCATCCCGCGTTCGGAAAAGTTACAGACTCAAAATTGCGTTTGCATTAGCTGCTAGTCACTACGTACTTCGTTTTTGCCATCGTTGGTAATATCTGTACATCAAACTTGGTCCATCATCCACTTAAGTAGGATATAATTGAAGTCAATACATGCGAACTACAAAGCAAAACGGATGAGTGAAGGGTGGGGGGTCAATGTTGTTTCATCGTTTAATATGGCGTACGTGTCAAAGCAAAACTTTGGTCAAACCACATTCATCTGTGGTTTAACTTTGTTTTGAGTCCACGTTTTGCATGATAGGCTAATCGGGAAGGACCTACAGTTTAAAGTGGGATTCGAGCCTCTGATCAATCTACCCCAAGCAGGCATGAAAGTTCGATCTCGGAATCCCTTCATTACAAAGCGACAGCGTTGGGCATGAAACAATCAGGAAGGCCCATATCTTTGGAACGGAAGGCAGAATATGGGTGTAACATCATCATATTGACTCTTCGTCGTTGCCTTGTAATCAAGGGGTCCCGGGTTCGATGCCCGGTGGAGACACATAGTGGTTCGTATCCCACCTTAAACTGTAGGTCCAGTTCTGATTAGCCTTACTGTGCATAAAGTGGACTTAAAACATCAACTCAATCAATCAATACTGACTCTTCTTCTTTTTGCTTCGTGTACATGGTGTGAAATCACTGGTTGAGGTTTACAAAGATCTTAATCTACACGTACGTGCGCGCTAATATGTATACGTAATTAAATACAACATTACTAATTACTAAATCACTAAATATTTAGAAATAACATTATTAAATACATTTAAAGAATTATTTTTTACTTTCATAAATATCAGATTTGCATAAAGTAGCAAACTGATTTCTTTACTAAGTGGTTAAAGATGTCAATTAATTTCAAAATTGATGAAATTGTTTTATTATGGTACAGCTGAAAGATTGATTGATTGAATTGGTTTATTTTACTTCGCTTTTCTGCAACTTTTGGCTAATCGCGAAGATGGAAATGGCTGATGTACAATGAAACCGATGAAGGGACACTCACAAATAACCATGCCCAGGCCGGGATTCGAACCCGGGACCTCAGGCGTCGTAGCACGCTATGCTAACCACTCCTCCACGGATGTCGGCGTAACACTTGAAACATTGTGTTTAGTTTTGTTATTAATATAAATCAATTAGGTTTCATTCTTATATTTATTGTCCTTTCTTGTTTCACTTTAATTGTGAATACGTTGCTTTTGCTGTAGATCTGTTAATGATCTTTTGAGTTTGGTTTGAGTTGGTGTTTTAAGTCCACTTTATGCACAGTAAGGCTAATCGGGACTGGACCTACAGTTTAAAGTGGGATCCGAACCACTTGTGCCTCCACCGGGTATCGAACCCGGGACCCCTTGATTACAAGGCAACGACGCTACCACTGCGCCATGGGGGAGGCCCTCATGATCTTTTGAAAGAGAGATTGTTGTGGAAATGCCACCGTTGCACCTTGCCCTTGGACCTCTTCGCTCCCAATAGTTCTCATGCACTATCATCCGCTGAGAGGAGATCGTTTCGAGGGATATTGAGCAATCCAGTGTTACGGTGAAAAACCTTCCTTCGCTTCACTTCAAGTGACAAGAAAATCGCAAAAAATTAAGTATAAAGAACAGATTGAACTGTTTGTGACATTTTGATCATTTTTGTAAGATGGTACGTATAAGATGTACATGGTAAGATGTCACTTACCATGTTTTACACTCGAGCCCTTCATTTAATGAATTTATTTTGCCTTAACGTCTCAGCCCGGACCTTGGGGTGCACGAGTTTGCGGTGGCAAAATGCCTTATCTTATTTAAATCTTCTTTTCGTCAACATTCGTGAATTGTAGTGATAGCGAGTTGCATGTTATTGAGTAGGAAAGCAAGCAGAGAACAGCAATTTCAGTTAATCAGGCTGTGATTCCGCCCTTTGGAATTATTTCTCACTTATTGCAGACGATTATTTGACCAGAACCTTAGATAACTTGCAGGAAACATTCCGTTCCTTCCGTTCTGCACGTCCTCTCATATCCGCGTCGTGGTTAACCAGACGGTACAAATTAGTTACCTTCACCTCGTACTAATCCACACAATCCACAATACTTTCACAAAAAAAAATACTTGGAACGGTAGCCATATTATTGGTATTATAACCTGAGCATTGCATTGGTTTGGTTTAGAGTACGAGGTCGTTGTATTATGAAGTTTATCTAATTTTGTGTGGTGTCGTCAGTGTCACATGTTGGTACGTACAATGCTGAGGATTTCTGTTTTCCCCTTAGTTGACTTATATTCAATGACAAATTAAGGAAAGCTAAGCACTTGTTTATCGCAGAAGAAAATTGTTATAACAATGTAAAATGTGACAAATCCACAACAAAATTATATGTAAGGTAATTTCGTACTTTGTAAGTCACGCGTATATAACCTATACTGAATGAATGAATAAATACTGCATTTAAATTTCTTTGAATATTGCTAATGTATTAGGGGAGTCTACAGACCCCACCCCCGGTACGCTCTCAGACAAAAAGAAAGTAGAGTAAAAAGTAAAGTTGTTGCGTGAAAATATGGCCATTCTATTCAATTGCTATTGCCTTCGGTTTGTAGACCGATTGATTATAAAAAAAGGTGTTTTCTAAACTTTTTTTCGAAGAGCTTGCATTTTCTGCAGCTTGCGTTTGCAACGTTGCAACCAGGAGACAGGACAACCTTACTGTCAAGCAGGCGATCTTGTTTCTCTTCTATCGGTATCTAAGGTTGCCAGACACTCATCTTTTATGATTAACTTCGCTGCTTTTAAATAACGTTAATTTTTCAACATTAAAGCATAAAGTTGGTTTACAAAGTTTAAATTGAAAATATTTCTGTTATACGTTTCGTGAAGCAATGCTGAGAGAACACGGGAGTGAGCGTTATTAGTTCTCTCTCTTCCCACACGGCCTGAATGTGTTTCTGAAGCAGTGGCAACCATGCCCACTAAGCCCCTCGCAGACAAGGGATGGGGGGGGGGAAACAACTCGGTGTTGCTTTTAGATGTTATATGTAAAAGCACTTCCCAGGTTTCTCTCGCTCTTCCTGTGTAACTTGCGATAAATGCAGAATTCCAGTGTTGTGCGCACAATCGAAGGCAAATGTAATAATAGACAAATTGCTCATCATTATGTTAATTAAGTCTGTGTTCCTCAATGTGATTTTCAAGGATCGGAATCGTCATACAGCTTCTTAAAAAAAGCCCTGTCTGGGAAAGTAAATAATTGAAAAAAACTATTGATATCTTGCCTGCTATAATTTTTGCCGTTGACTGTATACAGCAAAAGGACGTTTTGCTGTGGTCTTGGAAAACGATAGCGTCGCCTTGTAATCAAGGGGTCGCGTCACGGGTTTGATACCGGTGGGGATACGTGGTACAGTGTTTCGGATTCCACTTTAGACTGTAGGTTCAGTCTCGAATAGCCTTTCTGTGCAAAAAGTAGCAATTGAATTCTTCGAAAAGGAGCACACATTTCAAATCTTGGTCGTCTAATACACGAACGAATGTTTGTGGTTACAGTTTCCATGCATCGCCAATACAACACTAAACTAAGGGTTCCAGTGTATTTCTATTTTACGCCCATTTTCTACCTATCTGGTTAATCGCGACGAAGAGGATAAATGACGAACCCATGAAATGGTGATGGATCACACAATGATACATCCACGCCTGACCAGGTACGTAGGAACCTGAGGCTTCACAGCGTGTTACGCCGTTTACTCCGCAACGGAAATCGACTAAAGGTTTCAGATGTCAAATGACAGAATGTAGATATCATCACCAATGGTTCAAGGTTGAACCCCTTGAGTTTATTTCTGCTTTCTATCTTTCTTTTTTTTTAGTTTTTGTTTTAAATTTAAGGTCACTTTATTCACATAAAGCATACACCCCTTGTTTGGGAATGACTGTTTTATTTTTGTGTAGTGTATCGTGCAGTGGGTAACACAGTTGCCTTGTAATCAAGGGGTTCTAGGTTCTATTCCCTGCGGAGGCACATTGTGGAGTCCGATCTTTGCAAGAGGTTGACTTAAAACAAATTTTTAAATATTTTTTTTTGTCATTTCTTGTCTTCATCATTCGTTCTCATCGTCGGAATCAATCAAAATTGTCAGAGAGGAGGCGTAAAATTAGGAAAGTTCTAATACGACAAAGACGCTTTTCTGATGTCTTGGCTGATAGTCAACAATTTATTACAAGAATAATTCAATCTAGAGTTTGGTATCCAATGCAAATTACGCTAACCAAAGTGCTTAACGAAAAGTTCTTTCTAGTAGAGGGAAAAGGAAAGAGAGAATGTATGAAGTTGATGTAATCTTAGACGTTATTGTTTCAGAATGTATACAACCAGTATACAGTACTTACAAAAATGTGTACATTTTTACTATTTTATCGCTTGTCGCCACTGTGTTGCATGTTGCGGGGAAATCTCAAATCATTATTATCTTTTCTGGAAGTCGCACATATTTTTCGCTCGTAAGTCTTATTGACCGAGATAAATAATTTGTAAACACATGTCATAAGTTATCGTGAGAATTTGTTTTTAATCACTTTCTGCATTTCTAAGTAAAAATTCTTTAATCTTGAATTCTGAGAATTCTTGAGATGCTCAAAGTTAATAACTTCTGCATTTGTTTTCTTATATCCCTACAAAACAGCTACTTAAGTTGACCGGACAAGGTTTTCAGTGAACTCAGTCGTGAAACAAACTGGAGGCAGGGGTGTCCGGAGGGAGCGGTTGTGACACGATGCCTGATGGGAATTATTGGAGGGGAAAACAATAATTGAGCTTTGATTATATAATACCAAAACGTTTAAACATATGTTTATACTATTTCTACGACTTCTACCTGACTTCACACAAATATGTGTATATATGAATGTGTGGTTGATTTGAATTGTTAATAAAGTGCACTTTATGCACAGATAGGCTAATCGGAACTGGACCTACAGTTTATAGTGTGATCCGAACCACTGTACTGTGTGCCAGGACCTCTTGGCAAAACGACAACGTTGCCACTACGCCATCGGAGAGGCCCCACGTGTTTGTGTGGTGTGTTGGAGCAGAGGATTACTTGTAAAATCAAACTAACAAATAACCAAGAGTACGGTTCGATACGCTAAATGAAAGTGCAAAATTTGTTTTGTTTATTTATATGTTTCAAAACATAAAGTGTCCTTACATTCCCTTCGACAATCTTTTAATTTCAACTTCGGCAATGGAGATTTGAAAGATGCGTGGATCCAGAAACTGCCTGTTTTCTTTTCTTCAGCTTTGGTTTCAAGTTTGGTCCTGAAAAATGGTTAACTCAGATTTGCGACCAGCCAATGGGATGGTCTGATTTCTCCGGCCCATTTCTTTCAAGAACTTTTAAGAAATAGTCGGGCTGTTTGTTTTGCTTTATATCCAGTGTAAACTCACTTTTCTCGGTGGCCACAAATCTTCGCTTATCTACAAACATTTGAATCATTTATTAAATCTGTTTGTAATTTTAAATTTCCTCTCCTTGCCTTCTTTCTTTTATTTTCGAATTAAACTTCCAATTTAACTTCCAGGTTATTAGTTCTTACTAGTGTTGCGCAACATATCGTCAATAAATTTTAGAACATCTATCGTGTCAGCGATATAACGTCACGATATTTGGCGACATATAAGGTGTCAGCGATATATAGTCACGACATTTGGCGATATTTATCATGAAGGCGATATATCGTCGCGGCAGGCCCCCGTGGAGGACTGGTTAGCACATGGTGCTACGACACTAGGTACCGGACAAGGTACGGAGAATGCAATACGTATATGTATGTTAATGAGTTTCCTAGTATTATACCCCGCCCGAAACAAAGTTAAAGTACCTACACGTGTGATTGCAAGTACGTTTAGTTCCACGCCTACGCGCATTTGCGTATTATTAATGTAAGAAATGGTCGAACAGTTAACAATTTTTCCCAGTTTTCTTTGTTCAACAAATGTAAAAGAAAAATCATGCTAAAACGCTTTTGCAAGTCAGTTGAAATACAGATGTCTGAAAGATAATGCAATCAAACCATGGCCAGTATTAATGGAAGGACTATTATGCCTACTCATTTTATACAGGCACACTTTGTTCTTGGGGGAAGTGGGTGGTCAGACGAGACATTTCCTACATCTCCCAAATAAATCAAGATTACATTCTGATCTCCCAGCAGCCACTTACGGTTAACAACTTTTTACTTCAGTAGAAATTTTAGACTAAATATTTGGTCAAAATTGCCGGTTTTCCCCTCAATTTTGCAAAATAATATTTCTTGCTTGCTTCGATTGTAATATAAACGTTTCTACACGTCACATTATTTAGAAAGAATTAGCGACCTATTCAATTAAAATGTTCCCTACATAGCTATTTCTATTTTGTTTATTTTTCGCCGCTGGTCTATTTCGTGGATAAATCGAGACAATGAGGTGGAATGACAAAATTATGAAGGTACAAACACGATGTCCATGACTCCATATTATCGCGTTTATTCTTTAGATTTAGCTAAACTTTGCGGAAAATTGTGAAAAAGTATTAACGCAATCTTTCAAACCAGAATTTTAATAATTGTTTGAGACCTTCAAGATTGGCCCATGTAAGTAATTGGATCTTCGACGCTGTGCTTCTTGCTTGAGTGCGAGGGGACGTTAAGGGAGGGGAGGGGGTTGGTGACGCCGTTCGTGGCTGATTCGAGGGTTGCCGCTTGAAAGTACGGACAGAAGTGAGACTATGCCATTCCTGTTTTCTCTGCTTTATGGCCTGAGAGCGAATGTTTGTCTACAGTCGGATTAAACATTATGGAGACTCGAGTTTGAACTCCAATTAAAAATTAACCAGTAGAGCTACGTATTTAAATTTCGTCCCGATTGGACCACAAGTTTTTTAATTACAGAATCTCAAAGAGAGCATAGTTTGAAAAACAACAAAAAAGCTGCATTTTTTTGTTCTCACGACGATAAGAAATTGAAAGCATACTTGAAAAAAAAAAATAGTTTTTTTTAGCTTAAATCAGAATTCAATAAGTTAAGTGGTTAATTTTTAATTTGAGTGCAAACTCCAGTAGCCATAATTTTTAATTGGAGAGTAGTTCGGCAGAATCTTTCTTTATTGCTTCCTTTATAACGCAGTGTTTGTGCGAGAGATCGTGATGATTACATATAAAGAGATATCGCTGTTCGTTAAGAGCATGTAAACCAATCGCCTGTTCTCTGTCACCTTAGCACATTTTAAGTCTAAGCACCTTTCAACTCATTCAGCAAAGTGTCATGATGTTTTAACTTGATTAAATAGCAAGTATTAATATACTAATTAGTTTCATAATTTAAATGAATAATAGAAATATGGGCACACATAATACGTACGCAAAATTCAGAATTATTTAATAAAAGGTGTTCCAAATCGGATGCACTTCAAGAATTCAATCTATCATCATAATTATTTTCTTTCTTTCACTTTCCGGTCTCGGAATGGAGTCTTGGGGCACGGGCCCCTCCTCTCTCAGTGTGGTGTGTGCGAAGTCATCTATACCACTAACATTGCGTATATTTTTCGGCTGAAGACAGCATAGAATTGTTGCAGGGGTTCTTTAAATGTAACCTCTATTCGTGCTGAAAGTGTTCGTGTTTAATTATTTTCGCAATTTTTCTACTCATGGTTGTTCATTAATTTTGGTATCGTTTCATTCTGGTTTTCTTTCAAAATTAATTGGACTCCATACACTGACATGGTGTTATTCAATGAAAAACTGCTTGGCAAACCTTGGCTTTCCCAGGGAAGTTGAAGTTTCACCAACCTGTTTAGTTAGCGTCGACAGATTTCCTCCAGGGGCAAAAAGTCTCGTCTCACACATAAAGATCGATATTTAAGATTTCTAGGGGATCGAAAGCCCATTACACCGAAAAAGACTTGATTCAGTTAACATGCATTTATTATTATTATTATTAGACGTATAACATATAGCGAATACATTACATTCAGTTAGAGAAGTTGTACAGTGAATATTGTTTAAAATTTGTGCATTCAGAGAGCCGTAGGTTGAGAATTGTATGCCAAAGAGAACAACACAATTCGACACACCCTTTACACATCATTAAACTTTTGCTTCTGTCGAAAGTATTATTTTAGAACATATATACTCTATATGAAGAAAAGCTCTCATTGTGAGCCGAGCGAGGAAATTTTCTTTACTCAATTTAGGGTTAAAATGGACAATTTAGACCGGTTTATTAGTGTAAAAAAATATGTACGTGAAATTATCCAATATTTGAAGGCATAGACAACATTTCCAGCTCCCTAGCCTCCCCCTTCCCTGCATTGAGGGCGCTGCTTCTATGCTACTGGTCACCGGTGAAACCTACTTTGTTCTATTTTATGTCTTATATTTGTACAGTTATAAGCCCACGAAATGATCCCCTGTTTAAAAGGGAAGTGGGGGGGGGGGGGAGGGTGATGGACTGCGAAATTCATTTGTGGAGTTTATGGACAATACGAAGCTTTGTCGTCTTCCAGGCCAGTGTTGTTTAGAAGCCATTTGTATTTCATATTTATTTTATGTCGCTTTTCTTCCACTTTTGACTATTCACGACGATGGATCATGATTATGCTAAATGGATGAAGAGACACTCACAAAACAGCCTCGTCCAGGCTGACGGGACTCGAACTCGGAGTGTACGGTCACTCAACGCACTCGTCCACAGAGTCGAACCTTTAGAAGTGGGGAAATTAATCTTTTCACACCATATTTCTCAGGAAATTACGTTACGACTATGCGTCAATCAATGATTGAAAATATGAATATATTTTAACTGACATTAAAAGTGTTGTTGAAAAGCCGTAATTTATTTCTATAAAAATATGTTTCAAAATATGGATATTGGTGTAAGAATATAATTTAATCGGTAGGTTTTTATAACTACAATTCGTATATAGTTTAAAACTTTGTTGAAGAGTTTCTTTCATTTTCTAAGATTAATCTTTCATATTAATATGATACTTTTGGAGGTTAAGGCTTTAATTTTCAAACCTAAAATTCCCAATCGGTTGTTCGGCGTAAAAAACAGAACACTGAGCGTCGCATAATATGTTGACGTATTACGGTAACGTTGCGCCATTTGGGACGCACTACTGTACTTTCTGTGACGTCACCTGTGCTGTTTGGGTCCGTGACATCGATACAAAGAGATAACGGCCAAAGAAATTCAAGTCGGTAGAAAAACAAAATCACCAAGAAGAGCTTGAAATGTAATGCATGCACATAAAACAGCACATAAAAATTCGGAAGGAAAAATTTAAATACTTTATTTTTGTTTTCAGCCACTGCCAACTGCCATACATAATCATCCTCTGTGGGGTTTGCGTTATATGTTTCTGATCGTCCCTTCTCCACTTCTAACATTCATTTGCATCCTCGCAATTAGCCAGAAATGGTAGAAATCCGACGCTAAATAAACTAAATGAACTAACAATAAAATGCTCTCAGTGTAGCATAAACTGCATAAAATATATGTGACGCTTCGAAAGGTGGTAGTTTAAATTTAGTAATCCCCCTCCCATGTCTTGCATTGCCTCGAATGCAAGTATTCCTTACGTTGCTCAAGTAACATTTTCCCCTAGGATAGTGAAATGATCCACATTAATGAAGCGACAGTAAAAATTAAACGTATAGCCTTTTAATGTTAATCTGAGTCGCTTTTCTTTAGTTAATCGTTAATGACCATTAATGCTGGAATGCAGATATAAATGATAGAAGGAACACAATGGCATACCTTACTCATGATTCTAAATTAGAACTTCTGGCTTCGTAGCCACTCCTTCCTGAATGCAGCAAGGTAAAAAAATGAACAAAATAAAGTGGATTTGATTAGATTATTATTATGTAGCTTCGCTTTTCTTACCCATTTTGGCTAGTCGAAACTATGGGGATGAGTAATGATACGATGAAATTTATGAAAAGCATCCACAAACGAACACCGAAGTAGCGTCGTAATGCGATGTGCTAACCTTTCCGCCACGAAGGTTAGCTGCAATAGATTGACGGATTGATTTACTTTATTTTACTTCACTTTGTGTGTCACTTTGGCTAATTTTCGACAATGGGAATGATGATGATATGATAAAATTGATGACTGGACACTCACAAACATCTATGCTCAGGCCGAGATTCGAACCCTGAACCCCTACCGACGTAGCACGATGTGCTAACCACTCAGCCATGGGGGCCGTTAGCAATAGAGTCGAATTTACTGAATGATTGATTGATTGATTTAGTTTATTTTACTTCGCGTTTTGTGCCTCTTGGCTAATTTGCGAAGATGGAGATGAGGGATGAAATGATGAAATTGATGAATGGCATTTACAAACAACCAAGCCCGAGCGGGATTCGAACCCGGGACCCCTAGACAGCGGAACTAAGGAAGATAGAAGACATACAACTGGATTTTAGTCACCATCCAGGTTTATATTCCCCCCAACTCCCTCCATGTGTTTAGTGCTTCAGTGTGTTCATTGATTAGTGTGTTTAGTGTTGAGTATATTTACTAAGCGCGCTAAGGAAGTTAACGCCTGGAGTGATGAAATTAAAAATATATAGTAACAATAAAATAATAAATAAATAACGACAGGGTAGGTAGTTTCTTGCCATGTGTAGTAGGCAACATTGGTTACAACAAGAAAAAAAAAATTCTGTACGGTACAAAGAGTTATTGAAAAAAATCGTATTGTATCTCAACAAATCTATTCTGGAAGCTGGCCCTCAACGTATTCCGGAAAACGTTTATAAACCGTTGATGTCAGATACCTGGGCCTGGATGTATAAATATTGTATGTTGAAACCTCATGTATAAAGCACAGTTCTATTAATTATATATATATATATATATATATATATATATATATATATATATATATATATATATATATATATATATAAATCCACTGTTGGTTTTATTTACTGTTTTGCTTTTGACGTCAGTCCACAAAAAATTCATCTTCGAATCAATTTTGTATAACGCTACATGGTGCCTTGTACCGGGAGTTCCTTCTGATTATTTTTTGAGATAATACATTTAACTTAAGAAATCTTGTTAATAATAAGTTGAGATAGGATTATTTGTGTGTAAGATATTTGTGTCCTGCGTAAGAAAGTGAAAAAAAGCTGTACAGTTTGATCGGGTGAGCAGGCTCTTTCCTTGCAGCTGTACAGGATTAAGGGATTAGGGAGCTAGCGATAAGTAGGTCAGTGGTGCAAACATGGTTCGAACGTCGATCTCTCAGTCTCAGGACGAAGCAGCCGAAATAGGCTGGAATAAAATACTTGAATGCTGCGTCAAGGAACTTTGTTATGAGGGGGCAATAGAATGTAGTTTTTGTAAAAAGTGGTACCATAAATCTTGCACGGGAATGAGCGAAGAAGAATTTACGAAATTTGAGTTGCATTTAGAAGAATTTTTTCCTTGAAGATATGCTGCGCACTGTCAGAAAAGCAAAATATCAAGGAGGAAAAGTAAAATTACACAGGCTGTTCAAAAATTAACTGACGAAAATGAAGAGAGCGTTAGCCTCACGACACGTTTGTAATTTATGAAGCAGAGTAGAGAAGAGGATAGGCAAGAGCAGCTTAAATTTAGAGAAGAGGATATCTTTGGCTGCAAGTCTTTTCACTCTTCTGGCTTTAACTTTAGAAAGGTCCGACCATTAAATTCAAATCTCGAGACAGCAGGGGAGACATTATTTTCATTATTATAATGGTTGTCTCTACATTCTTAATTTTTTGAGGACGCATTTGGAGGTGTTCATGCACCACTGGCAACCCACGTGCGCACTCCTATGCCCTCACAAATCAGTTTTAATTTGCTTCATATGTAAAAGATGTTTTTTGAAATTGTTTTAATATCGGGTGTTTTATAGATCAAAAGAAAGTAAATTTATATATCTAGGCTATTTGTGCCTGGAGAAGTTAAAGGACGTCGCGATTGTTAAATGTCGGTCGACTCATTATCTGAACACAATAAATTCTAGGTTCGAATTCCTATGTCAGTTTCATCTGTCTTAGGTGGCAAATATATAATTAATTAGAGGCAGAGATATATATATATAAGGAGACAGTAAACATATCATTTTGGGGGCAGGGGTACTGACTGCATTTACGCACAGTATCGGCAGTATTAAAAAAAAGGTCGGTAATTGCTTTGGTAATATATCAAAAGGTAAATAAAAGCAAGGGCTGTTATTCACTTTGTTGATTTCTGGTTAAATATTTTTTTTTTACTATTTCGTCATTAATTTTATCGGAAGAAAACATTCTTACACTCTGCAGAAGAGAAATCGTCTATTAATTTCCGAATAATAATTAATCACCATTTTATATCATATGTATATCATTAACATTCTTCTGTTAAGTCTTGCATGTATCCTGCAACGAAATACGGACACCTGTCAAAATACTTCAACGCAACCAAAGCAGTGGGACGCCACGACTGTATAAATGCATGTTCCAACGAACGTCAGTGGCTCAACCGTTATCTGTTTCACGGCGCCTGGAGTTGTCTCGCTGAGAGCTCGAGTTTCGGTTTCGCTTGTAAGTGAGTGAACACTTATATACACAAGCAACAGTGGCGTCTGCATGGGGGCAACTAGTTGGGAATGCAGTACTCCCAATATGGTTCAAGTTTGCTGTACACCATTAGAGCCTCAGCGGCTGTTACCATTGGATGATATTCAGCCAACAACTTCCCCCACAATTGTTTGCGCGAAATCACACCCATTGCAATGATTCCGGCAAACGTTTCGGAGCGTGTTGTAAACACACTTTATAGGCATTACATCTACAGTGATTGTGGCAGTGATTGAAGGTGCAAATATAACGATTATATTCTAAATGTAGTCCTGCATTTTGTTTAGTCTCTTAACAATGACCAGACTATCTAACAGAATATATAAAACGATGTGTAGGGCCTCACACACCCTTCAATCACTGATAATTTGTAGGTGATGTGATGTGAACAAGAAAAAGCATTGATTCAATATTAACATATTATTTTGAGGTTTAGATAATAATAAAAAAAGTATTTCAGGTCGGCTCTGTGGCTGAATGGTTGGCGTACCGTGTTACAAAACTCGGGGTCCTAGGTTCGCATTCTGGAAAACCTTGACATGAAATTGTGTTTGTTCCAACAATCTGTTTCATCATTCATACTATCCTTCATGTTATATTATATATTTGCGATAGGAATCTTCAATTTGAGGAAGGCACAGCCATTTTCTGCTGTTATCTACAGATTGATTTAACTAATTTCACTTCTCGCTTCTGATTCATTTGGTCAATCGCTAAGATTAGGATGGAATTGATGTGAGGGCAATGACAAAAATGTTTGGACAGTACGCAGCAAACAGACTGAATGTGACTCTAGACGTCAATGCCCAAATTGTCTGCAAAATGCAGCCAATGCAGAGCGGGATAGTAATAGAATTTGGGCCCCTAGGCTATCTTTTCTTTCTGGCACTGTAGACATTTTTATTAATAATTTTGATATCATGGTACTTTATTTTCACTAACTGCATGCTCTGTACTAATAAAACTTGTAAAGTTTAAAACGTTGATACAATATCGGTACATATTGTTTGTATGATCTAGGTGACGTTTGAAAATAGGTCATTGTGTAAGAACTTATTTAAGCGCTAGATAGTCCTTCGTTCACGAAATAAGCAAGTAATAGGATTTGGCATGTTTTAATTTGCCATTATCACAACATTAAGAAATGTTAATAGTCCATGGTCTTCACTTCTGTCCCTTCAGTGTCTCATTTTTGTGTGGCCCTAGGTTATAGCCTAGGATAACCTAATGGCAACCTTCCCCCCCCCCCCCCCCTGAGTCCAGGACGTGGAAGAGAGGTTGACATTTAGGCTCTTGCAGGAAAGCCATTCATTACACCTCGCTCCTGTTATCGTTATGTAAGGAACCCTCTCCATTTGCAGCAGTATTCCCCACGCTTCCAGTGGCGTACTCACAAATGCAGTAAAGGGATTATGAGTTACTTCTTACCACTCCTAGATCATGCCATCTTTTCCTAAATTTGACGTTTTTTTTAGGAAAGTTGAGCAAAAATAAGACTACCTAGCTCTAAAACTCCTTCTAAATACGCCACTGTTCTTAACTTTACAGCTGACATATCATAACACCCATCTATCACCCAGTAACAGAATTCACCTCCGATTAGCGTGAAACACAATAATAGGATGTTTTGTTAATATTTTCTCGCCAATCTTATATAAAATTAATCATCTCCATAACAGTTACGATGAAAAAACTCCGTGGCGAAACGGCCTTGAATAACAAAGGCCTGTTAAGTGGCTTTCTTATAAGTTGACACGTGGTCAGCACATCGAATCCCTTTGCCCCTGTAATCTTTATCCTCTACTTCACGTAGCTCCCCAATTGCCTTCAAGAAACCGAAATGTTCGGTAATGGAACCTGTGATCACGCTAAATTGAGTTCTAAGTCTACTTTATGCAAAGATGGGCTAATCGGTGCTGACCTATAATTAAAAGTGGTATGCGAACCACAACGTGCATAAGTCCAACAGTAAGGGAGCGGTCGGAGCGTGGGTGACGCAAGCAGCTCTTTACAATAGAATCCTTTTCTTGCGTTGTCAAAATGTTAAGCATTCTTGAACAGATGGTCGTCGCCTTTATTCAATGCTAAGCATTTGTATCATCATGAACCTTAGACATCGAAAGTAGAGATGTAATATTTATAGTTTTTGAAGCTTTTGACAACGAAGCACTGAAGGAAACTGGCAACACGGCGGTTCTCGGGTAAAAGCAATGCGGAGGAAGAGAGAGGAGAAAACAAATTACTGTTATTGACGGATCTACATATCTTGGGCCCATCTCAAAGCATTATTGAAGTTACCTTCAATGTAAAACACACATACTTGTGATAAAAAATGTCAAAACATTTCCTACTATTCAGTCTCTTCAGTGTATGTATGTTGTTTGTGTGTGTGTGTGTGTCTGGAATGATTCGATTTTGTTATTTAGCGTCGCTTTTCTATCACTCTGGCTAATCGCGACGATGAGGATGAGCGATGATAGGAAGAAATTAGGAAGTTGATGCAGGAACACTTACAAAGAACACCCACGTCCAGGGGTTGATGCGAACCGTAACCATTGGCTTCGTAAACTCTCCGTGCGGAGATCGGAATATCTCTCGAGTTTTTTTTAATGTATAGTTTTAAGTTCACTTTTATGCACAGATCGGTTAAATGGGACACGACCTATAGTTTTAAAGTGAGATCCGAACCACTATGTGCCTCCACCGGGAATCGAACATGGTATACCTCTGGAGAGGGAAGTAGAATTGGAGAGGTAGAGTTTTGCAAAATCATGTGGAGATGAAACTTTTGATAAGTCACTTGTGAGAGATGTCTGGGGATACAATTCAGCTGGGAATGATGGACCAATATCTATTGCATAATATTTCTACATTTGCTCGCTTTTACTTTTAATTTGTCGAGATTTGGGTTGGCTATGCAGTGGTTGTTAGGTAACTACATCACGTTTGATGGTTCCCAATGTAAATTGTAATTTCGTTCTATCCACGGGATTTTCGCCCCTTGCTCCGCCTGTCTGTCACAATTATTAATCATTCATTGGACAAACCATTCGTTAAATTAATATTACGCACGTTCTCTCGAAGAACCAAGTACGAAAGTTAACTGTTGCATTTCGAAGTCCCTCCCATCCTTTGTTTCACGCTACGGGTTAAGAATTTCAAATAAGACGTCCTTATGTTTCTTTTTTTTTTAATTTTCTTTGTAGATACAAGATTTAAATAATAATAATAATAATAAAATAATGAATTTAAATAACTGGGAACAAAATATTGGATCACTGGTCAGTTTCCTGAGTAAACCGTCAAAGAAAAGCAAACGCTGTTATTAATTTCGTTGATTCATAGTTCATTGTTTGCTATCTTGTTGATGTTAATTTTAACGAATAATTAATCTGTAACAATCCCCACTTGAGGTGGGGTGTAAGGGGTGGCCTTCAACGTAGTACACCCAATTGTCAAGTAGTACACCCTACACTACATTTTGCAGACGGACGAGGCTCTGGCGACTGGCACTATGGCTAGTATAATTTTGTGTGTCTTGTCCTGTTTTTTGTCCTTGTGTGTGCTGAGTTCCACTTTGCAGCCTCAGCTTTTAACGAAAGCCAGAAAATTTTTGTAATTTAGTAACAAGACAGTGCAATAATGCTATTTTAGTTACGGTAAGGAGCTGGACCCCGTATATTGTGACGGGTGCAAAATAGCCTAAGTGCTGACGCACCCAAAATTTTTAAATTCAAATTCAATATCACATGAGGTATGATTTTGTTACACCTTGCTTGTAGCCAGCAGCGAAAATTGCATACCAGTCAAAATAATTGAAAGCACTACTCTCGCAGCCTGGCAGGTGGAACACGGGAGTATAGATTACTGAAGCAGATAACATACACTCCTGCAAGCAGCAGAACAGTTCTGCCGTCGAATTCTGTCGAGCTGAGACATTTGTACATCTTATCATGATGCAAGAAAGGACAAGTGCAAAAACATGCTTTTCTGGGATTCAAACCCTGAAACTTTAACCTTGCGTGCTACACGTAAACAATGACGGACTGCAAATAGAGAAACGCTCGTGTTTTACTTTTTAGTTGATGTTTGTTATGAGGGAAAGGGTATATGCAGCAGATCTTTGGAAACACTCATATAGTCTGCGGGTAATGATAATTCCATG
Organism: Lepisma saccharinum; assembly: GCF_977018435.1. NCBI lineage: Eukaryota > Metazoa > Arthropoda > Insecta > Zygentoma > Lepismatidae > Lepisma > Lepisma saccharinum. The sequence continues at coordinate 48,699,160 of NC_139251.1, forward strand.
TTAAAGAAAGGATCATATTAGTATTATATTCTGTGAAGTAAGGTAAATTTTTTTTCGGATTAGTGTAGTATTTTTTTTATTTGTCACCAAGTAACTTGGAGTTCTAAATTATTTGACTGGTAAAGTCCGTTCAAGGGAAACGAAACTAGCTGGAAAGTACGATTCCAAACGCGAGAGGGGAAGCAGGTAGAACACTCACCAAACCACCCTGTGCCTTTTGCTTGCTAAGGTTCGCTTGCTGTGTTTATTACTGCTTTCTGTGTTGTGTTTGTGATGTCTCTTACAATTCGTAACAAACCGTTTCGAAGTGGAACAAAGAAAACTGTGACGCTTTGGTCCCTGTTGCACATTCTACAAACGCCCTCGATACAATACAGAATCCCAAAAAACATTCAGTTACTACATTTTCTTTATTGTGAACACTATTACTAGTGAATATTATCCTGATTACTGCTGTGTGCATTTGTGCTGATTATACGATTTACTAAGGAGACCAATTTAAGTGAATGATCCAAAATAAAGTTCCTGGTTTACAAACAAGTTTATCTACTAATGTGACGTAATGAATACTTTCCTGATATGTTCCGTTTGCGTATATAGTAGTATATGGATGGTTATTTTTTTTTCATTCTGTACCCTTACATAATTCGTAAACATCTCTACGTATTTTGATGGTGATGTTACTACGTTTGAAATTTCATTGTTGTTTCCACAGCAGACAATTTTCACGAAACTCACTTCCTGAACATAGTTCCGTCACCCCTATTTTGCCAATGAACACGTCCAGTTGCGACTTGCACACGTCGCGAAAATTGGTTGCTATTGATAAGAACCTTAAATCTGTGATTGTCCCTTCATTAATTTCTGACATTCGTTTGCATCCTCGCAATTAGCCAGAAGTGGTAGAAATGCGACGTCAAATAAATTAAATCAACTAACAATAAGTACTTGTATAAAAACTAGTGCACAAAACATGTATGACGCTTCGAAAGATGGAATTTTGAATTTAGTAATCCTCTCTCAACAGTGGCGTAGCAACATATAGCGACGCCCTGGAAGAGATTAGAATGCGAGGCCCCCATCCAGTGGCGGAAATTAAGGGGAAATGGGGGGCGAGTAGTCTCTCCCCTCTTTTTTTCCACCTTCGCGCCAGCACTATGCTAAACCTTATCTACCAAGGGAAAGTAAACTGTCCTTGTAATTTTTGTTTTATAATCATTGATGCCTGTTTACAAGACATTTAATTTAGTCGAGACAGTCCATTCTTCCAAATCCCTGTCCCAATTTATTTCAAACTTAAGTCGTATTTACCAAAATGTTTCGAGTTTTATTTGTGGGGGTGGGGGGTTAACCCACATTTAGACATGATCTTCATTTTAATAATGATTGCTAATGTATATCATTTCATTTACAAATGTATTATTTTCTAACCATAGAATTTTCACGGCTGTTCAATGGTGCTGGTACAAGAACATTTCTAAAAAAATAAAATATTGTTAGTTTGCGGAAGACAGAAATATTCGAATACTTCTGAGAATTGAACGTAAACAATAAGCACCAAGCTGTACGCCTTGTGACAACTTTAGTCTGTAAGCGATTGCGTTGCTGAATGCTGATTGTCGGATAGGGGGGAGGGGGTTATCAGTGAGTTGATTTTTCCCGATACTTTGGACCGTAACATTGCAACTCTACAATTCTACAACTAGGAAAGATAATAGTATTCAATTTGTTCACCACCATTTTCATTCTCTCTTTACTCTACAACTTGCGTTGTTCTACGGGGTCATTAATTCTTTTCACGCGAAGTTTATGTTGACATCTGCGTTTCTATTTCAACCCATTATCATGACACTGTGGAAAACAGACTGAATGAAAATTCATAGGAGATGGACATATTGCTTTAACCGTTGGGTGTACACTTAGCATTGTATCTACGAGCTAGCACTAGCTCGTACAATAATACTACCATAACATTGGTGGTCACATCCTATACTCCCAACAGCATTTCGCCGACCAGGGTCGACCAACTGGACGGAGTGGTTAGCACAGCGCACTACGAAGCCGTGGGTTACGGGTTCGAATCCAGGTTTGAGCATGGATGTTCTTTGCGAGTGTTCCTTGATCAATTTCATCATATCGTTACTCATCCTCATCATCGCGATCAGCCAAAAGTGTCAGAAAATCGACGTAAAATAGCCTAATTCAACAAATCCAACAGCATTTCGGATGTTCTCTTTTGTTCCACATTTTCGGATTTGTCTCCAACCACTTCAAAAATATCTTGGGTACAGGCCTGTTCTAGGAAGGAATGAAAAAACGCGAGCATTTAAATGCCTCACGCTTGCTTCGTGGCAGTTGGAGGTGTTTGTTGTTAACTTATTAAATTCGGGAGTGAAAGGTAAAGAGAAAGAAGAGAATACAAGACAACGGGCTTTTTATTCAATGAAAGAATAAATGGGTAAAAATGTCTAAGCAAGTTATCGTGAATTTTTGCTAACTGTTTCACGTGAGAAATACGACGATCATTTTTTACTTCTTTCGTGCCCCTTAGGCTTAAGACCTGCCTGCCTGTATGTTATGCTTCTGATTTGACGTATTCATTCAAATTATAACGTTTAATTAGAATTTAAAACCAGATAAATAATAAATAAATGTTTTAATATTATTTCCCGCAAAAATAGCATTTTCCATGTCCCTCCCACTTCTGTTTATAACATTTTTCGTTTCAAGCTCATTCGACGCGAGGCACCTTTTACGCGCGAGGAGCCATGCGGTCGGGCACTTCCCTCACCCCTTGCTACACCACTGCCTCTTAATGCCTTGGGTTGCCTCGAAAGCGAATATTCTTCGCGTTGCTAAACTAACATTTTCCCCCTAGGATAGAGAAATGATCCACATCAATGTAGCGACAGAAGAATGCGACGTATAGTTACGTTAATTTTAAGCGTTTTTCTACGTCGTAGGTTAATCGTTAATAAGAATTAATGGTGGAATTAGAACGAACACGATGATATATCCATTCCTTACCCAGGATTCAAAAGTAGGGCTTCTGGCTTCGTAGCTACTTCTTCATGGAGGCCAGAAGGTAACAAATGAATACATTGGATTAGATTATTTTTAGCGTCGGTTTTTTTCATTTTTGGCTAATCCAAACGACGAGGATGAGTAAGAATATGATGAAATTGATGAAGGGCACCGTCAAAGGAACACCCATGAGCAGGCCGGGATTCGAACCTGAAACCACGTATCGTCGTAACGCACTGTGTTAACCTTTCCTTCACGCAGGTGAGCTGCAATGGAGTCGAATCTACTGAATATGTTCGTTTTAAGGAGACTTCCCTTTATAATGCTTCATCAGAGCGTGGTTTTTGATCGATTGATTGATTGGAATTTTAAGTCCACTTTATGCACAGTAAGGCTAATCGGGACTGGGCCTACAGTTTAAAGTGGGATCCAAACCACTGTGCCATGTGCCTCCACCGCGTGTCGAACCCGCCACCCCTAGATTACATCAGAGCGTGGTGTTGATCATTCATGTCTCTTTCACTACGGCAGAGATCGAGAATGTGTGAAGCCATATCATTTGCTCGAATGGTGTCACGGCACGCTGCCATACACAGGGGAGAACACAGGCAGTCGCCACATATATTTTGATGGCATAAAATCTTTGCTGTCCCTTCAAGTACATTTGCTTCTGTAACTTTGTAAATATTGTTATATAAAGACCACACTGAGGGAAGGAATACGCTATCGTTCACTAAACCTGAATACTTTGTGACCATTTACTTAATTTCATTATTAATTATAAAGTGCAATCAAATACACGGCTATAAATTGTCAGGTTTAGAAACGGGAAGAGTATTTATGTCGTTTACATTTTATTTTGCCATCTAGAAAGTAATGTTTACTACAGTGGATTTAATATTTTCGTTAAGGTCATAGAAGGCAAATATGTTGTTTCCAGGCATTATATAAAAAATTGAATCGATGTCTTCAACTCGAGCTTTTTCCCTTAAAGTTTTCTGGTGGGGAACATTATCAAATGTACATGTCATTGTTCTCTCGGTTGTTTTATGCATAAGATGGCGCAGTGGTAGCGTCGTTGCCTTGTAATCAAGGGATCCCGGGTTCGATAACCGGTGGAAGCTCATAGTGGTTCGGATCCCACTTTAAACTGTAGGTCCAGTCCCGATTAGCCTTATTGTGCATAAAGTGGACTTAAAACACCAAATCAATCAATCAATTATGTATAAGCAAATGCGTTATACGCATATAATAATGCGAATATCTCAGCGTAAGCATTTGTATGTTATCTTTTTACATTTGAACTATGAAGAAACACACGCAAACCGAAGTGACGAGCAGGACACAGTTCCTACTTTGTGAAAATAACGCAATGGAGAGATCAAGCGTAAGATACCGTGACAACAGACACAGGGGGAAAATGCGCGGTTAACTTACTACAAGCAAGGAAGCGATTGTTTTGCCCCTGCGACGTTGTCGGGTGAAGACTTTCCCCTCTCGTTTAGTCGCACGTTAAACAGAGCGAGCGAGTACAGAAGACGTCAAATACGTGTAGCATGCAACGTCGCAAAAATACATCCACAGCTCTCTGTCCACGGTTTCGGCGCGGCTGCAGAGGCGAGAGTGAAAACTTCGCTTCACTTATCAGTGTTGCCAAACACGACTGTTAAAAAAAGAACTGCATTGAAATTAAATGTAGTTAAGGATTGCAATCAAGCCGTTAACTTTGAGAAGTATAAACGTTTGTGTTCGTGTTCTACGAATAGGGATCCTATGTTCGAATACCGTACGAGTCTTGGGATGCTTTCAGACCGAAGCGAGACGCGACACGTGTCACTTGGAAACAAACACTCAATAATATATGCTATGCTGCACGGGTAGTGTTACTTCAGTGAGAAACCCCTCGTTGCTCGTCGCTTCGTCCCAATGGAACTTTCGTACCGAAGCGATAAATGGCTTTGGAAACAATAATTCTTAAATAAATAAAACTTTCTAACAAATGTGATATGACAAACTACACGTGCCACTTGCATGTTTCACGCACTAGGGACGTTATCGTGTTGCTTCGGTCTGGTGGTCATGCCTACGCATTGAATGCTTTCTTGCCGAGAGATTTTAAACCGAAACGACAGGCAACAAGTAGCAAACGACGGCTGCAAATGACACTGAAGTTCATACCGAAGTGACAAGCGAAAAGAAAGACAAGCCACTTCAGTCTTCAAGTAAGCATTCACTGTTAAAGCCCGAACACCAGACCTAGGCGACCCAATTCAGGATATTGACAAACGGAAGTAACAGGCGAGACTTGCTTCTTCGTTTCGAAACGTTTCGCTTCTCGGCTTCCGCTTCTGAAAGTCATGGATGTCATGCAGCGTGTCGCCTTGGTCTGTTAGAGCATTTGAGAAAAACGCTTGCTTGTAGACAGAGGTATCGTGTCACTTGTCACTTCGATATGAACCCCCCCCCCCTTTTGCCGGATCGCTTGTCGCCTTGGTCAGAAATCTCCATTCTTATCCTCATCATGGCCGAAAGGAGACAAGTAACGAGTTTCTACTGATAACATCTGATAACTCTACTCTTTGTTTCCTGGTAATGGAAGAAAATGAGCTTTACAAATGGATTTCTGTTTATCAGTATTATAGTAAAACCCAACTAATAATTTGTTATAGGCACATATAGAACGGTCACATTTGGAGGAATAAATTCTATTCTAGCATTTTGTTTGATTGCAGGATTAAAGCCGACCCCCGTGGTGGAGTGGTTAACACATCGCGCTACGACACCAGGGTTCCCGAGTTCGAATCCCGGTCTGGGCATGGATGTTGTGGGAGTCGATTCATCAATTTCATGATATCATCACTCATCCCCATCTTGGCAAATTAGCCAACAGTGGTACAAAAAGCGAAGTAAAACAAAACAAATCAATTACAATTACACTTGGAGGGTTAGAAGATAATAGAAAAACAGATCTGGTTCCAAAGTTTTAAGTTGGCAACATTGACAGCTCGGAAGCAACAAGACGGCCAGGCGAGAGGGGAACCCCGTCGGCATTTGCACGTACCTTTCCTCGCCTCTCATCCCCCTGGGATGTTCGGTACCAATACATGCGAAATAGATCCAAGATTTTACACACCCACACTTCACGGTACCAAGGGATGCGATTAAACACCACAGTTTTACACAGCCTTGAAGGTACCAGCTTTCACCAGCAGGTGGCAGAGTGTAACACAGCGACATAAACACTAATCCAACAAATATGAACTTTTTGGTACCTTCGAAATACTTCGCGTACAGGTCGCAAGGGCTCTCAGGAGTCTCGAAATGCCTTTTCCTTATTGGGACCGGCAAAAAGTCCCAACATTTTTTTTGGTCCCATTAAGAAAGGTGTTTAAAGATACGCCGGTCCTTAGAAGAATATATTTGCGTACCCACACACTCACATACACACACACCCACACCCACCCTCATACCCACCCACACCCACACATATTTACTTCCGGTCCACTTCCGGTCCACTTCCGGTCCACTTCCGGTTTACTTCCGGTTTACTTCCGGTTTACTTCCGGTCCACTTCCGGTTTACTTCCGGTCCACTTCCGGTCCACTTCCGGTTTACTTCCGGTCTACTTCCGGTCCACTTCCGGTCCACTTCCGGTCTACTTCCGGTTTGACTACTTCCGGTCCACTTGTGGCCAAGTTGTGGCCTATTTCTGGTTTATTTATATTGCATCATGTTTTTGCAACAAATTATTATCCAGTATAGAGTTTTGATTTGAACCCCAAGAAATTTTATATAAATACCAAAGCTAAAAATATTAACACATACACACACACACACACACACACACACACACACACACACACACACACACTAGGTATACACAGCATAGTGTTGAACCCAACTGATCCAGTATAGAGTTTTGATTTGAATCCCAAGAAATTGTATATAATAAACAACAACAAAAATTCCATAGCCAAACATACATACACATGCACTAGGTATACACACTAGGTATACACAGCACAGTGTTGAACCCAACTGATCCAGTATAGAGTTTTGATTTGAATCCCAAGAAATTGTATATAATAAACAACAACAAAAATGCCGAATCAAAAATATTGTAATCAATGCAATAAGAATATATCCAGCCCCAATTGGGCCAAGCACCAAAAGATTTGTAATCCGGACAAATACAGAACTCCCACGAAAATTTGCCCCAAATGCAATAGAAAATACAGCATGCAATACTTCAAATATACACATAAAGATACTTGTTCTGCACAGTCATCAACATTGCCCCCACAACCATCCACATCTGGTCTGAAAAGGAAGCATGAAGCACCTGTTAATGCCAGAGCAGCAAAGCAGCCACGCTATGAACCTATCCATATCAGTTTTAATGCTCAACTTAGGGATTATCGGTTTGTATCAGAGCCAAGATGTGGCATTGAGAATTTTTTGAACAGTATAAATTCTGATCTGCAGGCAATTCTAAATGCACAAAATGGCTCTTATAAGCTCTCTCTCAAATTGTTTGCACAATATAAGAAACCAAATGGCACAAAATTTACACAGCCCCACATAACAGAAACTGTACCGGTATATTCAAATGCAAATTCGGACAGAATAATAAGCAGGTTGATAGATCAATTGAATATTGAACACTCTGAATTTGCAGCAAAAGAGTCTGGATGGAGCCTATGCGGCTCTCCACACAAGTTATATGTTAATATTTCTGAATTCAGCCCATTACAAGGATCTACATATCTGCCATTACCTGCAAATATTAAAAACAGAAGAGCCGTGGTTAATATTGAAAATACCGACCAGAAATGCTTTTTGTGGTGTATTTTAGCTGCTTTGTATCCAGTTTCAAGGCATCCTGAGCGAATAAGTTATTATAAACAACATGAGCACGATTTTGATGAAGTAATGGAGGGTTTAGAATATCCAATGTCTGTTCAGAATATTGATAAATTTGAAAAAAAGGCCCGGGATATCAATGGCAAACAATTATCTATTAATGTATATATTTATTCCACTGGCCGTGGCAATTGCTTGATAGCACCTCTCAGAATCAGTGATGATGATGATTCTGCTGTTCCGATTGATCTGCTCTTAATTGAAGAGGATGGCACAAATCATTACACTCTGATACATAATCTTCTAGCTTTAGTAAGAACACAACTAGATAAATCCAATAGAATATTTAAGTTGTGCAGAAGATGTTTAACTGTATTTGATGGTAGAAAAATGGTGAATGGGGTTCGGGAAGTGAATGCAGAAATTGCTAAAAACAAGTTAATTGAACATTTAAAATACTGTGGGAACCATAAACCTGTTCATATGGTGATGCCAATGCCAAGTGAAAATTGCAAATTCAAAAAGTTTGAAGCCTTGTTGGAACACCCAGCATATATTGTCTATGATTTTGAGTCTAACCTCAAATCTCTTGCATCCTGCAATCCAGATCCTGAAGAATCCTCAATTACACCATACCAGCTACATGAACCTTCCAGCTTTTGTTATGTGGTTGTACAGGATGGTGTTGTTACCAAAAAAGATTCATACATGGGACCAGATGTCATCAAAATATTTGCACATAAAATAGAAAATGAGTGCCGTGACATAGCATTTAATATCTTATTAAAATCAAAGCCCATGTTGCCTTTAACAGAGAAACAGATTGAAGATTTCAACAATGTAGAAAAATGCCCGGTATGTGATTCTGAATTTTCAGATACAAATATCAAGGTGAAACACCATTCTTATACAGATGGTAAATTCAAAATGGCTCTGTGTAATAGCTGTAATATTAAGATCAAGGGACCAAAATTTGTCCCCATATTTTGCCATGGAGCATCCAATTATGATTTCCATCATCTAATCAGGTACGAGGGGTTTGAGAAGCAGAATTTAAATATTTTAGCTGAAAATGATGAGAAATATATATCTATTAGCAAAACAATTAAAGTTAATGGAGTTCCTATTCACATGAGATTTCTTGATTCTTGCAGATTTTTACCTGCTAGCCTGGATACACTGGCCACTCAATTACCTGATGATCGATTCAAAATCACACGTGCAGTGTTTCCAAATCAGGACCTGAAATTAATTAGGCGGAAGGGTGTATATCCATATGACTATGTTACAGATTTTTCTAAATTTGATGAGTGTTCCCTGCCACCACAAGAAGAGTTTTACAGCAAAATCAGAGGATCTGGAATCACTGATGAAGATTATCACCATGCCCAATTGATGTGGAACAATTTAAAATGCCAGACATTTGGTGATTATCACATGGCATATTTAAAACTTGATGTGACAATCTTAGCAGATATAATGCAGACATTCAGAAAATCATCAATGCAAAATTATGGACTGGACCCAGTGTATTTTTACAGTGCCCCGGGCCTAGCATGGGCTGCAATGTTTTTAAACACCAAAATGCCATTGGATCTGATCCAAGATCAAGATATGTATCTGTTTATGGAGCAAGGTATAAGAGGAGGGATGGTGCAATGTTCTCAGAGATATGCTAGAGCAAATAACAAATATATGCCTGATCATGATCCAGCACGGCCATCAAATTATATATTGTATGTGGATGCAAACAGCCTCTATGGTCACGCAATGATGCAAAAACTGCCATATGCAGGGCTTGAATGGGTTGAAGATTTTAATATTGAGGATCTTCAGAACTATGATGACCGTGAACATGGCCTCTTCTTAGAGGTTGATCTGATATTTCCTCATTATTTACATAACAAATTTTCTGAGTTGCCCCCAATTCCTGAGGTTCAGTGCTCACCTGGCTCTAAACAGAAGAAGCTCATGATGACACTGGAGGCAAAACAGAGTTGTGTCATATATTACAAGAACCTCCAGTTCCTGATGAAACATGGTGTTCAAGTGACCAAACTTCGCAAAGTTTTGAGGTTCAGGCACTCAAAATGGTTGAAACCATACATTGATACAAACACGGAGCTTCGAACATCTGCAAAAAGCCAATTTGATAAGACCTTGTTTAAATTGATGGTTAATTCTGTATATGGCAAAACAATTGAAAATGTCAGAAAACATACCGATGTTAAAATAATTACTGACCCCAGCCTGAGCAAAAAATTGGTTGCAAAGCCTAATTTCAATTACAGAAGAATTTATGATGAGCATATGGCACTTTTCAACATGAAAAAAACAAAGATTAAGTTTGATAAACCTATCTATGTAGGGGCTGCAATATTGGAATTGTCCAAATTACATATGTTAACATTGTATTATGATGTGTTGAAACCTTTTTATGGTGATAATGTAAAATTGATGTACATGGACACGGATAGTTTTATTCTTGATATTAAAACAGAAGATGTTTATAAAGATATGACCCAGCCTGAATTGTTTAAATATTTTGATACCAGTGAATTGCCAGACCATCTGAATATTCAACCCCACAACAAAAAAGTGCCCGGCAAGTTAAAAGATGAGACACTTGGTGATGTTATTGTGGAATTTGCTGGGTTAAGTGCCAAGATGTACAGTTTTAAAACATGTAATGCTGTTGTCAAAAAGGCCAAGGGTATTGGCAAAGTAGCTGTGGAAAAAGAGCTCCAATTTGAAGATTATAAAAATTGCCTCAAATCCCAGAGCTTAATCAAAACATCAGAATCCAGAATTCAGAGTGTGGATCACCTATTGACTTCAAATGTTGTAAGAAAAGTGGCTCTGGACCCACGTGATGATAAGAGATGTATTTTATCATGTGGCATACATACTCTACCATGGGGGCATTGTGATTTGAAAAATGGCAATCAATGTACAAGCACAGAGCATGATTTGAAATAAATAAACATGCCTATGAACTTATTTGGGTTCAAAAAACAGGCTATTATGGATCTGCCAACACCACAACCATCTTCTGATATGGTATCTAAACTGAGTGGCTTGTTAATTATTCATCTGAACAGCATATTTACAGATGTTGATGATGAAACAGGCAAAATATTGTACATATTTAACAATAATTTAAATCATTACCAATTACCTGTAGGTGGGCAATTGCAATTTATTACAACCCCTGAGGGTGATGTTAAAATTTCAGTAGGGAGAAATATTTACAGAATTAAGCACTCAAACATGGTTTCTGGCACTGTTTATACTGTTTCTGCTGGTGACTGCTTATATATTGAGGTCCCTGGATCTTATGACAAGCTTATACCCTTTTTTATAGAATTAAGAATCAGATATTCAATAATAAATAACTACTAAACAAAATGCCTAATGATATTTTTGGCCATACAAGACATGAAGATCACAGTGATGAGATTTTGATGCTTGATGTCAGAGTCAAGAAATTAAGAAGTGATTTACAAGCTTTACAAACCACTCTCAATGCCAGTCTTCAATTAGAAATTACAAATTTACAATCACAATGCATGGACCCTCTTCTTAAAATTGATTCTGAACTCAAATTGCTGCTTCAGAAATATACTGACCTGGCTACATTAAATAATTTTCAAAGTTTAGAAGAAGCTGTTGCAGCTCTTCAAGCCAAATTTAAGACCCAGGCTAACAACTCTGAGCAATTGAAACAACAATTGGAGGAACAGATAAATAATGTCCAGACACAGCTCCAAACAATTGTCATAAGCATAAAATCACAAGAAGATTTTGATCTAGTGATTTCCACTCTAAAGGAACAGATTCAGTCACTCCAAATACCTAATCTGGACCCTCTGAACAATGCCATAGCCGAGGTTAAAGAAAAAATTGAGACACTTGAAAATTTTATGAACAACTTGCATCTTCTGATGCTTTAAATGCAATAACTCGGAGTGTTGCAAATATTAAGCTGCAACTTGAAACATATGAAGATTTTGGAAAAATTCAAAGTTCCATAACCCATCTTGAAGGTACAATAGCAGCAGTGCAAAGTGATTTGGCAAATGTACTTGAATCCAGATTGCCTGGGATTGTAGATACCCTTGTCAGTGTCCAGCAACAAATCACAAAACTTGAAAACCTCAACACTGAATCTGAACTGTCTCATTTTCATCACTTGATAGATGATATCCAAACAAAACTTGAAATTTTACAACAATCCACACCCTCTCAGGCTGATATAGCCCTGCTCCAAAATGCTATGCAAAATGTGGCTGATGCTTCTGAATTACACAATGTGAAATTGGCACTTGAATCTTTGCAAAATACAGTATCAAATCTGCCTACATCACAGGAACTTAAAAATATTAAGAGAGCAGTGAATAGGATATTGAAATCAGAAGATATCAAAAATATCCAAGCAGAGATCAAACATCTCACTCAGACAGTGGCCACTCTTCCAACCAATCAACATATTAATGAAGTGCATGCCCTGTTTGAGGATATCAGAAGACAGGTCCATGATCTTACAGCTCAAAATTCAAAATTGGCAGTTGTTGAAAATTTGCAACAAATTGTAGCTAATATCAAGCAACAGCTGGGGACCATGGAATCCAATCAAGCAAATGCTCTGTCTGTTTTTGCCACCCAGCTACAAGATATTGTGCAACAATACAAGAGACTTGCTGTGGACATAAAAATCAAGCCGGGCCATGATGATGTTGTTAGGACCATCAATGAGCACCTTGAATCTGTAACAAGCAGATTGCTCACAGCAGAAAAGGAAATAACAGGCATAATTGAAAATCCCAAACATTCAGTAATTCTTGAATTGTACAGCATCCCCAACAAAGAATATGATTCACCATTTACACCAGGTGGGAAAATATATATGCTGTCCCCTGCACAATTTTATTACCAATTTTTTGTTGGGGGCACATTGAGACCAATCAAAATCAAATATTGGCTTCAACCACAGGCACACCACTACCCTACCTTATCAATAACAAATGCTGATAACAAAGTGAAAATCACCAGTGTAGAATTGGAGGATTTTACAGACCCCAATACATTGGAAACAGCCTATACTGAAGATGATGGCACTCTGGAATTTAAAATACAGATAGGGGACAAATTATATTTAGAAAATCCTGTAGTATCAGCTGCTGAACACCCTATAGTTGCAATATTCTTGTTTACATATTATGTCTAGACAAATTATTGTTGATGAATTACACAGACAGGCCAGACTCCCAGTAGTCACAAAGAGCATAGATGATTTATGGCAGAGCGACTTGATTGAAATGTCAAGTGGACAGTTAAAAAACTTAGACAAAATCAACAAGGGCTACAAATATCTACTCACTGTAATAGACACATTTTCAAAATTTGCCTGGGCTGTGCCACTCAAATCCAAGACTGGGGCATGTGTTACAGAAGCTTTTAGAACAATCATCAATCAGAGTGGAAGATCCCCGCGCTATTTGCAAACAGATAATGGCAAAGAATTTTATAATTCAGTGTTTCAACAATTTATTAAAAGCCAGGCAATAAAACATTATTCGAGTTACAGTGAACTCAAGGCCTCAATTGTAGAGAGATTCAACAGAACCTTAAAAAATCTTATGTATAAACAATTTACACTTCAAGGTAATTATAAATGGGTTAATATTCTTCCAGAACTTCTACATAAATATAACAATTCTGTCCATTCCACAATCAACATGAAACCCTCCGAAGTAACTTCATCTGATGAGCAAAAATTGATCAGCACTGTTTATTATCCTAGATACCAGCCAACAACAAGAAAGGCCAAATACAGGGTGGGGGATCAAGTAAGAATCAGTAAATATAAGCACTTATTCAAGAGAGGCTTTACAAGAAACTGGAGCACAGAATTATTTACAGTGGTTCAGGTTAAACCCGGGACCCTTAACACATATATAATAAAGGATCACCGAGGAGAAATTCTCAAAGGCAGGTTCTATGAACAAGAGCTCAGCAGAACTAAACAGCCTGACACATATCTCATAGAAAAAATTATCCGCAGAAAAGGCAACAAGTTACTTGTCAAATGGCTGGGTCATCCGGAAAACAGCTGGATCGATGCAAACAAAATAATAATATGAGCACCTGGGATGTTATAAAAAGGCTGCCAGAACCTGAACAGCAGAATAAGAGAAATGGCAACTTGTTACCTGATAATATTAGGTGTCTTATTGTTGGGCCATCTGCTTGTGGTAAAACTACACTAATGGTTGATAATTTTTTATTGGCACCCAACTGGTTAGACTGGAAAAACAGGCACTTGTATATCTTCTCTAAGAGCTTGGAACAATTAAAATATCAGCAGCTGATGAAGCTTTATGATGGATTGGATATTGCCACTTTTGAACCAGATGTTAAGCCACTTCATGAATGTCTCGATAATTCTGTTGTTGTGTTTGATGACATTATATTGGATAATCAAAACAAGGTTAGAAACTTCTTTACACAGGGCCGGCACAAAAACATTGATTGCTTCTACCTGGCACAGACTTTTTCAAAAATACCCAAGCAACTGATCCGGGACAACAGCAATTTTATATGTGTGTTTCATCAAGACCATACCAACCTCAAACACATACATGATGAATATGTAGGTGGGGACCTGAGCTACAATGATTTTTCTAAGTTTTGCAGCAAGTGCTGGAACCAGGACAGTTATGGGTTTGTCACAATTGATATGACAAGAACACCCAATAGTGGCAAATACAGAAATAAAATCAACAATTTTCTAGACATTGAAACATAAATAAATAACCATGAAAAGGCCAATCATTGATGATCTTAAATTAAGAGATTATCTTGTAAAAAGATTTAAGGGATGGAAATCAGAGAACCGAGGAATTTATGAAAAACACAAACAAACAGAACAGCCTATTATTGACGCTATTAGTGAATTAGGTAAATATATCAAAACTGTTACAGAGCAGAATCAAAATTTGCTCACAGAGCTTGTACCTGTAGCTGCAAGAAACATATTAGATTATCCATTCACCCCACTTTCCAGTATTCATACACCTAGTCCTATTGCTCCTCGAAGAATTGAAGCTACTCAGGATCCTATTGAATTGGGTCTTCTTGCTCAAAAATATTTAACCACACCTAAAGACAATAAAGATGAGGTTTTTGGCTTATATGCTGACACAGAGCTTGATGGCAGCATCATACATAGAATTGGCAATTTCAGAGTAACATTTATGGGAGATGATATAATTGTATATTCAGAATCTCGACTTGGAGAAAAAGGTGCTTTTGTTAAGTACACCGGCACACCTGGATTGTGGGAACTGATGACTAGGAAAAGGCCTGGCAGCTATACAGATCAAGATTATGAGGATTACAAAGAAATATTAATAAAATCAGATGCTCTATACCAGAACAATGATCCCACACAAAAAAGAGTCAAGTCGAGCAGTGGGGCAAAATACAACAATTTAATCAAGCCCATATGGTCACAGATCAAGACTGGCAGTGGAATCAAACAATACAACACCCTGCCCAAAGAATTTGTATGGGTTGATGATGTCAGGAAACTTGTAGATAGGCTATTGGTGATAGCCGGGGAGGAAAATGCTGGGAACCACAATTTTTACAATGAAAAGGTTGGAATTATGGACATGATAAGCACCAAATTGTCTAATTTTATAGTGAATGACACTAAGGGGATTGGATATCTTATAAAAATTATTAATACTCTACCACCTAAATTTTGGAATATTTCTGAGGGTCGGAGCCTTGTTAATGACATTATAAACAAACTGCCATTTGAACTACATATTCCAGGCTATCAGTATTGTGGTCCAGGCACAAAATTAGACCATAGATTAAACAGAGGGGATCCTGGTGTTAATCCCTTAGATGCTGCTTGTAGAGACCATGATATTGCATACAACACACATTCTGATCTTGACAAGAGACATGTTGCAGATAAGAAATTAGAAGAGGCTGCATTTGGCAGATTTGTAAGCAAAGATGCTTCTTTGAGTGAAAAAATAGCAGCATTGGGAACCACCATAGCTATGAGCACCAAACAAAAATTGGGGTGGGGGTTGTGAATATGTATATAATAAACCTACAATGAAGGCCAAGGGTGTTATGTATCAAATACCTTATGCAGGTCTGAAATCTCTTGGACCTATTAATAATCTTTTAACCAAAAAGCAGCGCAAGAAAAAAAATTCTTGTATTGCCAAGGGTCATGGTATGAAATTGTTGCTTAGCACCCCCCAATTAAAAAAATTACAGCAATCAAGAAAAAAATCACATGTGGGGGGATTCATATTTACCATCCCTGCCATCTTAGCTGCTCTCGGGGCTGTTGGGAGCTTGGCGGGGGGTCAGCTGCCATAGCAAAAACAGTAATAGATGCCAAGAAGAATAGGGCAGAATTAGATGAGCAGAAGCGCCATAACCTGGCCATGGAGAAACAAGGCAAAGGTGTTAAGAGAGCCATGAATAAGTTTAAAAAAAGCAAGAGCCGCTTACAAACCAAGATATTGAAGCTTTAATCAAGCCACTGGGCATCAAACATTTTAGAGGTGTGTACATGTCTGATTCTTTGCCAGAGCAACCACTCAACAAAGAGTGTGGCATTGTTAATTTGGATAAGTACAAAAATCAGGGCACTCACTGGATCTGTTATCTTAAATATTTAAAAAATGAGGCATTTGTGTTTGATTCATTTGGAGGTGTTCCACCTGAAAATTTAATAAAATATCTAAAATCAACTAATCTTTATTACAATAATGCCCGTGTTCAAAACTTCAAAGATGTTAATTGTGGACATTTGTGTTTATCTGTTCTTAGATATATGTCTAAAATAAATAAACCATCAATTGAAGATTTTCAAAAAGCCTTGTGGTATCTGAAACATCATGGGGGTATTCCATCTCACCAGCCAAAATTCAATATTGAAACTCAAATTACATGATGACATTGTATATCCCAAAACAATAGCTCTCAGGGCATTTTACGGCATGTACCTGATCCCTAATATTACACACCACAACAACAAAATTGCAGTAGGGGATGAAAAAATTGTCATCACTCCAGGGCAATATAATCTATCCACACTAAATGCTCAATTACCCAGAGGTATAGTGTTAAGTCAAAATTCTGTCACTCACAGAGTGGAAATTGTATCTGCTACAGAAACAGTGAATCTGGGTACTATAGGAGAGCTGTTAGGATTTGAGAACAACACAAAACTTGAACCAGGCATCAAACACACTGCTATGAATATACCTAAATTCTTAGCCATAGAGACTCTAAATATTCACTGTAATGTAGCAGAGGGTATGATCACCAAATCAAATGGCATAGGCTCTCACAAACAAACAGGCATCATTGCAACATTCAAACCTAATTCTGAATTTATGGAGCCCATTATCTACAATCCATCCCCAACATTATATTTTCCTGTGTGCCATAACAGAATAGATTATATTGAATTGATGGTCACTAATGAAAAAGAAGAATTAGTTGATTTTGCTGGAGCCACAACAACTGCAATCATAGAAATTAATATTTAAATAAAAATACATACAAGAAGAAAATGGAAAATATTGAGAGTTATGAGCTACAATCATTCCCTCCAAACAGGAGGACATTTGCAAATTTAAATCAACCCAACACAGAGATTGAGGTTGATCTTGATGTAGGGGATGGATTTATACACCCCCACAGAGCAGATCTATACATCAAATTTGATGTTGTAAAGCTCGATGGTACCGATTATCCGGCAAATTCAAATATAAGATTGGTAGATAATTTTGTGCCTCATCTGTTCTCTGAAATTGAGATCAGAAAGCATGGCGTTGTTATAAACAGAGTGGATTATCCCGGCATTACCTCCACAGCTTTGGCCACACTAAAATTATCCAAAACAGAGGCTTCATACTACAAAATCGGAGGATTCGAGGCTGGTGATAAGATATTATCTAAAAACCACACTGTGCTGTTCCCCATGCGCCTGTTGCCAGGATTCTTCTCAGATTACAAAGATATTATGTGGAAGGGTGGGTTAAGAATCACATTTAGAAGAGCTGCAAATGATAACAATGCTTTGATGAGGTACAGTGCAATAAACTCTACAGGGGAAGCTCTGCCTGATACCCTACCTGATGAGGGCAAATGCATTATTCAGACTATGGAGTTAAGAATCCCTGTTGTTGAATATGAGGCCAGTTATGGTCTTAAATACAAAGCAGATATTCTAAAAAATCCACAGATTCCTCTACAATTTTATACATATCAATGCGTACAGAAGCCTGCATCTGGTACCTATTATGAGTTTGATGCTACAAATTCATTCTCCAGCATACAATATGACATGCCTGATTTTGTAGTGGTGCTGTTTCAGACTGGGAGACACAACAATCAGGAAAAAAATTCAAGTAAATTTGATAGCTGCAACATCAAGAACATATATCTTAAAAATGGCAGAAATGAGGTATTTCCTAGAGAAAATTATAATTTAGACATGTCCAAGGATGATTTCCTTAAATTATATGAGGCTTTTACATCCTTCAAACGGGTCACTACTGGCAATACAGACATGTATTACACACCAGATGAATTCAAAGCACAGAGACCCATGTTTGTCATCAACACTTCAAAAAGAAAGCAAGTTGTGGTGAATGACAGAACAAACATTAAAATTATCTGTGAATTTCATGAGGCATTACCTGATGACACCATATGTAGTGTTATTCTCATAGGAGAAAAATCATATGTTTATGATGTAAGAAATGAGAGAGTCACGGAGCAATTCTAGAGACCCTCTAGAATTGCATTGTTTTAATATTTGGATAAACAAATTGAAGCTGGTATCCAATTGAACTTAAACCAGAAGTAACTATGTGTGTGTATGTGTATGTGTGTATGTGAGGGGTGGGTGTGGGTGGGTGTGGGTGTGTATGTGGGTGGGTGTGGGTGTGGGTGTGTATGTGGGTGGGTGTGGTCAAGGTCAGGGTCAAGGTCAAGGTCAAGGTCAAGGTCAAGGTCAAGGTCGGGGTCAAGGTCAAGGTCAAGGTCGGGGTCAAGGTCAAGGTCAAGGTCAAGGTCAAGGTCAAGGTCAAGGTCGGGGTCAAGATCAATGCGGGTGGGTGTGGGTGTGTGTGTATGTGAGTGTGTGTGTATGTGGGTGGGTGTGGGTGTGTATGTGGGTGGGTGTGGGTGTGTATGAGGGTGGGTGTGGGTGTGTGTGTGTCCTGGCCTAGTTTTAAGTGTGGCCAAAAAAAATATCAAGAGGGGCATATTTTTGACAGGATTATGGACAACAATCTCACAGAAGTGCCTTTTGTAAGTATAGGCACATCAATCTGAGGGGGGTCATACTTTCTCATGGAGTCCATGAGGGCTTTTTTACAAAAATCTTGGATTAGACAGAGTTCCACATTTGAGCAAAAACCTCATATGGGCATGTTGAGCTTGTTTTAAGTGTAGGTAAATCTGCTTGAGGGGGGTTCATACTTTCGTGGGTTTATAATAGCACCAATCCCACTACTGAACCAATACCTTTAGATTGTATTGGGTGGTGTAGTTATTCATCATTTATCTTTCAGATGGTTATCACTCGCTTAGTCTAAAGTATAATGTATGCGAAAGGTTACATCCAAAGTTATGGCACAAGAATTCACACGTACAGTAATTGAGCTTCTGTACACTCCATGACTGAACCGATATGGATATTGATAAGAAGAGGGTAATACTTGCCTCACAAATAGATGAATGTTATTCCATAGATTGTCCTCTCAATAATGGTAATTGACACACATCTGACCTTCCAGTCAGAGTTCACTCTCCTCATGCACCATTGTCCAATAATCGTCCCTCCAACTTCCTCGCTCTATCCCGTCCACTCGTCAACTGTCCATTCTCTCTCTCTGTCCTTTCCAACTCTCATGCCACATACGCCTCTCAAGTCAATAACCTAACCTTTGCCTGATTACTTATTCAGCATTCCTTTCTCTGCTTTGTTAAGACTTGACACTTCTTACCCAATACCTTGGGTACGATACGATATCATCATTCATCCTCATCTTTGCGATTAGCCAAAAGTGGCAGAAAAGCGAAGTATTTAGTGAAATGAAACATCAATCATTCAATCAATCAATTTTGCATTAGTGTATTGAATAGTTGCACTATGTGAATTGCAAATAGACACAAACAAAATTATTTAATCTGAACTCTTTGGATTGTGAATTGCAAAACACAATAAACAAACATATACATTACTTATTGAAACTTAAAAATAGAACACTCTGTTATAACCTAAATATTAAAATTAAAAAAAAAAAAAACCTTTACCTGAAACTATTACTTCGCGTTTTACTTGGTAAAAATATGTAATCACGATTAAAATCAAAATTTGGTAGAGAAAATCTGACTTTGTACACAAGGAAGTTAATCAAGGCAGAACCTGTAGATCAATTGAGCACATCAGGTCTTGTGGCTTACAAAGCAACAGGCAACAGCGTTGGCTACTGCTCCATCAGAATAGATTTGTTTGGAAATGAATTAGTAGTCTTTTCGTGTCTTCTTCTGCTGTTGGATAATATTCTTACATACTAAAGGTATTTCTGGACAAAGTTCTTATATCCTAAACATAGCTGGACTTGATACATTAGATAACAAATATTAAATAACCAAGCAAAAAACCTAGACAAATATTATAAAGAAGTACTGCCTCACTTCTTTAGTAAATAAACTGTCTTCGATCAAAACCGATTGAAAACTTCTTGCTTAAATCACATAATTCGTATTTCTTATTCAAATTATAGCTCCTGAGTGACCATACATAATAAAGTACTCCTCTTCTCATTACAGTTTTGCGTTACTTAGACAAAGAAAACAACCACTACACTCTCATCGCTCAGCCTAAAACCCACTTTTCCTCTCATCTACCATCAAAATTATTCGGACTTATTCCTGCATCCAGATAAAACCAGATTCCTGCATATTTATTGTACCATTCAGAAACACCCATGCAAGTCAGAAAAAATATCTGTTCTGTACTTGTGTCATTAGTTTTTGTCCCTTACTCCCTACCTTTTGGCATAGCTTTGACAATGATTCTTCCGCGTTCATTATAAGTTATGTTTTCTATCGCATAACGCACAAAAAAATAATTTCGCCTCTCTACAACATCATAAAATCAACTCAGGTACCAGCTTCGACATAAAGTAACGAACATTTAGTGACCATTCCTTCACGGAGGTCAACACTTGAACTATTTTTTTTATTTTCCTGTAGTTTACGGTTATTACAAGCGTAAGAAAACAGTTTTTCTTTGTGACGTTTCAGGAGAACACACGCTCCTTTCATCAGACATTTATTTTCATTTTGACTAAAGATGCAGTTATAACAATGGTTAGTAATTTTTTAAACAAAAAGAATCCGTCACAAAGAAAAACTGTTTTCTAATGCTTGTAATAACCGTAAACTACAGGAAAATAATTCTATAATGCAAGGAATTCGTACATACAAGAAAAACACTTGAAAGCAAGCGTTATTTCAATTTCAATTTCAAATTTCCTTTATTAAAAGGCGAGGTTAAGACTGCGGCTGTTCTACCACATAACCCCAATGGATACATACACATTCAAAATAGATTCTACATACTAAATGCTTGTATAATAAAAATAAAAAAAACAAAGAAACAAAGAAGACACAAAAAGAACAAATACAAAATTGAGAACAAGGGCTCGTCTACACTCTCAAAAAAAAGATTGAAAACAAATACACAAAGGATACACACATTAATTGAAATAATTGTGCTTGGTGTGATATAGTTAAGACTAATACAAATTAATAGTATGTAAACATATAAATATTCTTAATATACGAGAAAGGACAATATATCGTCAAGAGTTGCAACATGTAGGGGGGAATCACCCGTTGGGGGGAGTAATGGCGGCCGGAGCGTGGTGCTGATCGCATCGAAAATATGTGTGACCCTACCCCCACATACCCTAAATGTGCTTTCATTGATTGAGTTGGTGATTTAAGTCCACTTTATGCACAGTAAAGGTGCACCTTCATGGCACGGTGCTATATGAGCAGGTAACTTTCAACTTTACCTTTACCTGTATATATTGTATTCGTTTCTGTACCCCTGAGTAACTACGTTTATTTTTTAAATACGCGAACCCTCTACTATGTCAATGGCTGAGGACCCCCTAAAGGCTTACTGGTCTCCGCCACCCCCCCCCCCCCAGCCGCACTGCGGGGTTCTGCGGCTTGTAGATCCGGCACTGTTGGATTGTGAATTTCTACACTGTATTTTACTTATGATACACTGTAATCTTTCATTCAGCTGTTCTGTAACCATGTTCCTTCACTGGAACTCACAAAATTTCCTGCATGTTAAGATGAACTATTAGTTAGCAACATTGTTGGGTGATATTTTCAGATTATTTACTTCTGGTCTATGCCATACTCGATCGTCCTTGAAGCTGAATTTTAACACAAAAGAGTGTGCTACTTTATGTGATGAGAAGCGTACGCTAATTGAAAACTATTCACATAATTGAGGTTAACAACCATATGTACGACATAAATACTATTTCCTTTTGTGTACACACATAAACTTATTTTTTTCGTTACTTTTCATCTTCATTCTTATTGTTTACAACAAAAACACCATATATCCTCCATTTCACTCTTTTTTTTACACATACACCAACATGTTTAAAACGCATGCCACAGTGGATACTACGTATAATTATTAATTAGAAACGAGCATTAAAATAGTTAATATGCACTTATATTATCTGAACAGTTGATATTAACTTCTATGCTTAAACAATAAATTTTGGGACATTTTTACTTATTTCAAGAAGAGTATAAGATTATGCTCGTAGTCAGGAAATAATATCGGTATACACGCAACGGTGTGACATAGAAATGATAAAATGAGTGTGTGACCAGGAAATACCTTCACAAACTCACCTGTGTCCATGCAAGACTTGAACAGCGTCCTGGCTTGTCGAACGGGCAGTGGGTCTGTCTCTTTGTTCTTCTCAAGCATAATATCTAAGAGATAAATAAACACGGCAAATTTTCACAAATTGGAAATATGAAAGGATAATATGTATCACGTACGTACATTATCTTACTCCTAAAATGTTAATCATTGAATTAAATGCTTTTTAATTTTTGAGACTAATGGTGATGTTTGTAATAAAGTAAATGTAGCGTTACTAGTTGCCAAAATCATTAATTATTTGTACTACATCAGTGCTATTTCAAATATTTTTCTAGTAACACTTCTGGTCCCGATTAGCTTATCTGGGCGTAAAGTGAACATGAACAAAATAAAGAAATAAACCAACTATTAACGCTATTTATATTTCATGACAGATATGCTTTATATCATGTTTGCTCTTAAATAACTATTTACTTAGGACTGACAAAATTATATGTTATATTCGAGGTTCTGTACTTTGCCGTGCGGTCTAAGGCGTCATACTTTGGGCTTCAGTTTTGGAACGCGAGCAAGTTCGAGTCTTCTGGGGGATAGTGCAACAACTTTTCTTCTGAGATTTAGGTTTGTGTATGGGACCGGTATCTAGCCACCATCATGAGGAAATTGAGTAGCAACGAATGATTTGCACGTTAAACTGGCTTGTTCAATTCATACGAAACTGAAAAAAAATATTTAAAAAATTATATGGTGCACCCCTCCTATGTTGTTTCTACTGGCAAAATATGAATGCATACCAAATTTTAGGTCATTTGGTGATGTTTTGACCCCCGCCCAACACGATTAACTGATTTAGTTTATTAATCATCGTTTTCCTACACTAAAATCATGACAAAAATGTTTGCAATGTAAGACAGTTTATTATACAGAGAAGACAAACTCCATATATAGTAACTAACAAGTATGGTAATAGTGAACACACAATCATTTGAAATCACTTTACTGGATTTATGGTTTTATGGAGGAGCGTTCTGTTAAGTTCTTTAATGTCTCTTTTTGAAAGTTGGGAATTTTTTTGCGGTGATAGTCGACCACTTGCAATAAGAACTGTTTTTGTGTTTCATCATTGGTAACACTAGTTGAGAAGTCTTGGATTAGTTTCACAGCCCGTTCCGACAGATCATTCACCACTTTGACATGCCGCACATATGTCTCAGCTTCTTGGTAATTGGGATCATTATGCCATTCACTAACAGGTTTTCTTAGCCAGTCGCCGCCAATTCCCATACTGTGAAACAAGAACCAGGATTTAGGCCCAATAAGGGATGATAGTTTTGTACTGTGGCTAAGAATAGGAAAAGTTGGATAGCCCCTTTCAAACTCTTTTGGTCGAGGAATTCGGAGCAATGTTCGAGCAATCTGCTGCCGTTCTGAAGAGGAAAGTCTGTTTGAAAATAGAGAGAACACAGCACATTCTTCGGTTAAGTACCAGAAGTGCCTTTCCATGGCTTTTATGGCTGCATTTGCAACTTGAGGATCATGCTTGCAATACTTGTTCAAGTCATGCCATAGCTTGAGATCATTATACACTGCATCGGCACCAATGGATGAAGAGAGCCAGTTTTCAACGTAGAATAGTGCATTAAATTTGCATAGTGCTTCCAGTTTACTGATCATGTCCTTGTCATATCCTGCTTGAGCACTGAAAGCAAACATCTTTGCAGGATACAAAATGGATGGCACCCATCGAGCTTGATGCGCTGCTCCTGGTTTCAGCCAGTGTAGTATTCCTCTTTCAGGTGTCTCACCCAGAAGTATCAACATCAATTCAGCACACTCCCGAAAGTCAGCGCGAGGTAGCAAGTTCTTTCTATTTGGAGTAGAAAGTATTCTCTTCAGTGATTGTATAGAATTTTCCATAGTGAGTTTCAAACTCCTGTCTTTGATTTCTAGGATGTTAAAACCAGCTTCTGTGTTAATAGTTGACCAAATAGAGTCTCTGAATTGAATGAAATTGGTGTTTTCAGGACCTGATGTTGCACCAAACAATTCTTTGTGAACTGAACTCAGAATTCTTTCAAATATGTGATGCCGACAAGCCAGCATAAACAACTTCTTGTCAAAGAGGTTTTCCAGCCTAACACAAGCTCCAATTTTCCATCCTGAGTTTGAAGCTGTAGTGTCAAAAACAAGGGATCTCACATACCTGAAATCTCCCACTCGTTTGCTAGGGCAAACGTAGCGCTTGCTTGTTCTTCACCTGTTGTGTTTGTAATTACAGGGATACCAAGAACTTTGCCTTCTTCACAGACTGGCATACCAGATACCAAAATCGCTAGTCTTTCTTTGTTTTCTTTTTTGAAGTCTGGAACCAGCTTACCATCCCAATGTAGTGTTGAGTGCTTCGGTGCTGTGAATGTAGCCTTAATTGCTTGCGCTGATGATTTCCTAACTTCCTTACCTGCTGTCCAAGTGCTTTTAATTGAAAGAGTTGCTTTTTTCAGTGGAACTCCACCTTCTGTAAGAATTTCTCCCATGAATGCTGTTCGTTGACCAGCTGATAGATTAAGCCTGTCTCCCATGGTTGATATGATTTTGCTTGTAAATGGATTTCTTGGTAGATTTAAAGCAATTGACGAACTTTTTCTACGAAGTGTTGTACCTGTACCTGTTGCACCACTGCTAGTTGAAGGGAATACAAACTCAGGATCTTCAATTGCATCAGGTTCAGCATCAAAGCCATCCGAATCACTTGAATCAAGGCTACCAACTTTATCAAATTCTAGGCTAGTACTTGTGTTTATGTTTGTCTTGGTTGAAGCTTCTTCTTGGCGACGCTTCTCCCTCGCAGCACGCTCAATTTCTTTTTCGTTATGAGATAATTTCCTCATAACTTTTGCAAAGTATGTCTTATCAAAAACACCTAACTCCATTTTTCGACATGACCTTTGATCTTCTAAGAATTGCACATCTTCCAGAATCATTTTCCTAGTCCTACATCTGTCATGTTCTATAATAGAAATAGCATTGTCATGTGCTATGTCAAAGAGTAGAAGAAGAGATTTGAGAAAGCTTTCACTCTCAGCTGGGAAGTTCTTCCTTGTTTTGTGTTTCCGAAGATTTTCGTATTGCACAATTAATTTATTGAGTTTTACTTTGGAATGTCCAGCTCTGACAGGCGTCACTGGAATGCCAGAAAGCTCCCAAAACTTTTCTGCCTTCAGGATAACGAATTTTATAACATCATCCCTTTTATCTTCCTGCATGGGTCCACGATTGAGAAAAACAAAGTAGCGAAGCACATCCCCATTGGTGGGCAGTTGAGATCCTTTTTTCGGGGTCAAATCTTGCAGTAAATTACTTAAGAGCCACGCTTCAGACACTTCTCTATCATCCTTTCTAAGTACCGGGCGGTTTGGTGTGGATGAAATTGAAGGAACTGCTTCATGGGGTGGTTCTTTTCTCATATTTACACTCATATCTGCCTTGGTTACAACTTATAAAAGAAAAATATAATAGGTTACAACTTGTTGCCATGTTGTTATTGTCCGTAAAATGAACAAAGTATATAAAATTACAAACAACAGATCAGACAACTATTTTTGAGGTGGGCGGGGGTCAAAACATGGCCTACAGACCTGAAAATTTGCAGGCGATTATGTTTCAATAATAGTAACAATATGGCAGGGGTGCACAAGAAACTTTCGAATTTTTTTTTTTTGCAATGGTCTAGTGGAAGTCTACCTAAATTGGTATGAGGCAGTATGCTTCTACGAATGTATAGATACAACACTGTTCCAGTTGATGCCAATTTATTTCCATAATGTGCAATGACCCAAAGACTACATAAATATAGTTTGTTAGATAAATTCGCTGAAAGAAAAACATTGTTTCTTATCACTTGGCCAATTTGATGGATATACATTCAACCGAACTAACAATAAACTAAATTTGACCAAAATAACAATGATTCATTGTTAAATGACTTCTCCACGTAGTATAGAAGGCAAAGTTCACGAACTAAATATAATTATGTGAGTGAGTGCAAGTTCGGAACTTGAAAACATTATGGAATGTACTCAGCCTTTTCCTCCATATCGTGGTTGCTAGGATACCTTAACAAAGTGTCTACCTGGAGGAAATAGGCTACCACTTCCTCTCCCTGTGTCAGAATCCAAAATACGCTGCCTGAAGGGCTGCGAGGTCGCACAGAGGCTTCCTTTCTACGTTATTACGTAACCTGATTATATTGACCTCTGGTGGCAAAATAATAAACATGATTCCATCAACCTGAAACAAATGAAAGTGAAATAAACCAAATGACTCCTCCGCGCGCACTTCGGTCTATTATGAGTAGCGTAATCCGGTCACGGAAAACTAAAACAACGACTGGAGGTTCGTCGTGCTGACCACACGTCACCCAGTAACTGGTTGAATGATTCCCCACCTCGGTAGGTGGGAGTGTGGTTGACAGTCGATTGGTAAAAGTCCCTGTCCCTCAAGGGCTGTTGCCCAATTGGTTATTTATTGTTATTAATAATATAGGAGGGCTATCCGGCAAGTAACATCTATTTGGTTATAAACCTTAGAATACAAAATCTTGTGTGAGAAACTTAAACACATAACCTTCGTAAATTTTACGACTCAGTTTTAGATGTTTTTCATTTTTTTCAAATACATTTTGTTACACAAATGAAAGTATCTATTCTTCATTATTATGAGGATGCTTAACACAGACATGACATTAAAAAAGTTCGATTGGCTCTCGTTTTGACTGAAGGGGGCGGGAGAGAGGTGGCACATTCAAGCGACCAGCTCAACTCGAGTATATATACACCACAGCTGACGATCTGGCACTTTGCATTCCAGTATTTCACGCCATCCTTTGCTGTTTCAGATCTCCTCAACATTGGCCAGTTTGCATTCAGTTGTGCAGTGTCTCCACAGTATTGTTAGATTTCTATGTGCAGTATATACAGCGACGTGGCAACACTGGTGGCTGGTTGGCAACGAAGTCAATTATGGAAATTAACCTTGCACTCAAATGGAATGTCGCCTCTTCACTAAACAGCAGACGCTCAAGAAAACTCGTCCTCCATAGTATCCTGCATGGATTTTTTAAAAAAAAACATATCGTGTACAAGGTCGTCCGGTTGTAACATTTGCAATAACTGTATGCGGTACAGTTTTAGTCGCAATCGGGTTCGCACAATCTTTCAGACAGTTGGTTGCGGAATATCAAGTTCGCCGCTGGCACGGTATGTTGACTTCTGTGAGCTACTCACAAAACTCGCACTGTTTCATCAGAAACGCTTGGACGTCCTGTGCTTTTATCTTTACACAAGCAACCACTTTCCCTAAACTGTCGATGCCAATACAGAATGCTTTGGTGACCTGGCGGTGCAGTTGCAAACTGTCTCCGGAATGCACGCTGTACGGTAACAACAGAAAAACAAATCTCATATTCCAAAACAAGGAATGCTTTCTGCTGCATAGACACCATTTTGGAAACTATATTTGTGCTGCCATCTGTCGGCAGGCGCCAAGGTTACAAATATGAGAAATTGAACTTTCAGAAGTGTTCTCTCGTTTCATGATTAGTACACACATATTATATTAATAGTTTTGGAAATATTTCAATGTAAAGCCCGATTTATCATTTATAATTAACCTGTACTTTAGGAGCATCTCAACGTTATTTCTTTCTTATTGACCTTCCTACACAGGTGGTCTTTTACTATCAGATCTCCCAACAAGATTCCTGTAAACCACTAGCAGGGGTGCCGGCTTGTGAAAATTATTGAAGGGGGGGGGGCTCTGATCACTGAAATAAATTAATGAATGACTCACTCTCTATCTTTAAGTTTTGGCCTCAGTGTTCGGAATCTCATGTTCTCATCATGCTACGAAACAACATTCCCCCTGGATAACACTAACGAACTATTGGACATGCTCCATATTGGTGAAATTTCCATAAATGACGTGGAAGATGCAATAAAATCACTAAAACCGAAAAGATCTGTTGGTCCCGATATGGTCTCCCCGTACGTGATAAAGGGATGCTCGGAAAGCCTTAAGTACCCGCTACACATCTTATTCAACCTTTCACTCTCCACCTGCGTTTTCCTGGAAATATGGAAGCTTTCTGAGGTGTGTCCCGTACCAAAGACCTCCGACAAAGCTGATATCAACAACTATAGACCAGTCGCTCTTATTTCAACTCCTACAAAACTCTTCGAACAAATCTTATGTAAATACATTTCCAGACACCTTCATCCGATACTGTCCCCTCACCAGCATGGATTCATACCTAAACGGTCCATTGTAACAAATTTATTGGAAATCTCCGACTTTAAAACCTTGATGCTGGACGGGAAAGGGCAAGTTGATGTAATTAATTTATACTGATTTTTCAAAGGCGTTCGATCTTGTTGACCATGATACACTTCTCCAAAAGCTTCACCATCTTAACCTCTCAGCCCGTGTTTTAAAACTTATCTCCTCCTACCTGAAAGACCGAAAACAGTATGTTAGATATGATAATAGCATGTCTACTGTATTTCAGATCTCCTCGGGTGTCCCGCAAGGATCGAACCTTGGACCACTGCTATTTCTTGTGATTGTTAACGATCTCCCAGAATGCCTGCTACATTCCAAGAAACTCTTGTACGCTGATGACCTGAAAATATTTAAGTCTATAACGAACGATAATGATACCTTGAAACTGCAAAACGACATTGTAAATCTTGTAGAATGGTGCGCTAAAAACAAACTAAAACTCAATTTTAACAAATGCAAAATTATGACTTTCACTCGAAAGAAACAACCCTACATGCACACTTACACAATCAGTGGCCACACGTTAGACAGAGTGTCAAGTTATAAAGATCTTGGTGTTCAGTTTGAAGAAAATAACAGTTTCCGAAAACACATCGACCGCATTGTAGCAGAAGGGTACCGAAACCTAGGGTTTATAATGAGAATGGGAAACGACTTTAAGAAGTTAGAAACATTCCAAACACTATACAATACCTACGTAAGGGCGAAATTGGAATACGCGTCTATCGTCTGGTCCCCACAAAACCTAAATGAAACCAGCAGAATAGAGAATGTACAAAGCAAGTTCCTTCGATTCCTAGGACTGAAAAGAGACTGCGTTTACCACAAATATACTCCTTATCATACCCTAAAAAAATACTTCAATGTACAATCCCTAGGCGATAGAAGAAACATACATCAGTTACTATTTTTACATAAACTTTTAAACAACTCATTAGACTCCTCTCAGCTGCTCTCAGAAATCCCTTTTTATGTACCATATAATAAGGTAAGACCACGGAAAGAGCTGTTTCAAGTACCGAGAGCTCAAAGTGAGACAATGCGGCACCCACTCGGAGAATGTGTAGGTTATATAACGAAATTGCAAAGACATATGATAAGATAGACATCTTCCAAAGTTTTCGAAAATTCAAAAGGGAAACAGAAACTTATTTCCAAAGCCAGACTTAACTTTGTTTATTAGTTCAGTCTCTTTATGTACAGGCGTAGAGTCCATCCTATTTTTCTTTTTTCTTTTGTGTTATTTACTAATTACTGTCATTACATCTATATATCATCGTTTATATGTAAGGTGAAGCACATATGTTTTTCCTTGGTTATTTTCTTGGTTATCATGTGTAACTTCTAACACAAACTGTCAGGTTAATAATTTATACTTCTCTTTCATATCTAATCTTATATTAATTTTTATATTACTGTAACACATATTATCATATTATTGTACTTTCTGAATTCTTCTGATTGCATATTTTGTGTACCAAACAGTGTTATAATACAAGACACTGTAAATGGGCATTTGCCTGTAGTGTCATGTATTTAAATAAATAAATAAATAAATAAAAGGTAGGGGTGTGCGGATCCCCAAAAGTCGGGACCGGGATCGGGAAAAAAACTTTCCGTCCCGATCCCGACTTCGGAAATCATTTCCCAACTTTTCTGGATCCCGAGCAGTCGGGAAATACATAACTAACTCTCTAGCCTTCTTAAACCCGAAGGTTTATGGCTGCAGCAACACAGGCCTTCCATCTGTCCCTATCTTGAGCAAGATCTACATATACTTTTTCATTCCTACCTAATGCTCATTTTAGTATGTTGTTATTTCTCGACGTTTTCTGCATTGTAAATTTCTGGAACTTATAATAAATTGTTAGTTTTTAATCCAGAAATCACTTACAGTGAAAATGACGGGTAGAATTCGAGATTTTCAGAGTTTCGGGACATTTCGAACATTTTCCGTCCAGAAAATTTCCCGACTTAGTCGGGAAATTTGAAAATTTTTCCCATTCCGATCCCGTCCCGACCAAGAAAATTCTTTCCCGCACATCCCCATGAATTCCTCAAAAATATCAATTTTTTCATTCACAGTTCGAATGCAGAATATTAATTATGGATATGTCACAAGTTTCGTCAACCATAATAGCAAACTATTCCCGAATTTTTATATCTGCTACCACGGAGCTCAAAACAGATCTCCCTAATATATCAATGATCTCGTTCTGAATGTCATGTGAGAGCTATTTGTAGCCCGAACGTTCCATCCACTACCCTAGTTCATGCACATCGTCTCTTGAAACTCTTTTTTTAGTAAAACTTTTAACAATACTCATAATAACATACTTAGTATATAGTAATAAGTCATGTGTTTTGCTGTCTCTGGTCATAGCCCCCCCCCCCAAAGTTGATGGTTTAGCGGTCTCAGCCCCCGTAAGTTGATGGTCTAGAACATTTCAAATGTGTATTTGAAGTTAAATTCATGTGGCACAATATAGAGTAAACTTTACAAGAGAAGCAAAATAATACATTAGATCTTCCTAAGCAAAATTATTTGGTGGGCTCTGCCCCCACATTGTTAACATTGGGGGGGCTCGAGCCACCCAAGCTCCATGGAGTCGGCGCTTATGACCACAAGATAACACAGACCGAATAAAATTACCTAATAAGGCACTTAGAACTTCACAGAAATAAAGCCGAGTTGTTGGCCTTATGGTTGCAACAATAGAATTACCTAGCGGATGATGTGAAGGTACTACTCCCTCAGACAAAGAATTTCTTTCATTTTTCGAAACAAAAGAGGACCTGCTGAGTGTCATGAAAAGGCTTCTTTGCATTGATGAATATAACACATAAGACAGAACCCACATAGCTTGCTTGCTGCAAGCATGATGCAAGCGTCCATTGGCAAGCGAAGTAGCTTACCTCAAGCTTGTCATAGCAAGCTATTAGCTGGATGCAAGCTAGCATCCAGCAATCTAGTTACCAGAATTGGAAGTTGCAGCAAGGTTGCTAAGGCAAACACGCATCAAGCTTGTCATATCATCATATCTAGCTGTAAGCTTACAGAATGCTCGATGTAAGCTACATTCTGACTTACATCTTCAAGCTAAACTGATTTTTCTCTTCATTGATAGCACAAACATGGCTATAATGCACATCGTACATATCCATAACAGCAAAACAAAAAGCAATTGAGGGTCATACAATAGTCAACCACCAATATTTGTTGTTAGATTTTTTCTTTTAAAATAACTTTTTCCTGCTCTCACTCAAAAATAGGGAATAGCTTGGCTGGATAGTTCAATAGTCTTAGTACACATTGGTAATGATCAGGCTAGAAAGTTCACATGACCTAACCGATCTTGTAACAGGTTTTTGTTGCTATGTCTAGCTCCTAGTAATATAGTCTGGAATCAAAAAGGTTGCTCATGGGAGACTTACTTTTATTCACTGCACTACATTCTCTTCTCTTCCTTGTAGCTCCAATATTCACACATCTTTCGAAGGGTTTTAAAACACAATTTTTCACTGATTACAATCAAATATACGAGGTCCATCCGGAAAGTAGTACTCGTTTGCGCCGTGTGGAGCGCTAGTTACGGGAGTAGCCGCCGCGCAAGGTCAAACGACTTCAGTTAACTGTCTGCTCAGTGCGTGCGAAGTTTCGTAGCGCTGTCATTGTAGTTATTGTTAATATGAGTGTTTACAATGTTCAAAATAATTTAAAACACCGCCACTTTTGAAGTTAGGGCTGTGATCAGATTTCTCAACGCCAGGAATGTGCGACCATCTGATATTCAACGCCAATTAAACGAAGTTTATGGACGTATTATTATGTTTCTTTTTATGTTATCTTAAATCATGTTTGTTCTTCACATTTTTGGCAGTGCCATCTAGCGGCCACTGCAGGAAACACCAAGATCATGATGTTGCATTGACATTTCACTTCATTCCACTGTATTTTGTTTTATTATATCTTGTCACAGTTGTTTGTGTTTAATGAGTAACTCTATTGTTATATTAAATGTGTGTGTCTATTGTTATATTTTTAAAAAATGCATCTACCCACAGTAAGTACCACATGCATCAAGCTTTCATCCAGCTTGCCAAATCAAGCTTGCTTTGACAAGCTATAAGGAAGCTATCGTAAGCTAGCCACAAGCTAACGTGCTATCTGGGAAATTGAAATTTTTTTGTTGATTCCTCCAAGATTTTCTGCACAACGGTAAACAAAACTTCAATTCCTCTTGGATTGATTTAGTGTTTTAAGACCACTTTATACACAGTAAGGCTAATCGGGACTGGACCTACAGTTTAAAGTGGGATCCGAACCACTATGTGGCTCCACCGGAAATCGAACCCGGGACCCCTTGATTACCAGGCATTGACGCTACTACTGCACCATCGGGGAGGCCATCAATTCCTGTTGTCTCTGTAGTTAACATTAAGGAAACTTACAAAAATATGCGAACAGCAAGCCCTTCGGTGATGGCGAGTGAACTGCATGGAATGCATTTCGACAAGTGCGTTATTTTTCTCTGGAGAACAAGAGAGCAAAGAAATATGAAAAACTCGTGGAGAATAACTTTTTTTTGTTCTTTGCTGTTCGTGGTTTTTAATGTTCAAGGGATCTCCTTCACTAAAGAAAGGACACTTCCTCCTATACAACAGAAAAACATTCTTGTTGAAGATTTAGTAACCATTTTTTTCAAGGCCGCCTGCAGAATATTTTGGGCAGGCGGCAGTGTTTGAAGTGGAAGAAAGAAAGAGTTATTCTTCCCCCCCAGTTAAGATAATTATCATGAAATATCTCCAGCACTAAGTTAATTCGCATTTCACGGCACCTTACGTTTTCACGCTTTAATTTCAAAATTTGAATTGTATTAATTCTTATCAGGTATTTTGGAGGGGCAAGTGCTCCCC
Organism: Lepisma saccharinum; assembly: GCF_977018435.1. Classification (NCBI taxonomy): domain Eukaryota; kingdom Metazoa; phylum Arthropoda; class Insecta; order Zygentoma; family Lepismatidae; genus Lepisma; species Lepisma saccharinum. Next base: position 48,733,289 of record NC_139251.1, read on the forward strand.
CTGGTCTCCATTTGCGGGCACTCGTAATATATTTATAAAGTTATGCCCACATTGCTTGTGATTAATAGTTGCATAACGTGGATTATAGTTATGCATTGCTTATGTGTAACATGAATTATGCTGTAACTTCAAATGAAGAGCTAATCTTAAAAAAATGAAGTGTAATCAGGTGGTCAATTTCAGTAAGCAACAGCTACTTTCCTTTCTGTAACAGAAGAAGAGTTAAACTTTGTAGAACAGTGTTATTAATATTTTATAATGTTTATGTTTGGAGGTATTAGTTTATATTATTATCATATTAAACACCTATGTTTTGATATATCTAGGGGCATTATTTGGAAAAATATATTTTCTTGTGGATCTTGGAAAAAAAATGAAAAAAAAAATAGTTTTTTATTTATTATTATGTTTTAAATAAACAAGGAATGTTTATTTGTTTCATGGTCAGTTAAATATTATAAAATGTATAATATCTTGCGATACTAATCCAAAAATATAATTCATTTAGGTGGAAACTTGAATAATATAATTTGAAATTTTACAATTTTCAAAACGCCATATTTCTAGATAGAGAACGAAAATTCTCAGAGCTGGAATGTATATTCCAGGGATGATTATATTTGTAGCACAAACTATCCTTTCTTGAATTAAAATAATAGGTGGATTTATAGCTATTGGGCGAAAATGTAATGGCATCTGCGCCATGTCACACGCTATATCGGCACAGTGCCAAAATAAACGCACCGTATTTCAGCAAATAAATGAATTTAAAACACATATTTGAAAAATGCGTCTCTGACACATCAGAATGGATCTGAAATTTGGAAAATGAATGACAAAATATCATAAATGTTTAAAACGAATTTGCATATCTGTGACGTTTATTTTTAAATTTAATATACGATTTTTACCAATAATAAATGTATTAAATCTGAATATCTATAATTTCATACCCCTTAGTTGCAGTTTCAGACGTGATTCCAATACCTTGAACCAAGAATTTCTTGTTTGTATTTCTTCATTACTATGCACCTTCTTCCAGTTCCCACACGCGAAACCGTAGAAATCTTGGCACGGATCGACGCTTTTGTTGATGGAATTCAACAGACTGTAAGCTGTGGAAATACAAAAGAAATCATCACCAAAATCGTTGATAATAATTTACCTTTAAATAATGTTTTAAATTTTCTTGGTGGAGAATGATAAAGATTTTTTTCTCTGGATATCAACCAGGTAAATTCCGGATAGGCTTCCGATAATCCTGTCAATCCCTGAAAATGAAAGTGAGTTTAGCTCTTGAAAGCTCGGAAACCAATCTGTATATCACGTGGATGATATCCAGAGGAAAAACTCTTTGTAGAAATTTACTTCAATTTATCGCACATTGCGTGTGTGTGTGTGTGTGTGTGTGTATATATATATATATATATATATATATATGTGTGTGTGTGTGTGTGTGTGTGTGTGTGTGTGTCTTGCATAGACAACCCTCAGAATAATTGCAGTCACAGTCGCTGCGAAAAAAAATGTTAATAATATCTATCCCTTACTAAACCGACCCCATAATTGGGGGTGCGAGTTGATTTCAGACTCATTGTGCTAACAATCTATGCTTCAATAATAAGTACTAAGCGTGAAACTCCACCTCCTGTGCAGATAAATAGATTACTGTTAAAATTATGCCTCTGCTTTTTTTGTCGTTCTGTAACTCTGTCATATTTAGCTACAGTTGCATACAATAGCCAAGACAGCAATGTTTCAACCAAGCGAGTATATTAAGTATTGTGATGTTCGTTTCAGACATACTTTCATGGCAGACTCTAGGGGTATGAGAGGCCCGGGCCTACAATTTACGCGAGGCCTACAACCAAAGCTTTTCGGAAGTCTGCAAAAAATATTTTTTTTGTTTCATTAGTTCGACGTTTGCATTTTATAAACATTATTACAATTAATAAAAAGGTAAAGTGCTCCCCTGTGCTTAGCACCACGCCGTGAAGGCGTATAGGGGGTGTGGGGGTAACGCCCCACACTTTCTTGATCCGGTCGTGAGTGGGGGTGATGTGATCAGCATCACGCCCCTGACCGCCTTTACCCCCCAGGGTTTCCCGCAGGTACCCATGTTATTCGACGCTGGGTGGACGCCGGGGCCGCTTCCATCGTTAGAAAAGTTCCCGGATTTGAACTGGCCGGAGATCGAACCCGGTACCTTTAGCATGGTAGTCAGACGTGTTACCGACTGAGCCACCGCGGCCAATTACAATTACAATTAATAAACAATTTACTTTTATGTGTCGTATAATCAGCAATGAGCAATAAGTAGAATGTGTTGAAGGTTTAAAATCAAGAAATATGGTAGGCTAATTAAAAATTCTAATCTTTACTCCTTTTCGTTTCCGATGTGCCACTCGTGAGGCATTCACTATATTTAATTACAAAACTGAATGTATTAAATATCAAACTATTACTTTACCTATCAAATTAGTCATTTTGTTCATAGCAAGTAACATTCTCTACCACATTTCTCTTTTGCTTATCTTCCATTGAATTTTCACGCTGTAGTAAATTTACATTGCTTGATATTAAAAAAATATATATTTGACTTCATGATTTCAGTCCATAATTAAACGAATAGTTCATATTAGCTATTTTTGATGAAATATCTGAAGATTATTTTTATGTAATTATTATTTAGTTGCAAGCTCTGCTTACTTACCGGAATATTGGTCACAACTTAAACTACTAATTCAAGAACCGAATCGTAGGTGCATATGGAATCAACATTTATCTCTTCATAAGCAACTGATATTGTTAAATACGCTGATGCTGATATTGATATTGATTGATGTAAGGATTTCTAAACTTGTAGAAGCGTAGAAAGTCCATACAATTTTGCATTTTCAGTTTACTATTTGATTTCCACACGGAAAACGAGGTTATAGCGTAGCAACGTGTGATTTATTTCCAAAGTTAAACAAAAGAATAAATCTATTTCAGAGCCCAACAAAACTTATATCCTACTGTTGCCAGCATGACGTACTTTCAAACGCTGATATTAACTTGGCCTTGTAGCTTTCTGACCTCGAAAAGCAAATTACGTACATTATATATTATTGTATATCGATCTATGTCCTTGTTTTCTAACTTGCGTCTCTTATTCACTGCTCAAGTTAACATTTCCTCAAAGCTGTTCACGAAAATCAATAAAGTCCATACACCAAATAGTTCATAATAATGTCTGTTCCTCCCTTGCCCTCAGGTCTTCATGGGATAATCGAAAATATTTGCGGTAATTCTATAATCCCCTTATGTCTGGAGTTTCTGGCAGTAGCAACATCCAATGTCATTTCCACATGCGCCAGAGTGCAACCAATTAACCACCGACCATGAATGAAAAGGAACTATGTTCGTATTTGCAAGGTACTCGAACTTGCTTTCAGACAACAGAAGCTTAAACCACTTAAACATTTAATCGTACGTTTAAATTACATTTATTTTTAATGTACACTTCTACAATAGTTATCTGATCTTTTTTAAATGCTTTTTCGGTCTAGAAATAGTTCATGTAGCAGCAGAGCTCTTGAGCATCAGCAGAGAGTAGACACGTCCACTGCAAGTCCCTTTACTGCTCGAGAGACACGGTGGTGAAGGATTTGCATTCTTTCATATTAGATATTTGAACAAAATTCTCCAAACAAAGGACCCACGATGCCTCTGTAGCCGATTCCAACATCTTTCCGACTTTCACAGCGGCAACACCAGATTGCCTGAAAGGTCTCTACTGGTCAGTCCTCTCCACAAATCCAAGTATATTTATACAAATGCTCTTACTGTTACCTCATCAGGCCTTTGGAAATAATTTCTACGTGAAATTCATGTCTCCTCCCCAATTTTGAAGTTACAGAAATAATAAAATTACATCTATTAAGTAATGAAAATTAAATATTTGACTTTCCTATCAAAGTAACAGGTGCAGAGAATGATAGAAGAAAGTAGGTAAGACACAAATAATGATTACGTGTAATGTTTAAGATGAATTATTGAAAATGTATAACGTTTGGACTATGTTTAAGCAAAATGTTACGTATTTGCTTGCAAGTGTCTGTATGTGCACGTGTGTATGTATAATATATACTGTACTGTCTCTTTGTTTATATGCGCGAAACGGTGATCATATGTGTGCGTGCGTTTGTTATTGCATTTTTTTGTATTCCTTCCTATTCCTTTTGCTTTCTAATTTAGCAACGTGATGTAGGAAAATATCGAAATAGACGATTAAGTGAAAGAAAGGCATAATAGCCTTAACTTCGCCATGTGTATAAAGCCGAAATAAATAAATAAATAAATACAGTCAGAAACTATACTGCTGGACAAAAAAACGGACACCTTAATATTTGACATCTGAATTGCAATTACTAAAGAAGTAAAAAGTACCCTCGCCTTTGAAAATCCTAGGCACGCCACTAAGTCGTTAATTATAATTTGTTTTCTGTTAAATATATTCAGGTTTTCTAATTTTCAATACTTTCTGCAACATTTAGTTAGCCTTCGAATCAGAATTTATGCGTTATCACAAAAAATGCAAGTGTCCGGTATATTTTGTCCAGCAGTATATATTCCAACATATTAGTAAAGCAAAAAGGAAACTTAAATATCGCAACGAACCTTAAAGTTCGTGGGATCTTATGAATACCTAAACTGTTAACCAATTAATCAATGGGTAATGTAAACTACTCATCATTCATCCTCTTGATGAGACCACTCGTCATTGGCGTGACGAGTTAACGCTTGGCAATGCGAAAGGTACAAAATCACACTAAGGAACTAAACTACAGAAAAGACAATGGTCACTCGTTGTGTTTTGTGAACCGTTGAACCTGAATCATGGCTGGGTGTTAGGATAATTACCTGTCTCTGTACTGCAACTGAAGATCTGCCGTGAGAGGTTATGCCTGTGACTGTACGTAGAGTCTGACGATTTGCTGTGAAATACTGGTCGCTAGTAACTTTGCTTGAATGTATTGCTTCTTCAACTTTACTTTTGATGAGAAAACCAGTCTTGTGCATTTAAAATGAAAATACCATATTACTATACGGACATATGAAAACGTATTTAAAGCTAAACGAATAATGTTATTTTTCGCCTTGCGCTTATTTTCCCAACTGGTTACATTTACTTGTAGAAGCCTGTTTAATCTTTGCTGTGTAAAAAAAATCTTATTTTAGTCTCTTATGTTACTCATAGTGTGCAAGTGGTCGTTAAAAATATACTCAAATACAAAATTACACGGGAAACGATGCTTATTTAAAGTCGACCATCCCAAAAATAAAATAATTAATCTATAAATATGCGATAATTGCCTTATACACTGTATTATGCTAACATCACTAAAAATGAAGAATCTATCATTCTCTCTATCCATTCTAAAATATGCTTAGCATATTATTGTAGCAAAGCTTAAAACTAAAACCGTTGTGGTTTAACCATAATCATTCTGCGATGGCAGAATGGATTTCCAGGATTTTGGTTGCAACCCAATATCCGAAGGAAAATACTTGTTATTTGGGGCGCAAAAAATATCTTGACGTCGACGTCTACATATTCATATAATATAAATATTCTCATAACTGGCGCTTAAAATAAACTTTGCTAATATAATTATATACCTTCTTCTGAAGAGTAACTATAAAATTCTAGTGATATATTCGCTGAGCTAGTATTATTACATACTGCAAAAACTTTTGTGCCTAAAGCACATTATTAAATAATAAGTCTGCTTTTAATCTTTAATATTATTAGTGCCATTTTATGATAAATTATTATTATGTCGTGCAAGTGAAATTAAAAATATTAAACCTGTTACTTATATGAATTTTCATTTTTAGTGACCATTATCCATGCGTGAGTCCGCGATGTCCTCTTGATGGTCTTCATCTTCATCTTGACCTGCCAAGTTTTCTTCACCTTCACCATCATCTGGCGCAGAGTATTTTTTGAGTCTCTGGACGGCAATAGAGTCCACTAATGTCTTTCCGCGCTTGTTTTGGAATTCCACCAGGTATGTGTTAGGATAATTACCTGTCTCTGTACTGCAACTGAAGATCTGCCGTGAGAGGTTATGCCTGTGACTGTATGTAGAGTCTGACTTGCGACTAGCGTTAACACGCTCTCCCTAGAACCTCCTCCTCTCTCTCTATTCAATCGTAACTTGCTCCTCAATAACTCAATTAGAACTGACCCCGAACTCTCTGCCTCCCAGACATTTATTGCAATTCAATTTACTAAACAAATGCACAGTCAGGACTGTAGCCTCTTCCTGGATTTCGTCTGTTTACAGCTGATGACCAGGAAGAGCTTCAGTGCTGTCTGACACTGCATTCCTGTGATGTTTCTGAATATTTCCTGATTGGAAAACGATGGTTGAATGACTGGAAGTTGGAGTTCGTTCTCCATAATAATTAAAAGATACTACGGATCGTTACGATATGAGGGAAAATGTTAGAGCATATTTGTAAATCTGAATCTTAACATTGGTAGCAAAATCCAACACAGCACTTTCTATTCGTCAACACTTCCCCTTCCTCCCTGCGCACAATGTCAGTATTTTCCACAACGTGTTAAAACTAGAATGTATGTTTGAACATGAAATATTTAAATGTGGAGCAAATACGAGAGTTGAAAATATATTAAACTAAAATAACAACTTATCTACGATATTAGTTTTCTTTAATAAATCATCTAAGATGTCTGAGAAATCCAACTTATATACTGCAGCACGTTCTATAACGTCGAATGACAAACTTACACATATCGATATTATAATTGATTTCAAACAATAATTTATTTATATATTTAATTATTTATTTATTTAATTAGAACACAAGAAGCTCATGCCAAATTAAAATGTTCAATATGGGATGCCACCATTACATTAACAAGATCATAATAAAGATAGTTAACAGGAAATGTGAATGACCTAATATACAATTTTCATTAAATAACAATTGTTCAAAGAATTTAATTATTAGATTATAGACACAAAAACAAAGATGCAATACAATAATCATGAAACTAAATTGTGTGATATAACATTCCAAGCTAATTGATATTCTGTGAACAGAACAACATATATAAAAATTCAAAGATTAGATTTAATGATACAATTACATTTCAATAAGTCTATGCTTGGGTTATTCTTAGAAAATGAGTTAAAGAACTTGCACATTCTCCTCATGGGTTCAGATTCGGCCATTTTGGTTCTTTCGAGGGGATTTCAAAGAGGTTATTTCTTGACCTTACCACATATAGTACAGTCAAATTAGGCATTTTTTGGAGACAAACTTGGACATTAAAACATTGAAACAAAACTTGCTGGTGCATTTAGTACTACTTGGGTTGTATTTCTCACGAAAAGTCAGAAAAAATCCCATTGCGGGTTTCGGAGATATGACGTCATCAAAATGGCCGCCCTTAATATTTGTAGTGCAATCTTTGAAAGCGTATAACTTCTCACAGGATAGAGATAAAACCTTCGTTCGTTTTTGCACCAAATAAAAGAAAATGGATTGGCAATGTATCAAATAAAGTATATTATACGTACTGGACACAATGTATGAAATATATTAACGAGAATGGAGAAAATTAATTAAATTACTTAATAATTATAACGTACTATTGAACATTTTGAGATTATAATTGTAGATAGTTTTACGGACTTAACAACGGTACCTGGCTCATTTCTCTACCATTTACCATAAGGGAGTTATTTGATTTAATGTAGTGATTGTGTGATGGCTGATATACAGCCCTACTAGTGCGTTTAAAACATAAGGAAGGGTGGCAGATTATTTCATTTCTGGCGAGGAACATACCCTTTGGGAAGGGCATAGTACCTTCATTCCTGAATGCAAAACGCTTAAGACCTCAAGTTTTGAAGCTCCTGTTGGTCTTTTATGACGTCATCAAAATGGCGACCATGGAGAATATTTCGATTCCTGAACTCTGTTACTCCATTACAGCTATTTAGCATTCATGACATCTTATTTTCATGCAGGCTTCTGTTTAAAATTCTATTATGAAAATAAGAAATTTGAAAGACCCTCTTTATCATAAGTAGAGACGAATATCCACCCCCAGCACAGCGGTCAACTTGGTCCTCTGGAATCTTGCGAAAAAGTCTCGCCAGCGAGTTTATTTTCACCTCCCGACCCCGAATTAAGTCGGTCGCGTGAGAAGAATCAATTGAATCCGGGCATTCGAAGATGGGCTCATCGAAAAATAATCTGTGCATTAAAGATTCCATACGCTGCCTGAAGAATTGTAGAAGTCTAAAAAAAGAAAGTCCATTTTATGTACAGTAAAGATAATCGCGAGTGAAGATATAGTTAATGTGGTGGTTATTGACATTTCTAACTCGGAACAAGGTCTGAAGGCCATTCAAGGGAATGTTTATGCTTTAACAACGTCACCGACTATCATTACAACTGGGAGCGGAAGAGAGAAATTATTCGCCAGGTGCCCCCCAACCCCCCACCCTCTTCCGCGATCCCACTAACCTTGTCGATGCAGCGATTATACTTCAATGTTTTCTAATGTTCAATATTCTTTCTTTTGAGTTTGCTGATTTGTATGAAAACATTTCTGCTTCCTCTTACAAACAGCTAGAAAGAAGATAATAAAAGAAGGTAATATGTTACAGGCAGATACGGAGCTTCGACCCAAACATAGTATATATGATCAGAGAGGATGTCAACGATGGGTTCATATCTAAAAAATGTGATTATTCAAAAATTCAATAGTGCATTGGCAAATAACTCTCAAGGCTTCTTAAACCCGAAGACAGCAAAATACAAGTCTATCCTGATCTGAGGAAGATCTATCTATCCACTCTTCTCTATCCTAACCGATTTTCTTTAGGTCCATTCAACCCCTTATGACAGACTGACTTTTACGAGCTCCCTACACATCCCTGATTGTGGACGAAACGAATCTATCCATCCTTGCCAAGTTGGACATGAACGAGAGGGGTTGTACCTTAAAAACATATCCTGTATTATTTTCTCCAAGCATCATGATTTGGGGGATCGAGACTAATTTATACATGTGGTTGCTTGATGCTTACAGAGGATGACAAGGTACCCAAGGATAAGAAATTAGATGTGAAAAACACCCGGTCTTTGTACTTCGTTACTCCCAACGCTTCAGAGAGACCTTCCACGCAATGTAGGTAATAGAATGTATGTATGAAATGTAAGCCGGCAGCCAGAGATTGATTATTTGGTGGAAGTAATGTTGGACATTTTTAGCGAATGTGGAATTACAATGCAATTTTCAGAACTGCAACGAAGTTTAAGTGAAGTGTCAGCGTACAAGGAATATGGTTTATAAGTGTTGTGTGCCAAATTGTAGAGGAAATTGTGATGAGAACAGTAAGACTAATGTATTTAGATTTCCTCAAGACGTTACTGAAAAAGGTAAGGTAAAGTGTTCCCCTGTGCATAGCACTACGCCATGAAGGCGTATAGGGGGTGTGGGGGTAACGCCCTACACTATCTATGGATTAGGACAATTCCACGTAATTTTGTCCCTACGCTCAACTCCAGGGTAAGTAACACAGACTTTATTCTTATAAATAAACTAGAGAAATAGTTTAGTTCATATTGTAAACATTGAATGTTCACGAAATAAGCATCTAACATACTCTTAGATATGGTCAAGTTTTACTGGTTTCTTGAAAATTATTTTTGATCACCAGTATCGAATTGGTAAATCTAACCAAGCTAATTTCTTTAGAAATGCCAAATAATTTAACTTGAATTACCATATTTAACGTTACATACTTTTTTATCGTTGCAAAATGAATTGTTCAATGTTATAAAATATTGTCACATCTTAAAAGCAGTCTACTGTTTCAGTAACATGTTCGTTATCGAGACTTCCATATAATTTATATAATTTTTTAGTTTCAAAGTAGCTTAAGGAAAGAAAACTATAGAACTGAGCAAAATTGAAAAATATACAAATTTACATTCTTATTTTTAGCACGCGTTTGTGCCTTTAGGTTAATCGGAGATAATGGAAGGCAAGTTGATATTTAGGTTATGCATTGAAATACGAAGTACATTGTGTAACAAGACGCAATTTGATGGAATATTTCCTGGTATAATTATACAAGAATATATTGTTTTATGTTTCAAATGAACTTTTTCACACAAAAAGCATACTTTTTTACCGAGCTATGTGAATAAGCAAACATAGTCATTTTCTTTAACTTGGTTTTTCTTGAGTATATTTAATCAAATTCTTTACTTGCATGTGTATAAATTATTTTGGCTCTACAAATTTTTATGTGACAGGTTCTTTTTGGGTATTCCTAAACAAAATAATTAAATTTCGTGACGTTTAGAAGATAAGAAAACAATATGTACATCTCTTTTGGGTCTTATACTGAACTTATATTAAAGTTTCATTGACATGTGAAAGGTATTTCTAAACAACCGAAGAGTGTGTTGAACGTGGAACTATTTATTTCTTCGCAACAACGATATATATTACAGTCATTACAGATATACATCCCAGAACACGTATTTATCAGACATACAAATGGTCTCTAATCATAACATCTATTACATCACAGGAAGTGATTTTTAAGACAATTCTACCACGTATTCAACGTAACCAATATTCAGATTGATTCTAAGCTTCTTTTTGACTTATTTTGCGTCGCATTTGTATCTCTTGCTATACTCGCCATGATGAAGATGAGGGTAATGTTACGAATGCAAGGCTATATCTAAGCCTCAACAGCTTTCGAACCTATGTTCTCTGGTTTTGTAGAGAGTTACGGTGATATTTTCTTTTATTTGCTGTTTTGAGTCCACTTTATGCACAGGAAGACTAGTCGGGACTGCACCTACAGTTTAATGTGGTATCCGAACCACCATGTGCCTCCACTGGGTATCGAACCTTGGACAACTTGATTAAAAGGCGACGACGCTACTACTGCGCTATCGGAAAGGCTAAGAGAGAGATTTACGGTGACTACGTTAATGAAGAATTGAAAGTAACATAACGACAAAGCTATTATTTAGTCGACATTGGGATTGTTAATGAATATTATGAATGTCAGTTCTAATTGAAAAAAAAAAAACCTACGAAATTTCCGGCGTGCTTTACAAAGCGTTAATTTTTCTCTTTTCACACATTACTTTGCTACTAGGTAATTGCTTGCTAAGATGTAGAAAATGCTACATTTTCAGTGTGTGGAATTGAGAGTTATTTCGGATACAAAGAATCGGAGATTGGAATAGTGAGAAAAGGTTCATTTCACATGTTTGAATACCCCCCCCCCCCCAACATACACACACACACACAGGATAGCGGCAGTGGTTCTTATAACAAAATATAACATGTATGAATTGTTTCAAGAAAAATAGAGGCCTATTCACATCCTTACGGAGCTTGAAATAAATTCCAATTAGAGATTACAAAGTTCCGTTTCTACAAAATCGAGACGTATATTAAATTAAAAAGCAAAGTGCTACCCTGTGGTTTGCACCAAGCCATGAAGGCATGTAGGGAGTGTGGAGTTACGGCTCCACACTTACTTCATCACGGCTGAAGAAGGTGTGATGCGATCAGCACACGCCCCTGTCCGCCTTTACCCCCCCCCCCCCAGAGATTCCTTTATACGACGCTGGGTTGGCGCTGGAGCCGCTTGAGCAGGTGGACAAAATCCCATTCTCGAGGATCAAACCCAGATCTCTCACATGGTAATCAAACAACCTAACGACCAAGCTATCGCGACACATATAGAGCATAGTAACCTTTGTAATTAAGGCAAGGATTATTTTAGCGTTTCGTACAACGTTTTTAGGCGAATCATTTTCGGACATATAAATTGCAGCTATTGTCGGTTCTGCGACTTGGCTTGTGAACAGGCGATTTTCTGACGATCAAAATTCCACCTGACAAGTCACGTGACTTTCCTACATTTCCTATGCCTGTTTGCTTTCACATGAAAGACGAGATGCCATTGATTCAGACAGAATCACCCAATCACTTAAATGTGCAATGTGTGTTGCCTACCCTTCTGCATTATTTACTGCCATTAAAGTTTTATGGGGAAGAACCTTTTTCCACCACTGTACATTTCTCTTAGCAATATGTAATAAATTACTGAATTTATTACTTATATTGTGAAAATTAGTTATACGCGACCCACAGTTTTGTTTGTCTTTTTCTGTCTTCTGAGTAACCACATTGCGGGCGGCATTACTACTTGTTGACATTTCATTTAAAAATGTTTTTGTTCTAAAGTAAGATTTATCACATTCTTGATTTTGTTATTGGTGGGAATATACATTATTTACAAATTAACCGAATACATATAGCGTACAGTTATATTCTGATTACTTATAATTTCAGTTGAATTTCAAAATAACAAATGCAATTCAGAACACACAAATTACACCAATTATTGCAATATTATATTGTTACGATATCATTCTCCGTCACAAGGACGAATGCATTCAGGAATCACCAGATTTCAGCATGACACCCCACCACACTCCTAAGCCATTTTAGTGGAAATTGAAATTCAAATGTACCAATATTGTTCTCAGGTTCATCCCATGAGCGTACTCTATCCTGCACCAAGAATTGCGAAATATTCTTAACTTGAAAGAAATCAACATTTCCCATGAATTTGAATAATTGTTTGCTGAAGCGGACGTTGCAATTTGAATACGAGTCTCGAACTGGGAAACGAACCTGCGACCACTGACACAGAAGTCAATCTTGCAAACTCTGCACCATAGATTAATAAAAACAAACACCACAGAACAAATTGGAGAGATTTGGATTTGAATCAGTGTTCCGTGCCTTGTGCTTTTGGAGCCAAGATGGCCGCCATTTTATTCTCTGAACACTAGTGCCTACTGAAAGTGAGAGAGTGAAGAGTCTGTGACGTGAGAAGCGACGCTATACCAGAGATGTATTGCAGGTTGGCTGCAATTAATGTAGATTTTGCAACGAATACATCAGTTTGATGTAATTGAGTGTTTCATTTATGTGTATTAGTCTACCTACAGCACCATTACCTTCCTGGAATGCTACAAACAGCGGCCGAAACAAGAAAAGAGTCTTCTTGTTGGATGACGGGCGCGAACATGGTCCTCCTTGTGCCGGATGTTGCCTGCGATCAGCATTCGTTGTGTTGTGTTGAACTTTTGTGCTAGTGTGCATTCGTGAACTGTGAATAAATACATTGACATACTGTTTGCTACGTGTAACCAGTTTCAGTGCACCTTTTGTAGTGCCAGGAAGTGTTTCGTGCGTGCATTGTAGTTTGGACAACAACAATCCGTGCGCGACTTAATAAACATGGAAGCCATATCGGCAGCAAAGACTGTGCTCAAGCGAGAAGTTACTCGCCTTGAGAATAAAGTGAACGCGGGTTTACAGGACAATGTGACAATCGCGTTAGCGGTAAACAAAGCCAAACAATTAACGGACGATTGTAAACAGTTATTATTAGACCTGGCTAGTGCGTGTGATGATGCAACTTTTGAGAGTTATGACTGTGAAATCGGTTGTATTCAAGACCGTTTGGATGCAACCATGTGCAGGCTTTGTTCGTTGCAGCAGCAACAGACTCAAGCTACGGTGACGTCATCGACAGAAGCACGAACAAGTGAAGTGCGTCTCCCGAAACTCACGCTGCCTGTGTTCACGGGACAATTACAAGAGTGGCTTTCTTTCCGTGATTTGTTTATCGCGTCGGTGGACAAAAACAAACAGTTATCCAGTGCGCAAAAGCTACAGTATTTGAAAGCTTCGTTAAAGGGGCAACCTGCATTGCTTATCCAGTCCATGTCGGTGACTGATGATAACTATGCAGAGGCGTGGAACATTCTAAATTCGCGTTATCAAAACAAACGGGAAATTGTGATGGACACAATCAAGCGTTTAGTCGGGCAACCCAAAGTGCAACGTGAATCCGCAGCAGCCTTACGTAGCCTGCTAGACACAACTACCGAGTGTGTTCGCGTGTTGAAAGTGATGGACATTCCCATAGAACATTGGGATCCTATCCTAGTATTTCATGTGACAGAAAAAATGGACAGTGATACTAGACAACAATGGGAACTTTCATTAAAGACAACCGAGTTGCCTACGTTTCAGGAGTTGAGTGACTTTCTTGATCAGCGTTCTCGTGCATTATCAGCTTCTAATCTCAGTGCTCAGAGATTGAAGCAGTCGACTCACAATAGCTCCCAGTTCAAGGGTGTGTATCATGCAGTGTCAGATGATACCTGTGAAAAATGTAAACTGCATCATGCGCTATACAAGTGTAAAGACTTCAAAAGCCTTTCGGTGATGGACAGAATGAGATTTGTTAGAGAAAAGGGTTTGTGTTATAATTGCATTCAAAGTCATCATAGGGCATCGGTATGTGACTCAGGGGCGTGCCGAGTTTGCAATAAAAAGCATCATACTTTGTTACACTATTATAAGCAGAGTGACTCTAGTGAAACAACAACTTCCCCCCAAGAAGTTTCTTCTCATGTGGCTGGAGAAGGAGACAAGGGACTAAAGCCAGTGTTGCTATCCACTGCAGTTGTTTATGTGCAGGGAAGAGATGGTGTTTATCAACCAGTTCGTGCGCTCCTGGACTGTGCCTCAGAGACTTCCTTTGTCACCTCACGATGTGTGCAAAGGTTAGGCTTACGTCAGCATAAGGCAGACATCACTGTGAATGGGATTACAGCAACGGGTGTAGGTGTAGGCAGTGCAGTAGTGGATCTACAATTCCAACCCAGTAGCAGAAGGAAAACATTCACTACAAGGGCAATCGTACTTCCTAAAATAACAGGAAACATTCCCAGGGAGCCTTTACCAGACTTCAGGAAGTGGACACATATTCAAGGACTGAAGTTGGCAGATCCAAGGTTTTATGTTATGGAACCGGTGGACATTTTACTTGGAGCAGATTTGTTTCCTTTTCTTATGCAAAGTGGCAAACGTGTTGGGCCAAAGGGAACACCTACTGCACTACGTACTGTTCTTGGTTGGATTCTTTGTGGCAGTGTGGACTTTCCCAAGGTAAAGGCAGTAGCATCATTTCATGCATCTTGTAGTCTTGATAGTGCACTTCGCCAGTTCTGGGAGGTAGAGGAGGTCCCAAGGCAAATGCATCTGACATTAGAGGAGATACAATGTGAAGAGCACTTTTCGGTGACTCATGTTCGAGAAAACAATAAGTTCAGTGTGAGCCTTCCATTCAAGGAAGACAGTCCTCCCTTAGGATACTCTCGTGAAACAGCTGTGGCGAGATTACACCAAATGGAACGGAAGTTTGCAAGGTCTCCTGTTTTTCATCAGAAGTACTCAGAATTCATGCATGAATATTTAGACTTGGGACATATGGAGCCTGTTCCTGCAAGTGAAGTGAAAAAGAAACCATGTGATAGTTTCTATTTACCGCATCATGCTGTAATCAATCCAAATTCCACCAGTACACCTCTTCGTGTAGTTTTTGATGCCAGTTCAGTGACTTCAACAGGGATTAGTCTCAACGATAAGCTTCAAGTTGGGCCAAAATTGCAAGGTGATATCTTTCCATTGTTACTCAGGTTCAGGAAGCATCAAATTCCTTTGTGTGCAGACATTTCCAAAATGTATAGACAAATATTGATTCATCCATCAGATACAGACTTTCAGCGAATAGTGTGGCGTGACAATCCTAAAGAATTGATAAGGGACTATAGGCTACTCACGGTGACATATGGGACTTCCAGTGCACCTTATCTTGCAACAAAGTGTCTTCAACAGTTAGCTATTGATGAAATGAATGCATTTCCATTAGCAGCCCCAGTGTTATTAAATGATTTTTATGTTGACGATTTGGTATCTGGTGCCAGCGATGTGGAAGAAGCTATCGAATTGCAGTCACAATTGATACAGTTACTAGCAAAGGGTGGTTTTGAGTTACGTAAATGGTCCTCTAGTAAGCCACAAGTGTTGACAGCAGTACCTGTAGAGTTGAGAGAAACTAATGTGCCTTTAGATATCCATTGCAGTGAACTTGTGAAAACGTTAGGTCTAAGGTGGCATCCTGGTGCTGACCACTTCACTTTTCTTGTGACTTTACCACCAAAACGTCACACATTGACGAAAAGACTATTGTTATCTGACATTGCAAAATTGTTTGATCCTCTTGGTTTCTTATCCCCAACAGTCATACAAGCAAAAATACTTATTCAAGAATTGTGGAAAGAAAAGTTGGACTGGGATGAGGCATTATCCGTGGAAACATGCGAACTGTGGCTACATTTTTGTAGTGAACTTCCTGTACTGCAACAATTACAAATCAAACGTGCTATTGTATCTGCAAATGCTATTGCTTGTCAATTAGTGGGTTTCTGTGATGCATCACAACAAGCATACTGTGCGGTAGTGTACCTTCGCTCAGTTTATGTCGATGGTCATGTTGAAGTAAGGTTGGTAGGAGCAAAGACTAAGGTGGCTCCAATCAAGCAAATGTCTCTACCAAGGCTAGAACTATCAGCGGCAGTTTTATTGACACGATTGCTCGTAGTAATCTCCAATGCACTATCCTACAAATTGGAAGATGCATCTGTGTGGACTGATTCTACCATTGTACTTGCTTGGTTATCCTCAACACCAAGCAGGTGGAAAACATTTGTAGCAAATCGAGTGGCAGAAGTGCAGGAGAGTCTTCGTCGTGAACAATGGTCTCACATCCTGGGAAAATCAAATCCTGCAGATCTTGCTACAAGAGGTATCAGTGCATCAGCCTTAGCTCAGTGTGAGTTATGGTGGGCGGGACCAGAGTTCTTACGAGCAACTTCATTGGCAACGTTTGATCATCATGAGACAAGCAACGAAATTTTGGAAGAAGTTACGAAAGAAGAGAAGAATATCTCCATTACAGTTATGTACAGTACAGTAGAAGAAGATCTGATCAGCAGATATTCAAGCTTTTCTAAAATGCAGAGAATAATGGCATGGATCCAACGATTTGTATTCAATACTCGTCAGTCAGTGAATCAGAGAAGGCAAGGAGCATTGACAACTAAAGAGCTTATGACAGCAACGACCTCTCTTGTAAAACAAGCTCAGAAAAGTGAATTCTCAGCAGAATTACATTGTTTACAAGCTAAAATTCCTCTGCCAACAAAAAGCAGGTTATTGTGTTTGGCTCCCTTTGTTGATGAGGCAGGTGTAATTCGTGTTGGAGGGAGGCTACACAAAGCAAGAATAACAGTGGACCATAAACATCCAATGTTGCTACCTGCAAAGCAAAACTTGACTCACTTATTAATTAAAAATGAACATTTACTTAATCTTCATGCTGGTCCTCAGTTAGTGTTGTCCTCATTGCAACGAACATTCTGGATACTGAGAGGGCGAGATACAGTGCGTAACATTGTGAAGAAATGTGTAACTTGTCATCGCTTTTGTACACAAGCTGGGGAACAATTAATGGGTAGCTTACCAGAATCTAGGATTAATCCTTCTCATCCATTTATAAACTGTGGTGTGGATTATGCAGGGCCCATACTGTTGAAGGAAATGGTTGGACGCTCTTGTAAGCAGTATAAGGGTTATATTGCCTTATTTGTTTGTTTCGCAACGAAAGCAGTTCATTTAGAAATAGTGAGCAGTGGTACTACAGAGACGTTTTTGGCTGCACTTCGGAGATTTGTATCTCGTCGTGGAAAACCCAGTAATATTTACAGTGATTGTGGAACAACGTTTGTTGGCGCAAATAGAGAGTTAAAGGAATTCATGAGATTGGCAAAACAACCAAAGCACAATGAAACTATTTCAAGTGCTCTAAGCAGCTTAGGCATCCAGTGGCATTTTAATGTTCCTCGTAATCCTCATGCAGGAGGGTTGTGGGAGAGTGGTGTCAAATCAGTTAAATACCACCTCAAAAGAGTTGCGGGGAATGCCCTACTTACCTTTGAGGAATTGTATACAGTATTAACACAAATAGAAGCATGTTTGAATTCCAGACCGTTAACTGCTCTATCTAGTGATCCCAACGACATGCAGGCACTTACTCCAGGCCATTTCTTAATAGGAGATGCATTGATAGCAACTCCAGATAGGGACTTTGCTACAATAAAATTGAACAGACTGTCGAAGTGGCAGCTCGTGCAAAGGCTGACACAGCATTTCTGGCGCAGATGGTGTAGGGATTATCTTTCTCAGTTACAACAACGTCCTAAGTGGAGAAGGGAGCAACGGAATCTACAGGTCGATGACTTGGTTGTGGTCAGAGATGATCAACTTGCACCTCAACAGTGGAAACTTGGCAGAGTAATCAACGTTCATCCAGGTGAAGATGGATTGGTTAGAGCAGCAACAGTGAGAACCAGTGAAGGAACCTACAAGAGGCCAGCAGTGAAGTTGTCCCTTTTACCAGTGAGTGAAGTTGAACACCAATGAGAAATAACTTAAACTTTCAAATTTATGCATAAAAGGCAATAATTAGTTTGTTCAATTTATTTTTAATTTTGTGTTGTTATTTTCAGTAGGAAAGTTTGAGAAAATTGTATTCAATTTACATTTGTTCATCAAAACTGTGTTCTATATATGTACTTTGTAAAGTGTTGAAATTAATAATTTCAAGGTGGGCGGTATGTTCCGTACCTTGTGCTTTTGGAGCCAAGATGGCCGCCATTTTATTCTCTGAACACTAGTGCCTACTGAAAGTGAGAGAGTGAAGAGTCTGTGACGTGAGAAGCGACGCTATACCAGAGATGTATTGCAGGTTGGCTGCAATTAATGTAGATTTTGCAACGAATACATCAGTTTGATGTAATTGAGTGTTTCATTTATGTGTATTAGTCTACCTACAGCACCATTACCTTCCTGGAATGCTACAAACAGCGGCCGAAACAAGAAAAGAGTCTTCTTGTTGGATGACGGGCGCGAACAATCAGCGATATCTAATTTATTGAAAAACAAGAAAGCTATGAGTCGAGAATTTTGAGCATTGCACAGTGCTTATTAAGGTATTGTTACACATATTTTGTTTAACTATTTGTTATTGTTCCTGTCCTTGCTCCAACTTAACAATTTCCTCAATGAGGACCAGTACCGAGTCCACTTCTTCCAACCTCACTTAAGTTTTTCTGCCTCAGATCTCAATATATAAATATTCTCTGACATTATTCCTCATATAGAAGTTTTTCATCTTTGTTCGCTATTAATATGTCCCTCATGTGATAAGCAATAATTTAAATCTTTGACAGTAAACATTTTTTTCTAATTTAATTAAGCCATCTAAAAGTGCTGTAGATTAAAATGAAATTTGTATGATTTGTGGGGATTTAAAAAAGAAACACATTTACGACACAAGGTATTTTCAAGCTAGTAAGAGAATCCGGTGATAATTTTAAGATAAGGATCCTTTTACCAAATGTGTGATCATACATATTGTTAGCTCTAGCGAGTATATTTAGCAATCCTTTTACCAAATGTGCGATCAGTGTTGAATCCAGGCTATTTCTTCCTGGTGATATTAAGCTTCACGGAAGGTGGGATATCATAGGCATGAAATTTATATAGTTGTAAGAAACTACTAATTTTTTTAAATTGTCCCTTACCTCTGATATACATTTCATTTAAATTACTTAACGCGTGAGGCTTTTGGGTTCGACCTGCAGCTTCGAATCTTCTGGCGGAAGGATAACAACTTTTGTCCTGAGATTTAGGTGTGTGTGTATGGGACCGGTGACCATCCATCACCGTGACGAAATTAGGGAGCTACGAATGAGTAGCGTAACCCGACCACGGAAACGTACAACAAAGACTGGGGTTTGACATGATGACCACATGTTGGTTGGATGAACTACCACCTCTGGTGGGAGTAATACCGTCAGTCTGTAGGTAGGCTCTGGCTCTGAAGGGCTGTTGTGCAATGGGTTATAATGTTATTACAATTAGATATAATCTTAACTATAATTTTAAGAATGAGATTATGACAATCAATATAATACTATTATGGCAATATGGCATTCAATAGCTTACAATTACAGCAAACTAATGCGTCGGTTTATTTTTTAAAGAATACACTTGGATCAAACCATCGAAGAAATAGTTTGTCTCTCCCTCACACTCTCCTCGCCCCCCCCCCTCCCAAGTTGACAAATTCACTCAAGCTTGAAGCCTAATTGACCAATCCTAGTTCTTATTCAGTTTTCCCTTGCTTCAGGTAGCTTTTTTAAATTTAGTGAGAGGTATAGGAATGAACACTCTGCATTTTTTGTACATTTTAAATGCGTTCAACGCAATTAAAAATAATAAAACACCCGATCGCACACTGTCAAAACACAATCAATTGTACTGCAATCCCAATTTTGCAGGAAAAGGAAGTTCTACATTAAAGTGAATGAAAGAATGCGAAAATCAACATGGTTGCTAAATTTATTAGTAATTTTCAGAATGCCAGATTATTGAAATTTGCGTGCGAGGGATTTGGGACTTTTTAATTTCTGGACGTGATTTCCTCGCCCTCATCGACTGTTTGTGATGTGTTCAATGTTCGAAGTTTTGTAGAAAAAACACCTCACATTGATTATGATAATTTTTGGATATCTTTGTGTTCGTATGTCTTCTGCATTCTATTAACATTTAGTGATGGACATTTCCAAAGGATGGAGAAACATGTATTTTGAAGTGTACCTGTAAAATGCCGAAAGGCTTTCCATTGTACGTAGAAGAGGCTGTGCCGACTGCTACATACTGTTAATCGCTCATACTCAGAAATGTCATACTACTAATTGCTATAGGTATTTATTACTGTTACGGCGGCCGGTCCTCGTTCTGGCAAGGGAAGTGGGGAGCGGGGATTACGCCGCAGACCAACCAGACAACAGCAGAGTTACGACGCGGCGGGAATAAGTACTACGTGAATCTCGTTCAACTGGCTGCTGGGTTTCCTATCCTGCTGGATTGGTTGCTTCCCCGCTCCCCACTTCCCTTGCCAGCATGGGATCGGCCGTCGTAAGAGTAGAAAGACCTTTAAATTGAAAACCAAACCACGAGAGAGATATGAATGACATAAGTATGTATTGATATGTGAAAGAAAGAAAAGAAAAGTTCATAGACAATGGTTAGATATGCTATAGTAATGCATACGAGTCCGCGTAAAGTCTTCAATTTTTTCTTAAATATTGCATCTCTTGCGTTTACCATATGATAAGGATATATCTTTTAGTTGGAAAAGGTGTCAGAAAAAAATCTATGAACGTATATTTTATAATAAAGATTTACTTTACTTTGCCTGTTTGAGCTTTGGTTTTTAGTCCTCTTTATGCATAGAGAGGGTAATCGGGACTGGACCTACAGGTTAAAATGGGATTCGAACAACTATGTGCCTTCACGGCTATTGAACCCGGGACTATAAGGCAATGACCTACCACTACGCCATCGGGTTTACGATGCCTACATTGTGTAAGTAATTAAATATTCTTAATAAATGTATGCTTCTGTTAAGGGGCTGATCACATTTGTTACAATCGGTTACAACAAAGCATTGGAATATGAATGTATAAGAGAGATGAGATGCTGCTTGCTAAGTCTTTCCAATAAGTTGATTTTAACTATTGATGTAGAATGATTTATTAATATAATTTTTGCTGCCTAGAGAGAGAACTGTGAGCAAAGAACATATTTTATTTTCCCCAATGAAAGGAATGGTTTCTAATAATATATGTCGCTGAGTGTTGCTGAAAAAGATATGACGTCAGAAGGCACGTGTAAAGGTAAGAAATCGATCATCTTGCAAAAGGTCAGTGCAGAAATGTAAGTATTGATTGGAATAATAATAAGTTCATGAGAATCCTTGAGCGAGATCTGAAACAACTTACCCGAATCGATGCACTCCCTACTCTCGCATGTATTCGATTTTCTTGTCATTCTTTCAGCTCTTCTATAGGTGCCATAACCTGGAGACAGAATGGATTGGAATTATTATTTATTATTATAAATTTGCTAGCAGGTGCAGTTGTAAGTACGAGTAGAACACAATGAAGGAGGTGTCAACAAGAAACGAATGAAGCGTTACATCTGAAGTTGACACCACCATTATCACACCAACGGTATAAGACTCGATCCATGAGCAAGATGTGCGATTGGGAGCTTCGTCGTTGGCACAACTAACGGAATTAACGCCAAGTATTTTCTTGTGCCTGTGGATATTATATTCATTACAAAATCTTTGCTTCAAAGTCACGGCCATCTTTATTGTGACGGAGGCCGAAGTCTTCAATTTGGCAACACTTTATTACGTCACATCAGCCGGGCGATGCTACTCGGAAGAAAACATTTAAAATGCAATTACAGACGTAGATATGTAATTATTTTCTGAAACCTATTCATCTTGTAATCACTTCATTCTCCCAAATTGTATTCGTTACTGGATTCAGCATTATTTTTTATTGAAGTAAAGCAGTATGTTACGAGCATTAAGCTGTTAAATGTACATTGGATTTTCCGAGCCGCGTACAAACAAACTCAGGGAGTTTTCCGTACTTCTCGCATGTGATGTTGCTAATCATCAAATTTAATAAACATCTAATATTGATATTATTAAGAGTTTTACTTATCATGTGCAAATAAATCAGCGACGTCCAAGAGCTATAACCAGGACATAGAGGAAGACTAATTTAAAACATGTTTTTGCAAACAAAAAAGAACATTCTATGCTGAGACAAGTTGTGTGCATGAGGCAACACACGCGAAGATTTAAAGTTACTCATATTAATTAGAAAGATGAGACTGCAACACTCAAAGTAAAATTCGCAAAACTTCGAAGAACATGAAACTTAACAAGCCTAACCTAATAAAACAGTAGAACACAACATTACTCGTTCTTTCACTGTAACATATCTCCGCGAGAGAAAAATAAAAAAATGTCCTTCTAAACAATACAAAATTTTCCACTTTCTCCCATAGAGTTCATGGTCACCAGCACCCTAAATGACACTTGTTTGGGAGGATTCATTTTAAGATAACAAATTATTTTAGTCTTCTACACATATGCACACAAAACAAGGATCTCCACATACACACATCGTAATTCTACATAATTTGCAAAATATGTCACAGACTAAAAATTTGAAGACGCTGTACAGAATAATATGTACATAAGATTTATTTTACACTCTGATTTGTAATAGTCGCCCCTTGGCGGTTTATCTGATCCAGAAAATACTTTGTACATCTCATTTTTAAAACTTTAAAGGCAGTCTGTTATATATTCATTCCTTTAAATTTGTAGTTTCTAAAGAGCTTCGAATGTTTTTCCGAAATGCTAGCAAATAAAATAAGGGAACACTACACATTATTTGAAAGTTCCATGCTGCGTATGATATGTAAAGTTGGCCATATGTTTTCTGCGTATTTCTAGTTACTTAACGGCAAATTTATATTTCTATTGTTACTTCATGTTATCCACTTGCCTCGTAATATCAATCTTCTGTTCAGATTTGGAAAAACAAAAACATTATTCGCATGTTAACTTGTTTCTTTAAAAGTCAACATGAATTTCCATATTCACACCATTCTTTGTTGCGTGATTTTTAAGCCAGCGTAACAGCATTGCCAATTCGTAGGACTCCGGCCTCCCTTGGAAGATGGCCATGTTCATAGTGCATTCTAGATTGCTGATATGTTTTGACAATCTTACAAGATTCTAAAATGTTTATTATTTTTTTTTCAGATATCTTATTCACCATGTTTCATGTTTTCATCCATGTATATTGTGACTGTATTCCACATTCACAAATAACATAATTTAATTTATTTCTGTTGTACACATGTTTATACAATTAACAGGGAACCATTGGGATTAAGAACGCTGTATCAATGTCGATATATTTTTTAAGTTGTTCATTTCGATCGGTTTTGTTATAGAAGAAGATTGATTTAAAATGTTTTGTGTCAGAAAGTTGCAAATGAGTATGTACGGTAATCTTTAATATGAAATAATACTTAAAGAAGTAAAATTATGCAATTTTCATACTTGCAACATAAGTTATATGTTATATTATGGAAACTCGGTTGAGTGCTGAGGACTTGATATTTAATTTTTAAATTTTGTAATAGTCTGCTCATCCCTCGCGTGCAGCATAATGAATAGTTCCAAGAAATTGGTGGCCAGTGAACGGGACTTTGGTTCACTGAGGAGTTATAATTTGTAGACTTATTCTTTATGAACTTCGGATTTTCGTTTTTTTGATGTGAATACAAATTAGTGCAATGACAACGAAGAAAGTTCCAACTATAGCTTTATCTACGGGTACTTTATATTTTAATGCTCAATTATATAGGGAATTGAAGGAATCGAATGACAGTGTAGGCCAAGAGTTTGCATTAAAATAAACTAAGAAGGAGCAGTTAACAAAGCTTATATCTCAGAGGAAACAGTTTGCATACCTTGAGAAATCTCAGAATGAGCAGTTAAAAGAGCTTAAATCTCAGAAGGAGTAGTTTGCAGAGCTTTTAAAATCTAGGAAAGAGCAGTTAACAGAGCTTAAATCTCATAAGGAGCAGTTTGCAGAGCTTGAAGACAGAACGGTGAAATGCATGGAAAATATGAACAACACTGTTAAGGAGTTTGGGAACTCACTCCGAATGGAGATTGCGTAGATTGCCGAAGCTTGGAAATTAGAAAATTATCAAATAAAGCGACAACTTCAGACGGAAGTTAAAGTGTTGAACGAAACTTTTCAACAGTTGAGTATAACTGGTGAAGCGAAAACTAAAAGCATTCGTATGTAAAAAGATAGTGTTTTTGGATTGGATTTACAAGTAAACGAGCAGGAGAATGTTATTAGCCAGAGTAAGGAAAGTAATAATGAAGGTTTAATTTAACGCGTTGAGATATGTTAGGCTAAATTAAGTGAAGTGACAACTAGACTGCTGATCTCAAATTCTTCAGAAACTTACAATACTTCCCTGAAAAATTGCAACATTCCTGAGAGCATCCTGTATTATTATCCTTGTCATCTTCCGGTGCATCAGAACATGAATCTTTTCCATTGCATAACTTAGGAAAACGTAAATTTACTGGAAATTACAAATCTAATTTGTTTGTTCCAAGTTCTTCATTTAAGGTACAAAAATATCGTTCAAACAAGACATAAATCTTCACATCCACCAAATATTACTTCACAATCTGGTAATGGATGATACTCTGATATGTCAGAAGTAAACAAAAGTAGATTTAATTCGGAAACATCTTCTGGCAAACGATTTGAACAAAATTATAACACGAAGCGCCATAGGAACGCTACTATCGCTGGTACTAATGAAAATAAACCATCTACTTCTATGAAACAACAACGAAAGTATCTAAGATTGAACGAATTGAATATGTTGCCTAATTTTTTGTGAAATCTAGAGAAATCTAGCCAAATAAACTTTATCAAAACATTAACATCACATTTGGATTTGCTTTAGATTCCCGACGTTCCGAGATTGGAATGCATTGGGAATTGTTTTCCAGGGGCAGGCGAGGGATGGTATAATACGTGGATTCCTTTCCAAACATTTTGTGCATGAGTTTCTGAACCAGTACATGTCATACTTATTGACGCAAGTTCAGTTGACAAAATTGAGGAACCGAAAATATGATCAAAAGCGGTATGAGCATGGAGGCATTTGCCGTTCGTGCTTATTAAACATACAGCGTGTCCCATTTGAAATGTACTATTTCTATTTTGCGATTATAAATTAATGTATATAGTATATTTTGTTTTTTCTAGGTGCCATATAGAAGGTGAAACGTACGAGTTTTGTTGGATTTTGTTTGATATTCCAAATCAACGCCAGGTGGCAGCAGGCAGAGTGAAATGGCAACCGTCGCAGAGAAAGAACAGGTCGTTTGGTGGTACGCAGAACTTGGCTCGATTGTGGCAGTGCAACGACGATTCCGTACCAGAAAGATCCTCCCAATGGAAGAGGATTAGAGCATGGAAAGATACATTTTTGGAGACTGGTTCAGTGGCAAGAAAGCACGGCGGTGGCCGACAAAGTGTATCAGTAGACAATATGCAGCGCATTGCCGAAATATTTCAGAGAAATCCACGTAAGTCCATTCGTAGAGCCTCGCAAGAACTGGCTATACCAAAAACAACTGTCCACAGAGTCGTGCGTAATCGTCTGAAGTTGTACGCGTACAAATTGCAATTGCTGCAAGCACTGAAACCCGACGATAAACCGAAGAGAGCGGCTTTTGCTGAAGACATGTTGGAACGCATTGAAAACGATCCCACCTTTCTGTCTTTCGTTACTTTTTCCGATGAGGCCACGTTTCATGAGTCAGGACATGTCAATCGTCATAATGTAAGAATCTGGGGGTCAGAACCTCTCTCGTTCGAGAGAGACAGCCTTAATATTAACGTGTGCTGTGGACTCATGGAAGATGGTACAGTCATAAACCCCCTCTTCTTTGCAGAAGGTACTGTGAGGGGCATTACATACCTTGACATATTGGAGCAATTTGTGTTACCACAAATTCAGCATAGACACCCTCGTATCTTTTTTTCAACAAGATGGGGCGGGGCACAAAAAGCTGAGAGAGAGACTGGATATTGAGTTTCCTGATAGGTGGATCGGAAGAGGTGCACAAATTCCATGGCCACCCAGATCGCCTGACATAACCCCTCTGGACTTCTTGTGAGGGTACGTCAAGGTGGGTGTATGCGACAAAAGTAGCGGACATCCAGCAACTGCGTGAGCGCATTGAGAATGTTGTAATTGCAACCGTCACACCTGAAATGCTTCAACGCACATCGGTTGGATATCCTTCGCGTGACTGGTGGGGCACATGTGGAAGTGGTATAATTTTTTCATACAAACTTGATGAGTCAGATTAATTATTTTTTTAGTTTATTTCTATATGTCTAATATTTTGGGAGAAATAGTGCAATGCAAATAGTAGGACATTTCAAATGGCACACGCTGTGTTATAATTTCGTGGAACGCCCAAAAGATTCAGACGTCATAGACATTTTAATTAGTCAGTTTCCATCGATTAAAGCACAGACGATATTAGGGGTGTCGTCCTAATTGCGAACAGGTCTAATTCCGAACCGTCCAAATTGCGAACACTTGGTACCTGAACAGGAAGAACCTCGAAGGGCTGTGTTTTAATTTTTTTTTTAATTATCACATTCTTTTCTGCCTTTGGACCTACAACTTCTCGCACTTCCTGTGTATTTTAACGAATTTTTAAAAGTAACTCAGATCTATGTTGAGGCTGGTCAGTGCCTTATTGGACACAGTTGGAACAGAAAATTCGATATGATTAAAGTTGTCGTTGAAATATATATAATTGAATATAAAAAGTGTTGCTTACTTTTATAGTACTACATACTGCTGCACAATTCTTAACTGAAAAAATCTTTGTCAATTAATAATACATTAAGTTCGTAAATTAATAATATAATTAGTAACTTTTAACTAAACTTCAAATTCAATTTTCAAAACTTATAACACTATTCTTATAAATTTAGGAATAACATCAATCTTCCTCATATTTGTAAGTGCTCCTTGCCACCCTTTCGTCCAATATAACATAATTATTCTTCTGCTCTACTCCTTTGAGGTTCATTTCCAATCTACGAATCATGCCATTAGACTTTTCTGCTCATTTTAAACTTTTTGTAAGGTCTTCCACTCTTGGGTGTGTTCTATCCAGCTCACTGTTGTTTTATACTTCCATTCTTGCACTGCATTATTTGTCCGGTGCAATCTGTTGGAACAGTTTCACATCTCTCTTGGCACTAAGGGTTTTAAAGATTATAATTATGCTGACACACTGAAGCGGTGAAATAACCTTGGAGGGATTTATAGAATAGAAAAGTATGATAAGTAAATCAAATTGGCTATTGTTGCTAGTTATGTCAGTTGTCTCTCTAGGTGACTGTACTTATTTGTCTTTGCAAACAGGTTTATCAGTTCCATGTGTTCGCAACTAAAGTGTAAATTACCAACCCTCAGATTTTCTGTAAACAAACCGTCTCACCGATTCGATGTATCACTTCGCGTCAGCTGATTCATGACCGCCGACTACTGCAATCATCTGCTGTTACACTCATAGTTCGCCGCACCTACTCATTTTATATAAGAGCCAAAATAGATGTCTAACAGAAATGTTGTTGAATTAAAATTTTTCAAATCTTATTTTCTACTGTTTTATAATAAACTGTCCGAAATTTCCCAACACATTTTTGAGGTCTTAGTATATTCTGAATTACAAGTATAATAACCCCATAGATAATATAGTTAATATGTAACATTGACCCTTAACCTACTGGAAAGTTCCTCAAATACGTAAAAAGTCGATAAGTGATTCAGTTTCGTCATTTCCAGTGAGAAATGTATGGTACTTATTAATTGATTCATTGGTTGATTTTTTGTTTAAGTCCACGTTATGCACAGGAAAGCTAATAGGGACTGCACCTACAGTTTAAAGTGAGATTTGAATCAATGTGTCATGTGTTTCATCGCGGAAATTATTAATTTTTATTTTTATTTATTTTATTTTACTTCTCGTTTTGTGCCTCTTGGCTAATTTGCGAAGATGGGGATGAGTGATGAAATTGATGAATGGACATTCACAAACAACCATGCCCAAGCGGGATTCGAACCCGGGACCCTTGGCGTCGCAGCGTGATGTGCTAACCACTCAGCTACAGGGTCCGGTGGGAAATTATTAATGTTATTAAAGATACATGTAGATACATTTGTACCCAAACGTGTCCTATTACCTCACTGATATCCGTGACGAAGTGGTTATCACAATGATCTACGACGTCATGGGTCCAGAGTGCGAATCCAGGCCTCGTCATGAATGTTCTTTGTTATTGTCCCTTCATATTTCCATCACATCATCACTCATCCTCATCTTCGAGGTTAGTCAACGGTGACAGAAAATCGAAGTAAAATAAGCCAAATCATTTCATCAATCTATGTGTCCTACATCAGTATATTTAACCCTATTAAAATAAATTCCCTCCTCCATGCTACCACTTTTGCACCAATTAAATTTCCATACTAATTTTATGTAGTACAACATTAAAATCTTCAATATAATTGTACGTTCTATTGTTACACATTATTTGTCTTACACATTGGAAATAGAAGCTTCATTTAGGTTATAGTGGTGTTGTGTAGGATACTGGTAGCCTAAAAACAAGAACAACGAGAATATTGAAGGAACAACTTCTTGTTAAAATTATTAGGTACTTATTAGTTCTGAGGGTTCGGATGGAGCTCTCGAGTAGCCGAATGGTTAGTGCCCTTGCCTTTGCTGGGAGCAGCGTCTGGTGAGATCCGTGGTAGTGGTTCAAAACTTCCAGTGTTAACGCAGTAAGGACATTTTACGAGGCACTTACAAGCAACAGTAGCCAACTCCAGCCTACATTAACTTACTCTCACAGCAAGTAGTAGAAATGATGACTTACAGAAGCCGCCTAGCATTATGATGATGATGAAGAAGATGAAGCATACGAAGAATAAGCTGATACTGGAGACGAAGGTAGTCTTCCCCAAAAGTGTTTTCTTTCTCAATCTGTAAGGACCACGAAAAATGTTTTAATGACGTAAGACATGCTTAACAGACTTCAAGGACTAAGATAAGAAGATTTATTGTATTTACATGTATATTTCAATGAATGCAATGATTATAATAAATTGTTACCAGTATATAATTGCATTATTACCACTCACTCATTATTTCAATATCTATAATTACACAAATATTTATGCTATCCTTTGAGTATAATCATTCCACGATAAGTGGTATTGTTAGTTGTTACTAAATCATTCAGAATATTACCCAACTCTGTAACTACTGAAATATGAATAGGCTGGCATTTTAAGAACAGAAAAGGCCAAATTTTAAAGAGACATGTTATGAAGTTCAAAATTGGGCGATTTGTACAGTCCTGTACCACATCGACTATATCCCAAGCCGACTTCTACAAAATAAGACGTGACAGTGTTCAAACTACTTTATCGTTTAATGTAGCCTACTGGAAATAATAATTAGCATCACTCTTAGAAACATAGAACTAATGACAATCGAGAGAGAACATTTCGTTCAAGTGATAATGGAAAGTTTTTTTTATCTTTCCTTTGTTCACACTTTTAGGAGTGGTAGCAAAAAAGTTATTTCGCACAGTAGAAGTTTTGAAAGACAGCGTCTGTTAATTATGCAAGTCATGAAGAGACAATACAAGAAAATAAACCTGTATAGTATTGAAATTAGTTTAAAGTAACCATTATACAGATGTTAAGCAATGTGTCTAAAAGTATTTATATTAATATAAAAGAAAGTTGTACTTTATAATGAATACTATTCAACTTGTTTTTTTAAGCATATTCCGATGTCGTTAAAACTTTATGAAATACGACCGAGAAATATCAAACAAATTGTCATTCTCTAAGATAGGGCAAGAGTATATTATGTTAAAATAGGTACTGATTTTCTACATCTTTAGGACATCTCATATACATTTTACACGGAAAGTCTCCCGGACACACAAATTTTCGTGGTACACTAAAAAAAAATCCCTAGTACGATTGGATGATATTCTATTGTATGTATGTTTTGTAACGTCCAGAAATGTTTCTTCGAAGATGTATTATAAGCAGCTGTTACTTATTGTCTTTTGTGCAGGATTATAGTAAGAGAAAAGTACAAATTACATTTACGTATGCCTTAAATCGGGAACCTATAAGGTGAAGAATTAGGTTTTGGAAATAATCCAACGTCTATACCCTGTAGCAGATAACTGTAGAGCAGAGTACTGCATAGCTGCAGAGAAGGAGGAGGGAAATCTAGTAGGCAAAGCGCAGCATTGCCAACCGTCCTGACGTACACTTTGCAACATTATATGTGAGCGCCCCGAATGAATTCTAAGTCCTGAATTCGTAAACCTAGCAAATTGTACTTCAGGGCCAGCTGAAAGTAGCCAAATTTAAATCCATCATCCAACTAGACGAAAAACACTTCTGTGAAAAGTTTCCAATTTCACCATTCCATGAACTTAGAAACTCACTCACTCACTCTCTAGCCTTCTTGAACCCGAAGGTTCATGGCTGCAGCAACACAGGCCTTCCATCTGTCCCTATCCTGAGCAAGATCTATATACTCTTTTCCATGCCTACCAATTTCCTTTAGGTCCATCTCAACTTTATCCCTCCATCTTCGTCTTGGACTTCCTAAAGTTATCTTACCATCAGGTTTCCCACCACTGTATTTCCAGTTCCGTCCTTTCGTCAACAGTCGTAAAAAAGACGCGGTTGAGATTTCCGTTCCCCACTCCCAGTGCAAGGGAATAAGTGAGCTCTTTTTATGCCGAGCCCCCAACAACAAAATCTAGTTCTTCTGCATAATATTCACTCTGGACGTATTTGAGCATCATTCACACAGGAATGAGAACACTTGCTTATATTTATTTGACAAGCGACATATTAATGACATAAATAACTGCATACCCATACTTTCATTTGTTCTTTGGTCAGCACGACGAACCTTCGTTTATGAATACGTCACAGATAGCATTGCACGAACACCTAGATTCCTCCTTCGACCAAATCATAGAGTTAGCTACTGCAATCACGGCAAACCCAATAAATTCACGACCTTTACCTCCATTCCCCTCCCCTCCGCTAACACGGTTAAGGTCTGCTAATAGAAACTACCCTCAATTTGTCCTTGGACTGGAAACACCCAACAGAAACCGACCCCAGCCCTTAGCAAGCACTCCAGCTCACGTCCCTACTAACTCTAACAATACTAATAGCCCTAATAACGTAACTGTAGAAATTCCCCCCACTAACATGGCCACCCCAATCCCAACTGCGTTGTACCCGGCGCCATTTAGCGGGAATGACCCAAAAGACATTGACCCATTTTTCCTCAAGTTTCAAAACGTAGCACACGCCGCGGGATGGTCGGAAGCTAAGCGTAAAGAGATGTTGTCTTTATTTTTGACTGACACCGCTTTAACTTATTTTCATGACATACAGAAACGATCCAATTTTGTAGACCTGACATACACCCATATCAAAAACGAGCTAAGTACTTTATTTAAAGGCTCGTACCTATCAGCGGATCCCGTACAGATAATTCTCGCAAGGAAGCAAATGATTACAGAACCGATTCACACCTATGTTATTGCTAAGAAGGCATTAGTTCAGCAATACTTCCCGAACGCCACTGAAGAACAAACTCTGTCTTATATAATCACGGGACTGCGAGCCAAATATATTGGCTGTTTAACTAATAAACACATTGCCAAAACAGAGGAATTAATTGCCCACCTACAAAATTTCGAACGCCAGCAGTTATTGATTAATTCCCGTATGATGGAGAGAAGTTTGAAATTGACCAAGCAATAGCACAAGCAAGCTTGCAGCAACAGACATTGACCCAGACGCCACTTCACAGCTGTTCTCATGCACAGGTCTACTCCCCCCTCCCAAGTAATCCACTGAACCCGAATCAGCAGTTTGTACCACATAACCAGAGTCCATCCTTTCTCCCATCCCCTGCTCATCAAGTCCAAAGTCTGCAATCAAATCCCGCTCCCGTCAATAACTCACACGCAATGTATCAAGGAATGTATCATGTACCAAGTTCTGAAATTCCCCACTGCGCGGCGCCACCAGCCGTACCCACAGTGGAACACGATCAAAGTGCTACCTCTAGTGATGAGATAAATAAACTTTCGTCACAAATGTCGAACTTAGCTTTACATTCACACGAGCAAATGAACACAGCCTCTCTTTTTAATTTTTGCTCAAATGTTTTGGAATTTGCGAAAACGGCTAATCAAAACGCACATGACAGAGGGAACAGAGTTTACAACAAGGGGAATAATAACTCCTCTTCCTACAGGGGTAATAATAATAGAGCTAATCATAGAAGAAATTTTAGATCGAACTCTCGAGGCCAATTCAGAGGTAATAATAATAATAGGTTTCAACGTCGAGATCAGACTCGAAATATGGGTATTCGCGACGATGCAAATACATCGGCATGTACGTTCTGTGGTCGCTACAATCACGTGAGCGATAAATGCATTTACAAGCCACTAGGAGATAACAGTAGTTTAAACTAACCCCATCTTCGACTTGCAGGAACGAAATCGAGGATAATAGTAGGTTCCTATCATTGAGAGAAATGGCCTGTATTTTATCAATAGTAGTATACAAGGGAAAGAAGTAGATTTACTTATTGACGTGGGTTCCTAAATATCAATTTATCCCTCCCACCTTCTTCCTTCTGAAAGAAAAACTTACAAGGTGAAGTCCACAATCCAAGGTGTGTCCGGATCAAAACTGAGTATGTCTGAAATTGTAGTTCTTCCTATCATAATTGGAAAGCGTAAATATTCGCACCCGTTTAGAATTGTAGATTCAACAAATGTCCCTCCCCTTTTAGGAAATGACTTTTTGCGAACGCAGAGGTGCGAAATGTCGTTAAAAGACAACACAATAACTCCTCATCATTTAGGACGTACTCCAAATTATAGTATTTTGAGGTCAAAGTACAAGACTCACCAGCTGTCACATGACATATTCACCCAAATTGAAAATGTAAATGTGTATGAGGGAAAGCTACCCTTTCAAACACAATTCAGTTAAGTCCACCATCAAAAACTTATATCAATTTGAAACTCACCACTACGACACCTAACACCCCTAAGCCTGTACGTTTTACCCCATCTGCTTCCCTTATGACCCAGCATGCAGTAGTCCTTCCGAATGCTACAGTAAACCCTCAGTCACCTGTCATTCACATACACAACCCTACGGAAAGCACAATCACTTTGGAAAGTGACACAATATTAGGTGAAATATCGACCTGTGAAATTTTAAGTGACGTTACTTCCGTTTGGGAAAATAACAGCGAAGATGTCGCATTTTCATACTCTTGTAATGAAAATAGCACAGTAAAACAACAAATCAGCGAAAGTCAACAGAAATTTGACCCCTCCCTCCTCACAGTTAACCCTGATATTCCCCGAGAAGAAAGAGAAAAAATCCTAAAGCTCGCATACACGTATGCAGATATTTTTCTCTGGCCAGGGGATAAATTAACTAAAACTAATGTTTTGGAATATGACATCAAGCTGACAGATGACACCCCAGTGTATGCCAAGACCTACCCTATACCCTTTCATTATAGAGAGCCTATGAAACAGGAAATTCAGAAATTATTAGACCAAGGTGTTATAGAGCGCTGTGAAGGGAGTCCCTATCGACACCCAGTCCTATTAGTCAAGAAACCCAATGGGACTTATCGTTTTATTTCTGATCTTCGCGCGCTTAACCAGATAATAGCTCCTATTTCATTACAATCCCCAGACATAAAAACCATCATGACAGAGATGGCTGGTAAGAAATACTACTCAATTTTGGACATGTCTAGTGCATTCTTTCAGGTTCCATTAACAGAGCGTTCTAAGGACATTACCGACTTTTCCATTAACAATCTTGGTAGTTTTAGATATGCTAGGTTATGCCAGGGATTGAAAACATCCCACGGGGTAATGAACCGCGTAAGCGAACTTGATCTTAGTGGAATAGACAGTTCAGAACTTTCGGTTTACACTGATGACATTATTATTTACAGTTCAAATCTTCCACACATGATTAACATACTGGATAGAGTGTTTCAAAAGTTACGAAAAGCATCCCTTAAATTGTCACCCTCTAAGTGTAGGCTAGCTTTTACCGAAGTAAAAGTCCTCGGTAACTTGGTATCTCTAAAGGGAATTAAGATTTCAGAACATATTCTTAAAGCTATTTTGGAATATCCCACCCCTACCACCAAACGCAAGCTTCGTAGTTTTACTAGGACTTGTAAATTTCATTCGACGATTTGTGCAAGGATTTGCAGGACCAACAGAATGTTTATTCAAGCTTCTTAAAAAGAATGTTAAGTTTCAATGGACTGATGAACACCAGAAAAGTTTCGAAACACTGAAAGAAATGATCACTTCCGCCCCTATCCTCCGTCCTTATGACCCTAAGCGCCCCTCATATGTATACATTGATTCAAGCGGAATTGGGATTGGCGGAGCGTTGTTACAGTCTGATGAAGAAGGAAATTTACATCCATGTGCTTATTGTTCACGAGCCTTAACAGACACAGAGAAAAAGCTGACACATTTTCCCTCGAAATTACAGGTGCATATTATGTTTTGAAAACTTTCAAATTTTTCCTTATGAATCAACATTTTGTGGTTCTCACAGACAACAAAGCCTTATCCTATCTTCGTTCAACTAAACACCATAGTTCTATTTTAGAAAGAAGAGCTCTTTATTTTCAGAATTTTGATTTCGAAATAAGGCATGTCAGCGCCAGTAAAAATGAACTTGCGGATGCACTTTCCCGTGCAAGCTTACCGCTAGAAAAAACTAATCCTCACAAGAAAGATGATGATGATGATGCACTATTCTTTCATCAAGTATTTCATGCACAAGCAGCAGATTTTGATATTAGTTCAGAACAACGTAAAGACCCATATTTAAGAGATATTATTGACGTTTTAGAAAATAAAGATCAAGCTAGTCATCCTAAGCTAGAGAAACTTTCGTATTGTTATGTACTAAAAAATGGAGTCTTATACAGGACTAATAAAATCAAAACTGGTTATCGGGATAGACTTTGTATTCCCCATGCATTAAGAAATCAAGTTTTCGATCTCATTCATGCACACAAAATGAATGGAAGTCACCAAGGTGCACAAAAGTCATATAATTTAATGCTTATGCGCTACTTTTTTCCTAATATGAAGAAATTTGTGTACGATAAGGTTCGACATTGCATCCCTTGCCAGATATCAAAGAAACGACAAGGTTCTAAACCACGTACCCTGCAAACATTTCAACCTGCACAAATTCCTTTCCAACGAATTCATATTGACGTTTGTGGACCGCTAGTCTCCTCTAAAACGGACAAATACAAATATTTTCTATTAGTAGTTGATAGTTGTACAAGATAAGTCATTACAGCTCCTTTGGCTAATCATGATGCACAAAACATAGCAACAGCTTTAGTTGAGAAAGTCTTTCTAATCCACGGCCTCCCGGAAACGATCTATTTAGATCGCTCATCACCCAATTCAAGTTTACTCATACGGGAGTTAGCTAATATTATAGGCGTACAACTAAAATATGTAGATACTTGTGCACATTTCACGAATGGGTTTGTTGAGAGTTCATTTAGCTATTTAAAGAAAGTTATGAGAGTCTTTGTGTTGGAAAAAAGGCTTCGTGGTGTGACTATTTAGCTAGTGCAACGTTCAGCCACAATATTACAATCCATTCTGGATCCCTCCAGAGCCCGTATTTTACTTTGTATGGCTACAACCCAAGGATCTTAGCAGACGCAGTCCTTCCTTCGAACCCTGACAATATCTCCCAGACGAACGCACAGAGACTTGAACTCCTGACATCCATACGTAAGACCACTCACGACAACTTACATAAACGTTACGAACAGCAGAAACAGTACACAGACCGCACTTCTAGGCAAATACAGTACTCACCAGGTCAACATGTGTGGATTCTAGATGCCACTCCGACTCCAGGCGTGTCAAAAGCCTTTGCGTCCTCTTATAAGTATAAAGGAACTATTCTTCGCAAAGTTAACGAGAACTCCTATGAAGTTACTTTCATCGACGGAAGGAGTAAACAAAAGACCGACACTATTACTGTTTCTAGACTCAAAGCCCGCTACGACTAGTGCCATAAAAACCCCACTAACATATACGCTAACATTCATTAACACTCCACTCCGTTATCACTCTCTTTAGCCTCCTCGCTACGTACTTTGCACATGCTAACATCCCATGATCCAGCATTTTCTCACGCTCATCCCCTCCTTTCTTCACTTCCCGTGCTCGCACTGCACATCTTCGTTAGAACGAACTCATTTTTATTTATAACGAGACCAGGATTACAGAATGCTATCTCAATCGTCGGAACATTTATAATACATCTCTTGCCTAATAATTAATTGCTACTGATATTTTAATGTTATTTTATATTTTGCGATTATACGCATAGTAATAGTCAGAACATTTCACTTAGGTGATTTGACTAATAAGTACTTAGCGCGTTTATGATTCTCACTAGCAAACATTTTTTTCCCATTTGCTGGTACATATACGCTCAAATGAAAAAAAAAGAGTACAAAGAAAGCTAGAAAGAAAGATCTAAGATAGAACAAGATGAATGATTTAAAGAACAAATGAACTGCGTAGAACTTGCTGAACATTTGGTTTTTGGCCATAGCAATTTTTTTTATTTACGCTCAGGTGTAACGCGAACTGCTTCTTTGAAAGCTGCAATGCACTAAATATGTCAACAAAGCATATAATAAATATAGGCAAATGTTCCCACTCTCTGCTTTAATTTTATAGTTCAATTATTGATAGCATACAACATGGTATAGCTCATATCCCATGAAATTAAAACATACTCTCTTTTTCCATGAAGTTTCTATAAACATATTACTTACTCTTTTTCACTTCTTTTTCAATTTTTTTTATTAGCAGCGAATCGAAGGCGCTTAATCCTTTGCCCACAATACACGTAAAATTCTTGCAATTATTTTTATATACGACATTTACACATATTACAGACGGAAATGTCTCGTAATCACTTAGTTCGTTCTATTATCGCTGAACTCCCCTTTCTTTTCTCATTTCAGACTCCTACCACAAGATGTCTCTCGCTCATTTTGCTATTATCGCATTCATCGTGATAGCTCTTCTCGGCATACTTATTTTATTGGTATTATTAATTATATCTTGCTATTGTTCCCCCAAATCACGTGTCACAACACCCCAAAAACGATTAGAGAAACCTTCCATCAGTGCCCCGATTGCTTTACAATCAATTTCGCATGCCCCGGAGACAACAGTCATTCCCACACCACCCCCTCTTCCCCCGGCCCCTTTCACCTCTGGTACGAAACAAATAAATACTCCAATTCAATGTACCACCACTCTACTGAAAGGGCGTCGACTTCCGGCACCTCAAGTGAAGCCACCGCCGCCCCCGGCCCCTATTCCGGCTAGTCCGGTTATTCCGCCTATTCCCCCCCATTTCCCCCCGGCGAACTTTCCTCATGTAAACCTGTCACTCATAAACAGGTCCCCTTAAAAATTCTGCGTCATATAAACAACAACGCCCCTTCGGCGTCACTACGATCAGATATTACCTCCCCTTCCCCCCAAAATAATTCCCAAGTTTTATATGAAAGTCCTTTTTCTATCGATTTTATCACCCGCCATCATTTATTATAACTCTGCTCCACTACCTTTTACAATTTTTCCTAAGTTTTCCTTTTTTGCGCTTGTTTCATTCTCATCGCCACGAATGCTACCGGATGGATTCATCATGAGGACCTCCTGCCTGTGCTTCCGACCGAGATATCTAGGCTCATCGCAGAGAACGACGACGATCTTGTGGACTTCCAGCACCAAAGGACCCAATCCTGTCTGGACCATTTGGCGGCTTTTCACATCTTCCAGGCCGCGATCCAGCTGTGGAACGTTTTATTCCGGACGTATACCGACCCGAAGCGACACCATAATATTGAATTCCAGACTGCCCTCCCATGACGTCACGGCGACCTACATCGGCAAAGCCCCTCCCAGTCAGTGCGTGTTGCCCTTGTTTACTGCTATCACGTTATACGCATTGTCGTTTTTCATCGGCTGAAAGTGTGTTCCAGTGTTCAGCCTCCATCAATTAACGTCAGGCACGCATATTTAGTACACAAATATGTCGTTTCCAGCGCCAAACTTTGTGACCATGGGTGCTGCCCATATTTTAGTGGATCTACAGTTTCACGCCCTGCGTGCGATAAGAGTTTTTATTTTGTGTTATATCGTCTGCTACAGAATACACTCTGCCAATAGCGACCTGTAGTCTACGGCGTTGCCATGGTAACATTACCTCAATGCCCCGCCCGACCACGTGTGTGTTATTCAGTGTGAACTTTGAACTCCGCAAACAGTCAACAAAAGCACGTGTGTTGAGCGGCGTTCCTTCACTGAGTGCTGACATGTGTTTTTCTGTTCTCGTGTTGTCATGTTTACATCAACGCTCATTGAGTATCAAAACTATGCGATTATTTTTCTATATGCTTCAAAACTTCGTTATTGGTGCTTGTACTTTATGAGTACACAAGAGGCTGTGACCTACAGTTTTAATTTTTTTCTACGTGTTTTTATTTTTTTTTCTCCACGGTGTTTTGATGCTATGACTCTTTTGGTGATCTCAATATTTTTTTATGGTGATGTGAATCTTATCGTGAATGGATTTATGTATTGGTTTTCTACGGATTTTGAATTTTTTTAATAAATGATAATTTTTAAATGTAACCTCCTCCGGCGCTAGTCGACCATCACAAGAGTGGATCGATTAACTCAACAAGGGGAATGTAGAGATATGGAGATTATTAAACCGAGAAAATCTCATCATGGTAATATTCACGCTTGTTTATTTCCTGGAATTGTCCGACCAGCCGGTGATCCATAGAATACGCTAAATTGTAACTTCCGTTAAACAAGGAACTGAAAGGTAAACGCGTGTATCAAAACAAGATCTAGCGCATTCGATAGGTTTAACAACCTTTCGAAGCCTAAGATTATAAAAGACAGCTCACTCCCTGAGCTCGCTCTCATTTGAACTACACCTATCATCGACGCTCTTTTGAATGACTTTTATTATCGACGCTCACATGGATAATTAGTCTCTGATTACTCTACAACACATTAACACTACTGAACTACGACGATGGAACACGGAGTTACGGCTGCCTAGCATTCAACGAGTCGCATGGGATTGCTCGGTTTGGTGAGCCAAGGGTCGGAGGATAGAACCTTAGCACCTGTCACAATTCGGTCTGCAAGAAGCATCTGGACAAGAACATCACACACCTACCAGGTATGAACAAGCGTGAATAACCTTTACATCAACTTACCATATCTCTACCCTCCTAATCGGAGCAGGTTCAGCCAACAGATACAATTAAGCTCTACCTAAATGTATAATTGAAACTAATTGAGCGTGAGAAAATGCTGGATCATGGGATGTTAGCATGTGCAAAGTACGTAACGAGGAGGCTGAAGAGAGTGATAACGGAGTGGAGTGTTAATGAATGTTAGCGTATTTGTTAGTGGGGTTTTTATGGCACTAGTCGTAGCGGGCTTTGAGTCTAGAAACAGTAATCGTGTCAGTCTTTTGTTTACTCCTACCGTCGATGAAAGTGACTTCATAGGAGTTCTCGTTAACTTTGCGAAGAATAGTTCCTTTATACTTATAAGAGGACGCAAAGGCTTTTGACACGCCTGGAGTCGGAGTGGCATCTAGAATCCACACATGTTGACCTGGTGAGTACTGTATTTGCCTAGAAGTGCGGTCTGTGTACTGTTTCTGCTGTTCGTAACGTTTATGTAAGTTGTCGTGAGTGGTCTTACGTATGGATGTCAGGAGTTCAAGTCTCTGTGCGTTCGTCTGGCAGATATTGTCAGGGTTCGAAGGAAGGACTGCGTCTGCTAAGATCCTTGGGTTGTAGCCATACAAAGTAAAATACGGGCTCTGGAGGGATCCAGAATGGATTGTAATATTGTGGCTGAACGTTGCACTAGCTAAATAGTCACACCACGAAGCCTTTTTTCCAACACAAAGACTCTCATAACTTTCTTTAAATAGCTAAATGAACTCTCAACTAACCCATTCGTGAAATGTGCACAAGTATCTACATATTTTAGTTGTACGCCTGTAATATCAGCTATCTCCCGTAAGAGTAAACTTGAATTGGGTGTTGAGCGATCTAAATAGATCGTTTCCGGGAGGCCGTGGATTCAGCCTCCATCAATTAACGTCAGGCACGCATATTTAGTACACAAATATGTCGTTTCCAGCGCCAAACTTTGTGACCATGGGTGCTGCCCATATTTTAGTGGATCTACAGTTTCACGCCCTGCGTGCGATAAGAGTTTTTATTTTGTGTTATATCGTCTGCTACAGAATACACTCTGCCAATAGCGACCTGTAGTCTACGGCGTTGCCATGGTAACATTACTTCAATGCCCCGCCCGACCACGTGTGTGTTATTCAGTGTGTACTTTGAACTCCGCAAAGAGTCAACAAAACAACGTGTGTCCTGCGGCGTTCCTTCACTGAGTGCTGACATGTGTTTTTCTGTTCTCGTGTTGTTATGTTTCCATCAACGCTCATTGAGTTTCAAACCTATACGATTATTTTTTTATATATATATGCCTCAAGACTTAGTTATTGGTGCTCGTACTCTGTGAGTACACAAGAGGCTTTGACCTACAGTTTTATTTTTTTTCTACGTGTTTTTATTTTTTTTCTCCACGGTGTTTTGATGCTATGACTCTTCTGATGATATCAATATTTTTTTATGGTGATGTGAATCTTATGGTGAATGGATTGATGTATTGGTTTTCTACGGATTTTGAATTTTTTTTAATAAATGATAATTTTTAAATGTAACCTCCTCCGGCGCTAGTCGACCATCACAAGAGTGGATCGATTAACTCAACAAGGGGAATGTAGAGATATGGAGATTATTAAACCGAGAAAACCTCATCATGGTAATATTCACGCTTGTTTATTTCCTGGAATTGTCCGACCAGCGGGCGATCCCAAGAATGCGCTAACTTGTAACTTCCGTTAAACAAGGAACTGAAAGGCAAACGCGTGTATCAAAACAAGATCTAGCGCGTTCGAAAGGTTTAACAACCTTTCGAAGCCTAAGATTATAAAAGACAGCTGACTCCCTGAGCTCATTCTCATTTGAACTACACCTATCATCGACGCTCTTTTGAATGACTTTTATGATCGACGCTCACATGGATAATTAGTCTCTGATTACTCTACAACACATTATCACTACAGAACTACGACGATGGAACACGGAGTTACGGCTGCCTAGCATGCAACGAGTCGCATGGGATTGCTCGGTTTGGTGAGCCAAGGGTCGAAGGATAGAACCTTGGCACTTGTCACAATTCGGTCTGCAAGAAGCATCTGGACAAGAACATCACACACCTACCAGGTATGAACAAGCGTGAATAACCTTTACATCAACTTCCCATATCTCTACCATCCTAATCGGAGCAGGTTCAACCAACAGATACAATTAAGCTCTACCTAAAATGTATAATTGAAACTACCCTGTGACCTCAGATCCCAGGTAAAACGGGATTACAACAATATGGACAAACTAATTGGAAACTTACAATTTGCCTGCAATACGTCTCAAAATATAGGCTACATCAATTGCTGCAAACGATACGAGACGTAATAACCAAACAAAACAAGCAAACAACGGAGGCACTTCTGTCCTTAGATTTTCCCAAGCGTATGACAGAGGAAGCCATGAATATATTAATAAGTTTTAGAAGCATATGGCTCCGGAGAAACTTTCATTAATTGGACCAGGATGCAATATAATCACACGTTCCTAAAACTCAAAATAAATGGATTCTTGACGACTACTTTTAAAAAGCGATGGGGTGTGTTACAAGGTTTTCCATTTTAGCAGCACCTTGTACGTACGTCTTCACAATAGCCCCTTTTCTGTTATGATACAGCACCATTTCCAAGGCATTTCAATAGCTACCACAACATCAAAAGTAGGAAGTTTCATGGATGACGTGACACTTTTCCTGAAAGATGAAAGCGATCTTCAAAGAGTTCAATGCCAAATAAATAAATTTGAGCACATATCAGGAGCAAAACGTAAAAGTCGAAAGGCATTCCTGATGACCCTTGGTGGAGACAATCCACTCAAAAGATGTAAGGGGATCCCCGTAGCTAAGAAAATAAATGTTTTAGGGATTAACTTCTACACAAACATTGAAGACACAATAGAAGCAAATAGTAAACTCACGTGGGATATGGCAATCCACGTCATCAGTCGAACAAGATGCGTTCTTTGAGTTTAAAATCACGAGTTTCATTCATGCTTTCGTCCTATCTAGACTTTGGTATGTTGCGAAAATCTTGCCCTTCAAAACACAGCACATAGCCAATGTTAAAAGAGTTTTTGACACATTTCTGTGGCAAGATGCGATCTTCCGAGTAGCAATGAGCGAGCTCACCTTATCAGAGAAGGCAAGTGGGTTGGCACTAATACACGCGACCTCGCAGGCAAGAACATTGTTTGTACAGACTGGCCTTGACACAACATTCTCGCCGCACGAGACGGCGACCCAAAAACGAATTCATACAATATTACGTAACATCCCATTAGAAGCTCCCATCGATATGCAAAGTATTCCAAGAAGATTCTTGTTTTATAAGGATATTGCTATACACGTATGCTATCAGTTATTAAGAAATGCACGCACCACCTGTAAAAACGTTATACAGTGAAATAAATAGTCAGAAGAACACAGTCAGGGATTTTACCAACCATAATTGGACACGGACATGGGAAAATGTCACAGCCAGACACTTCTCAAGATCCGGACAGTGAATTTGGTACAAAGTTGTCTACCGTGTTATAGTGACAGGAGATAGGACATATCAATACGGAATCAGTGACTGCCAAACTGCATCTCCTGTAACGTATAAGACTCCTTAGCCCACAGGTTAACGAAGTGTCGAAACTCTTCCAACGGCATGGATCAAACTGAGAACAATTATTCTAAGTCGTATATGCCGCGCATCATCAACAAAACTCGAGGACACAGATATAGTTTTCACTGAATTCAATTTGTCTCCTCCAACGAAACAACGAGCAGTACAATGGTTGATAACTCATTACCTATTGTATATATTTCAAAATGAACAGAGCAGTCTTCTGAGAGACTTCAGTTTATTCTTAAAAGAACGCTGAAAAAATTCATCCACAAACCAGGAACAAATGTTACGCAAATTTCCTAATAGTACTATATACCTAATGTAGAATAAACAAAAATGTTGTGTTTATAACAAGGTAGAATCATAATTCTACAAACTGCAGCAAGGCACACATGTAAAATATTAAAATGTAATCTTACGCGTTTAAATAAGATTTAGTCAAATAATAAAAAGAAAAGAGGTTTGATTACC
The DNA here is from genome assembly GCF_977018435.1 of Lepisma saccharinum. Taxonomy (NCBI): domain Eukaryota; kingdom Metazoa; phylum Arthropoda; class Insecta; order Zygentoma; family Lepismatidae; genus Lepisma; species Lepisma saccharinum. The sequence goes on from NC_139251.1 coordinate 48,777,459, forward strand.
GATGGAAAGGTCGTGGTTCAAACCTCCTTCAAGCAAAAACTTTTTAGGAAAGTAAATGGCCATGGAATAGAATGCTGACTTACATTTCTGGGAAGTTCTGTTCATATTTATGCAATTTACGTCCAGCATTTCGGGATGACATTTGAATCGCCATAAGCAAGGTGGAAAGTGGAAAGTGCAGAAACATGTGATATAAATTCAGAGGTAGTAGTTTCAAACTTTGAATATGGCTGAAAATTTGTGATTGTATAATAGGAAATCAGATGTATATTTTAGGTACGCAGTGAAGAGCATGAACATTCTGTTTATTTATATACTTTCATTGTTAAGTCCACATTATGCAATATTAATAAATTATAACCATTGCAAGATGGTCCTCGAAGGGCCTTGGCCTATCTCCCGACTGCCAGTCTCCCTCCCACAATCCTTCCTAGAGCTGTGGAGATCTTAAACCGGTAATGGGGTGATGTGGGGTCAGCACGTCGAACCCCAAGCCGTTCTAGGAGATATCCAATATCTAGGAGATATACGTTACTCACTCGTAGCTTCCCAATTTCCTCACTATGGTGGGTTGCCACCGGTCCTATACACGGCCGAAAACCCAGAGACTAAACACAGGCGGACTCGAACCCATGTCGTCCTGAAGTCCGAGCCCAAAGCACAACGCCTTAATACCATAAATATATGCTCTTAAACATCCTGTTTAAGAAGATATATTTATGACATATTATTCTTAATGTGTGTTAACATACTACTGCGCAAGAGAAAAATCAAGCAAGCTGAGCAAAAGCATTCCTCGGAGAATACATAAATAGTTACTGTGATTTAATATTACACTATCTTCCATTATTATATCACTTCGTACTCAGTAAATAACAAGAAAAGAGAAACAGAAGATTGGGATTTGAACCTACGATGCTTCGTTCTACTCTTGATAACCGTCGCTGCGCTTAAACTTGCAGAACGACTATCAATGCAAATAAAATTGCGTAATTAACTATAACCGTTATATTTAAAATAAATAAAATACAGCAGCAGAAAATCTCACAACTTCCATCACCATTTTTAGTACTTATTATTTCTATTTGCTATGGTTACAGCAATTTGATTTCTTGTATTTTATACAGCGTGATAAGATGATTATAACAATATATATATAAAACAAACATGCATAAGTTAAAACAACATCAATAACATAAATAATATTAACTTTGAACATGACAATTTGAGAATAGGACAGTCTCAATTTCTCCCCTTTTCCTGGTAAAAAATGAAGATAACATTTTTTTTATATATAGTATATAAGATTTGAGTCCTGCTTTTAATATACACTCGTCAGGATAATGAGAGAGTTCACTTGACATAATGAACCAATTCACAAATTTACAATACTCTTTTTACTAAAGTTCTGAAAATGTCATCTTAGTGTTCGAATTTACAGCTGCTTATGCATCACTTCATGACAATTACATTAGTTTAAGCAATTCTTCCTTTTTTCATCAGAACAATTAAATTTCTTGATATTTGACAAGTTCTGCCTTGTTGTAATCTTCTTTCCGTCCATAGACATCAAAATTGTATATTTGTTTTTCACAGCATCAACAATATAGGGTCCAAGCCATAATTCCATAAACTTACGAATTTTCTTGTTAATTGCACTACTATGTTCATGATTTTTCACTAAAACAATATCACATGGAACTACCTTCAATTTTTTTGCATCACACTCAATAGGTTTGGACTTATATCTTTCCTTAATACGTGCTTTGGCGATAAAACACTTGTTTTTCCAGGGCACAAACTTTAAATCATCTGGCCAGTTTGATTGAGAATTGAATATTTTAATTCGTGATGAAGGAAAAGTTCACTAGATGTGAAACCTGTTATTTCCGAAACTGAATTATTTAGAAGTCCTGTTACATGAGTCAAATATTTTACCCAGTTCTGATGATTTTCCGAAGTATATAAACGTAACAATCGTATTAACTCTTTGTTGTACCTTTCCACAGGATTTGCGAAAGGCGAATAAACTGACGTGGTGATATGTTTTATGTTACAGTCATCCATATATAACTTCCACTCTTGTGATTTAAATTGGGAACCGTTATCTGATAATATTACCTTACATGCTGGATAGTGGTTAAAATACTGGAGCTTGAATTTGTTAATTATTTCACGTGACGTTGCCTTCCTTAACGGATAAGCCATTAAAAATTTGGACATCGTGTCAACTATTGTTAATATGTAACTATATCCTTGTGATTTGGGTAACGGTCCAACAAGATCTATTGATAACATATCATGTGGAGTAGTAGAATATACATGTAATTCATCCTTACTAATTTTTGTGTGAGCTTGTTTAGTTTTTGCGCATGTTAGGCAGTCGTTCAAATACTGCTTGATACTAACTTTCATTTTAGTCCAATAATATAAACTTCTGCACTTATTAAATAGTTTATAGTATCCAAAATGACCTTGTAAGTCATGTAGGGGAGAGCGGGGTCAATTGTTACACGGGGAAAATGTAACAATCGCTACTGTGCTGGTCTCGTGAAGTATTTTTTAAAACTTTTCAAACTTGTATAAAGGAGACGTCAGTTGGGAGTGACTCATGTGGCGGTGGTGCTAACGTAGCGATTGTTCCGGCTATTATTGGGAGTTTTTCAAATTTTCAACACGTAAGTAAAAACATAAGGTTCCTTTTTATTGTTTAATAGTGATTTTGCGATGTCGTCTGATCAAGGTTTGTATATATCATCGCAATACACAATATTTGATGTATTTGTTAAGATAGTTGTGATCAATTTCTGGTGTCGGGGTTAGTAGCTGCAAGCCAGCAAATAATATGGTATGGTTCGATTAGCCTACTTATTAACGAAAGCACATTTAGCTAATTCTTAATCATTGTGTAAGGGTACATGTTATTTTTAGCAAAAAAATAAATTGTATTTCTGGTAAATGTTAGCATGTTACATTTGCCCCTGTAGTGCGTTACATTTGCCCCCGTACAAGGGTCAATTGGAACATTTGTCACACATTTTTAAAACATTAATTATGATTAGCATATTATATATGGAGGGATCGTGACTGCATAATATCAATAACAACATATTGTAGTGTTTCCATGCCGATTTTCACGCTGCAAACATAAATAGTTTCATAGAAAATGCATCATTTGTCAAAATTGTTACAATTGACCCCGCTCTCCCCTAATTTATGAAGAATTTTGGGTACAACAATAATAGGTACTGCAAGTTTCCAGTTGTCTTCTTTCAAATGTTTCAGGAATAATATATTATCTTGAATCGAATATTGCCTTTTTATATTCTGTGACAAATTCCCATTTTGTAACTTTTGTACAATGGCACTGCAATAAGAATCTGAATTTTGACTTTCTTGCCAAAATGTTACACTATCTTCATCAAGAAAATCAAGACTTATGTTATTTACATATAGTTCTGATAGAGTTGGAAAACCTGTACTTAAATCAGGATATCTGCTTAAAGCATCTGCAGCTTCATTAGATTTTCCCGGCACGTGATATACATTATAATCAAACATTTGTAATTTCAAACTCCAACGATTTAATCGTGGATTCAAAGTTTTAGTAGATTCTAGCCAAGATAAAGATTGGTGATCGGTAAACAATTTCACTTTTGTTCCAGCTATGTAAATGTAGAATTTTTCAAAAGCAAATAATATTGCTAAGCATTCAATCTCGTGAGCATTGTATGATAACTCATTGCCTTTAAGACATATGCTAGCGTATTGAATTATACGTGGTCCTTCTTCAGAATTTTCAGTTGAATCTTGCCATAGAACAGCTCCTATTCATTTCTTCGAACCGGCTGTGTTGACATTGAAAGGCTTCGTGAAATCTGGTTGATACAAAGCCTTTGGAGATACAGTAACTTGCGGAGGTTTTCAAAAACTGAAGCATGAACATCATTCCATTGCCATTTTGATTCCTTTTTCAACAGATCATACAAAGGCCGTGACACTTCAGCAAATCCTTCAATGAACTTTCGCCTCCTATTAGCCAATCCTAAGAACCTTCTCAAGGAGCGTTTGTTTGTTGGAAATGGAAAATTAATAATTGCTGAATTCTTTGCAGGATCAACCATAATTTTATCACCGGACACTGTGTGTCCAAGGAAGCAGATATCTTTGTAAGCAAACTTACATTTGGAAAATTTAATAGACATATTGACACTTTGTTTCTAGGCCCTGTCACCTTGATAAATTCTTCATCCGCGGCTTCGTCCTGTATCATGTCCTCGGGTAAGGACACAGAAGGCAAAGGGAATGAAGAAGGGGGAGTGGGGGCGGGTGCTTTGAGCGCCCGCCTGGCAGCTTTCAGCTGCGCTTTAAGTCTCAGGGTGGTCGATGCCGCCCTGACTGGAGAGCTACTGGACTTCAGAAAGTATTCTTTACTGTGTACCTGCTTGAACTTTTTCTCTGTGGAGCGAGGAGTGGTTGCTGGTTTCCTCGAAGCAGGGCGAGCTACTACGGGAAGCGTTGCTTATTGTCTCCAATGGAACCTTAAAGGTTTCCGTACTCATCTCGAGGAACTGCAAATCTTAATATCTGAATTTGACCCTGCCATCATATGTCTCCAAGAGACACATTTTCGTCCAAATAAATCAGTGATTCTCAACGGATACACGCTTTACCGCACCGACAAGCTTCCTGAGGGTCGTCGTGCACACGGTGGTGTTGCAATCGGTGTTCGAGATAACATCCACTCATCGCCAATCTTTCTCACCACCCCCCTCCAAGCTGTCGCCGTGCGGGTCCATCTAGCACAGCCAATATCTGTGTGCTGTGTCTACATCACATGGGAGGAGCGATTCTCTCTTGACGACCTCCTTTCTATTTTCGAACAACTTCCGTCTCCTGTAGTTCTTTTGGGCGATTTTAATTCCTACCATCGTTTGTGGGGCTCCGTTCGTACAGAGCCCCGGGGTCAAATTGTAGATCAATTCCGTGAGGCATCAGGTTTAACGCTGCTGAATGATGGGACTCCCACATATTTCAGTCCTTCCTCAGGCACACACTCTGCGTTGGACTTGTCCTTCTGCAGTCCCAGCCTTGCTCCTACCACATCTTGGAGTCTTCACCCTGATCTCTGTGGGAGTGATCACTTCCCACTCCTTCTTACCTTCGAACATCTTCAGCAATCACGTGAACAACACCCTCACTGGCATCGAGCGTGCAGTGGACTTTGAAGTCGATCTTGCGTCGACTCTCCCACCAATCGACGCCTTAGATGTATTTGTGTCACGAGTGCATGATGCTGCACGCACCTCCATTCCACATCCCAGTGGACCTGCGAGGCGACGCCCAGTCCCCTGGTGGACTGCGGAGATCAGTGTAGCCATCAAGGACCGCAATCATGCTCTCGATCGATTTAATAGGAACCACACTGCCGCAAACCTCGAGCAGTTCCGCATTAAGCGTGCCCGTGCCCGTCAGCTCATTCGAGCCAATAAGAAGGCGTGCTCGGTCCAATGCGTGTCTTCTCTGACGAGGCAGGCTTCGTCGAAAGCCGTTTGGACCAAAGTACGTCGCATCCAGGGGGGTGCATCTACTCCTCTGAGCGCTCTGGAGCACAACGGGACGTTGCACACCGATTCCGGAGACATAGCCAATATCTTGGCCACGCAGTTTTCTGATGCGTCTCGCTCTGAAAATTATGAACCACGTTTCCGCCGTGAGAGGGACCGTCAGGAACGACGCCCTCTAGTTTTTCGAAGTCATAACACCGAGCCATACAACTCTCCATTCACTGAACGGGAGTTCGATCAGGCACTTCGAGATTCTAAGAATACAGCTCCTGGAGTGGACAAGATCCACTATAAAATGTTCCGTCATCTGCCCATTGGAGCAAGAAATTTCCTTCTGGCGGTATTCAACAGGCTTTGGTTGGAGGACTCTTTCCCCACTTCCTGGAAAGAAGCTACTATTGTTCCCATCCTGAAGCCAGGTAAACAACGCACCGCAGCCTCGAGTTATAGGCCTATTGCCTTAACTAGCTGTGTGTGCAAGTTGATGGAACGTATGATCAACAAGCGTCTCACCTGGTTTTTGGAGGAAAACTCATTGATAAGTAATTTTCAATGTGGTTTTCGCTCCAACCGTTCCACACTGGACCATCTGGTTCAGCTGGAAACACATATTCAGGATGCATTCCTCAACAAGGAACATTTAGTTGCAGTTTTCTTGAACCTCCAAAAGGCATATGACACAACGTGGCGCTTTGGCATCCTGAAGCAGCTCCATTCTTGGGGCGTCCGTGGCCATATGGCGTATTTTATTCAAAACTTTTTATCAGATCGCTTTTTCCGCGTACGTGTTGGGAACTCCTTTTCAGATCGTCACGAACTAGAGAACGGTGTCCCGCAGGACAGCGTATTAAGTGTGACTCTGTTTGCCATAGCAGTGAACAGTGTTATGGCAAACATTCTTTCCCCTGTACATGGCCTCCTCTATGTAGACGACCTCACGATCTTTTGTCGCTCACGGAATCTCGCGTCAGCTTCTCGTCAACTCCAACTAACGATAAACCGTTTGGTCGAGTGGTCCTCCCAAACAGGTTTCACCTTCTCATCCGAGAAATCCGTGTGTGTGCACTTTTGTCGTCAACGTACATGTCATTTCGATCCTGACCTGTACATGGGGAAATCTCCCCTGTGCTTCGTGAATGAGGTCCGCTTCCTGGGCCTCATTTTTGATAAGAAATTAACATGGCTGCCTCACCTTCGCCAGTTAAAGTTCTCTTGTCTTCGAGTTCTCAACCTTTTACGTGTTTTATCTCATACTTCCTGGGGTGCTGATAGGACGGTACTGCTTCGCCTATACCATGCACTCATCAGGTCGAAGCTTGATTATGGATGTGTTGTGTATTCTTCTGCCCGCCCATCTAGACTTCGCATCCTAGACACCGTCCACCATGCTGGTATAAGTGTGTGCTCTGGTGCCTTTCGTACCAGTCCAGTCGCCAGTTTGTACGTCGAGGCATCTGAGCCGTCGCTGTCTCTGCGAAGACAGCGGCTGGTAATGAACTACTTCCTCCATCTTCGCTTGATGCCTTCACATCCTTCATTTCACACCATCTCAGACGAGAGTAGGCTGGCAAGGTATCGGCTCCACCCTAGTGTCACTAGACCATTTGGTGTTCATGCAGACGAGATCCTGTCAGCACTTGGTGTTGACAGTGATCTTCCTGGTGTCTCTCCACTCATTCCGCCTCTCCCTACGTGGGAGTTTCCTGCACCTTCTATCGATTTCTCTCTGACTGCCCTTCCCAAGGCAGAAACACCAATGGTTGTATACCAGCAACGGTTTTTAGAACTTCGTGCGAAGCACCCCAATTTTAATGTGTTTTACACGGATGGGTCCAATACAGTCGAATCAGTTGGTTGCGCCTTCGTCCTAGACTCTCAAAGTTCCAGTTTCTCACTACATCCTGCCTGTTCCATCTTTACGGCAGAGTTATACGCCATTCTAAAGGCACTGGACTTTGCAGACGTGAATGGGCTGAAAAAAGTCCTTGTGTGCTGCGATTCGACCAGCGTGTTGCAGTCTCTGGATTCGCCGTATTCCCGGCATCCAGTAGCGCAACGCATATTCAGACGGCTTGTGTCCTTATCTGCCAGCGCGGATGTACACTTCTGTTGGGTCCCTAGCCACGTGGGCATTCAGGGGAACGAAGCAGCTGATGCTGCCGCCAAGTCTGCTGATGCAGATGGCGACGTTCTCGTCCACCTTTTGCCAGCTAGCGACCTGCAGAATGTGTTCCGTTGTAGACTTCTTAACACTTGGCAGGCCGAGTGGGATGCGGAAACGGGGAACAAGCTTCACGCTGTTAAGCCCGCCATATGTGCTTGGCGTTCCTCGTCCCGTCCCTCTCGGCGAGAAGAAATTATCCTTACCCGCATGCGTCTAGGACACAGCCGTCTAACGCACGGTCACCTGCTCTAAGGGCTGGACCCTCCGTTGTGTCGTGTTTGCAATGTTTTTTTTAAGCATTCGACACATTCTCGTTGAATGTGTCGATCTTGCTTAACTCCGGCAGACTTTTAACCTTTCTGGCTGTTTGTCATCCCTCTTGGGTGACGACAGCAGTATTTTAACAAATGTTTTTAGTTTTTTGCGAAGAGCTGGACTCTTCCACCGTCTGTAAGGAGGTTTTTAGTTTGTTTTTTCTGACTTTTAATGTGTCGTGTTTGTCTCGTGCAGGTCTCTTTACAACCTTGCACTCTTAGTTTTTCCCAAGGGGCTATCTACACCCATTTTTTAAATTTTCAGTCAGAATTTTAGATAAGGGGACATTTCCCCGTATACATAGAAGGGTGCGAAATGACCTTAAGTGCCGACGCACCCAGAAATTTTAATTCAATCAATCAATCAATCAATCAACATATTGACACCCTTTATCTTTTGTAAAACTAGTTCTACATGTTGCATATGTTGAGACCAATTTTTGCTGAAAATTAGAATATCATCCAAATAACAAACAACAAAATTTCTGCAATCGGTGGAGAATATTTTATTCATCCTGTCCTGGAACACTGAGACTGCTGATCGAATCCCAAACGGAAGATAGCGGAAAAGATATTGTCTGCCTCTATAAGAAAAAGCTGTGTAAGGATATGAATCTTCAGTCAACGGTATTTGAAAATAACCGCATGATAAATCAATTGAAGAAAAATAAACACATCCTAGGAATCTCTGTAACAGTTCGTTGATTGCTTCTACTCTCACTTGTGGAGAGATAACATGTTGATTTAGTTTCCTACAATCGATCACAGGTCTCCAAAGACCTCCTTGCTTTGGCACTATATGTAGAGGGTTAAGATATGGTGAAGAATCTTGGTAAATAATTCCCCATTTCTCCCACTTGGAAAGCTCTTCTTCTAAAGGTAGTCTCCTTGATATTGGTATTGGATAAGGTGTGCTTGTAATAGGTGTTACAGTATCTAATTGAATCTTGTAAGGTTCAACAGTTGCTTTTCTAAGTTTATCTGAAAATTGTACGTGATAATACGACAGAAGTTTGAATAAATCAGCTTTCTGCAAATTGTCTAAATTATCATTTCTAAAAACAGACTCATAGATGGACTTCTTAGCTGGCGTATATTCTACATCATCATTCAAAGTTAACGCATCACGTAACAATCTACATGAATAACTTTCATTATCATTTAATGTATCTTCGGAACAAAAGTTAGACTTTGTACAATACTTCAAATCTTCTGTAGAAGAACATTGCCGAGTTAAGGGGGTTCTAAAGCCATGTTAAAGCATAGGCCCAAATTTCAGTGGATGAGCGTACAATTAATATAGATTCGGTAAGGAAGAAATTTTCCGATATAAAAGATTGTTTTATTCACTAGAACATGTGAACCTTATAATTTTTTTACGATTAATGATATTTAAGTAAATAACAGAAAATAAAAGGTCTCCGTCATGTTCAAACTTCTGCGTACAGATGGCGCTGAAGTGGTAGTTTTGTCAATACCGGTACATTTTTTTTCTTTTATGACTAGTATGTAAGATTTCGTGGTGAAACAAAGATCACATGTTCTTCCCGCAAGCATCTGAAATACTATGTGAAAAAATGAAAACATTTCGTACCTTCAGAGAGTAGTGCTTATTATTAAAATTTTTGAAGTGGCGTTTCGTCGCAATATACTTCGTGGTGCAGATTTAGCCAACACTGTTGCCGAGATTTCACTCAGTGTTTTCTAACGATATGATCAATGCGAGTGCTTCGAAATTGTGAAAGTTAAACCAAGTTACCAGAGAATAATGAATCCAGTAAATGTTGGAAGAAGGAAACATCGGAAAAAAACTGAAAGTAAGTGTTATATTTAAATGCTTGTTGCTTAATTTATCAAAAGCAAAACGTTTGCAATATGCAAGAGTGATGCAGAATGTATGATTTATTTACATGTTGAAGAAATACCTTCCGATATAATTTCTGTGAGAATATCGCTTCGACGTGTCTACATTTTCAACGCAGCACGCATTTTTTTCCTTACAAACGAAGTTGATAATTCTTTGCAATTGTAAAATCAGAAGAAAATTTTATTTTAAATTAAGCATAATGCAGATATTACAGTTTTGTGATTATTACTAGAGCATGAAATACCTTTATATAGATTATATTCTGGCATTAAATCGATATTGCACAAAATGCTCTACTATCGTACTATCGTTGATGAGATTATTTTCGTATTTCACTGGTGCTATTGAAAAGTACGTACTTATATCGGAATTTGTATCACAAATCAGTCGTTCATTATAGTTTCACTTTGCCCTTGTACATGGTTGGAACGAGTCGTTTCTGGCCTGTTTTGAACAAGATTTTTCTCCTTTATATATATATATATATATATATATATATATATATATATATAGCTCGCAAGTGTTAAATGTATTAAGTAGGTTAAGCTAAGTTAGGTTGGATTGGAATAGATTTAATGTGAGATCCCCGAATTTTGTGCAAGTTCTGGACAACGTTCTGTTATCTTCTTTCACAGAATCAGGTCAGAAAACCGGTTTTGTAAGCTGTATAAAACTCCTCGGTTTTCTCGTTCTTTCATAATCTTGAACGCCTTGTAATGGTAGTGCAGAATTTCCAATAAGTTCAAGCTTTATGTATTTAAAGTGTAAAAGTACACCCTAACAGCTAAAAGAGTAAAGTCCTAACAGTCTACCAAACAATAGTTTGCGTATTTACTGAGAATTTACAAATTAGTATAGATTAGGAAAGTTTACTAGTTTACATATTTTACAAGTGCAAGCCAATCATTTATTTGTGGGTAAGATTGATTGATTTTCAGAGAAATCATAATCTGTCCTGATTATGTTACGAATATTTGATTCAATAACCTACTGAAGTCCAAGTCATATTTAACATGCACTGTAAAGATAGATCTGAATCTGAGCTGATACCGTGAATCAAACCTTTAATAATTCTGTTATAACAGGACCACTACGTTAACAATTATGGTGTAGTTTAGATCAATTATATTCTCATCCACTTACACAACATCTCTAAGTTGTTTTCATTTTATTATTAACTCAACTTGTCTCAGATTGTAACAATGTAATGAAAATGTTTTTTTTTGTTTTGTTTTTTTAATCTTTGTTAAGTTCATAGTCTCGTACACAATATTAACAATATTTTTATTTGCTCCTTTTGCAGATGAACATTTGAGAATCCATTTGATATGTCTTCTAAGAATACCTTGAAATTTGTAAAAAGGACAACAGATTTGACAAACAATGGCAACCCAACACCGTGGAAGTTTGTGGATATGCTTCTATGGAATCAAAATCGTCTTTGTGGATTCTTTGACCTGTACACAATTTGCAGATGGTTTACAAGATATGAAGAGTCCAAAATATACTCAAGAAATTATGTTGCAAGACTTCTTAATATCTGGTTGCAAGTAGTCAGCAATTGGGAACGATATATTAGAGAAACTGAAAATAATGGGAATGGTATAACGTGTGTGTCTTGTCTGTCAAGTTATAGCACACATTTCTTGAAATTTTTGCTAGTTCCAATTTTTAAGGGTATTTGCCCATCATTGCTTTCTGAATGGGATGATGATTACAAGACAGCAAGAAGCATACGTATCTATGAAAGAACGACATAATGTTTTGCAGGATGAGCAAGAAGGAGAATGAAGTTACACTGAAACAAAAATGTTAATGTGAATTTATACGTATAAGCCGAATATATAGTTTTTGTAGTCCTTTCATGCAATGATTTTTTAATGATTTGAATTTTATTCTAATGGTAATTATTACCATATTGTATCTTAGAAAACTTTTCTTACAATTCTTATCTGAGTAATTCTGAACTCTAAGATATCAACAGTGTTTGGAAAGTTACTTTTCAAAAGTAATTCAAAGTTAATCACTTGAGAAATTAATTCAGTTATAATTACTGTTGCTTTAAAAAGTATCTAATTTAGTTACTATTACAATAATTGTAATTATTACTTTATTCTAGATTAGTTGTATATTTTAAGACATGGTTCACAACATGAAATGCAAGCGCACTATTAATTTCATCACAGATGACCACCAACAACTTGGCATTAAGTTTCATATATAATTATAACTGCTGGTCTCCGTGTTGGAGTGGTTAGAACAGCGAGTTACGACGCTAGGAGTCTCTGGTTCGAATCCCGGCATGGATATTCTTTGTATGTGTTCCTTCATAAGTTTCATCATATTATCACTCGTTCTCATCTTAGCGATTAGACAAAAAAGCGTAGTAAAATAAAATAAATCAATCAACCATATAATTATAACTAAGTTAATATATTTTATATGCAAATACAGAAGCAATAAAATCCACATCTTTTACTTAAAGATGAAAAAATAATATTTTATTGTATTTTTGTTGAGCAAACAATATATTATTCAGAATTACTGTTGAACTGTTGTATACCAATGAGGATTATTGTAGATTATATAGCCTTATGTACAAATTATTCTAATTAAAATACGCTGGGAATAGATACATTCTGGTTCTTGGCAATACATAAGATTGTTCTCATGATCTCACGATTTCAATCCATTGTTTCAGGCGAGGACATGATTCAACAAACTGTAAAAATGGAACAAAAGAAAATTCCTATCTATGCCAAAAAAATATTAATTGTACACTTCTGTTCAGATCAATTGGTACATACTTCAACTGTTCGACCCTATAAAGAGTAACACTTTATGTGAACAGGAGTGTACAACTAACTTTCAATTTAGTTGCTATTTAGGTGGAAAAATAACTGAATTTCAGGTACTAATTTCATAAAGTAAGTAGTTTACAGTTACTGTTACACGAAAATGTTACTGTTACTTCTAAAGACAGCTGCAGAACAAACCAGTATAATTCGTGAAGAACTGTGAAACAGGACTTTGGACATTGTGCGGAAGCAACTTGTGTAAAATTGTACGTAAGTATTATGAAACGAACAAATAATCACTCTCTCAGGCCTCCCCGATGGCGCAGTGGTAGCGTCGTTGCCTTGTAATCAAAGGGTCCCGGGTTCGATACCCGGTGGAGGCATAAGTGGTACGGATCCCACTTTAAACTGTAGGTCCAGTCCCGATTAGCCTTACTGTGCATAAAGTGGACTTAAAACACTAAATCAATCAATCATTCAAAATAATCACTCTGCTTCTCGTTTACCTTTATTCCCGGTGTTCAAATAAAAGTCTCCCCGATGACGTAGTGGTAACGTCGTCGCCTTGTACTCAAGAGTTTCTATACATGGTGGAGGTGCATTACACAGTAGTTCGGATCCCACTTTAACCTGTAGGTCCAGTATTGATTAGCCTATATGTGCATAAAAAGGACTTAAAACATCACTTCAAGGTTTTTCAAAAAAATAATTTTCTTATAGTATAGTAATTTAAGCTTTAATTTCTATTGTAACACTGTTATGCCTTGTTTACATGTTAATAAAACATTAAAATGCTGACCAAGGAAAACCTTTATAGTATAAAAAAGTATGCATAAAAACGTAACGTTTCCACCCTCAATTGTGAATATTCGTCAGAAGAAGACCCTGTTAGAGGGTGGAAACGTTACGTTTTTATGTATATATATATATATATATATATATTATACTATAAAGTATAAAAAGTCATGATTTTAATGTTTTTTTTTATTTCCATCTTCAGTTTTCTTCCAATATTGCGAATAAGAACTTTTGCAGGTTTTAATATACCCGAAAATATTATAAACTAAAAGATTATTTGCTCTTATCGTCATCCTGAGAAAATGGGACACTTTTTTGTATCAATTGGAATTCTGCAAGAAAAATACATGAAGAAACTGAAATTTACGGCCTTGTGGAAAAATTAACATTACGACTTTTAAGCATTTTTTAACAATGTTTATAATTGAAAAAATTGAAAATGTGTTTTATCTTTAATTTCATTTTACTAATACAGGGTGCGGAAAATGACGTTTCAACAATGAAAGCACGTTACGTTGCGTTCTACCCAAGAATATTTTGAACGGTCACTCCATACACAAGAAAAGAACTTCGCTGGAGCAAACGAACGAAAACAAGTCTCTGCGCAAGTAGTGACGCGAGACGCTCTACCAATGAGCACGTGAGAGGGAACGGGATTGCGTGGAACGGGTGAAAGCGGCTGTAGTTACTAGATTTCGCAGCATCGTGTACTGCTTCGCTCTGTCCACTCAATCCCCCCCCCCTCTTTCTCTGCCGCTATGTGCAGCCTTGCTGCAGCAGAGATAGTCGGGACAGAGTATAAAGTCTCCAATCAATGGTAGAAAGTACTGTCATACAAAATGAAGTGTACAGTCAGCGCAGGCACGTATCCAGAAATTCCTTTCGAGGGGGGCTGAACAATATATTTTTAAGGGGTGTAGATATAAACTCACAAGTGTATGTTTAACCCTGGAATAGTACCTAAAAAAATCTATGTTTAATGGTACCTATACGTCCCATAGACGTACACATAAAAAAAAAGTTACTATACCCTCTATAAATGATTTAATTTTTTTCCATACTCTTCTCGCTGCATAATTGATACCTTTTATTGTTAATGAATATAATTAAAATAACATTTTTCCGCAAACTCATACATTTTAAACATTTATAAACTAGGTTGCATAGAAAGAGTCATAATATATATGCAAATACGAGTAGGTAACTCGAACAGCAAGAAAATAATAAACAAATAAAGATTATAAGTAGTGGGACTTGTGCTATTATAAACCCAAGAAAGTATGAACCCCCCTCCAGCAGATTTGCTTACACTTAAAACAAGCTCAACATGCCCATATGAGCTTTTTGCTCAAGTGTGGAACCCTGTCTAATCCAAGATTTTTGTAAAAAAGCCCTCATGGACTCCATCAGAAAGTATGACCCTCCTCAGATTGAAGTGCCTATACTTACAAAAGGCACTTCTGTGAGATTGTTGTCCATAATCCTGTCAAAAATATGCCCCTCTTGATATTTTTTTGGCCACACCTAAAACTAGGCCAAGACACACCCACCCACACCCACCCACACCCACCCACACATACACACACACATACACACACACACACACACACACACATATTGACCTTGACCTTGACCTTGACCTTGACCTTGACCTTGACCTTGACTTTGACCTTGACCTTGACCTTGACCTTGACCTTGATCTTGACCTTGACCACACCCACCCACATACACACCCATACCCACCCTCATACACACCCACACCCACTCTCATATACACCCACACCCACCTACATACATACATACACACACACACAAAGCACAGTGCTGAACCCAACTGATCCAGCATAGAGTTTTGATTTGAACCCCAAGAAATTTTATATAAATACTAAAGCCAAAAATATTAACACACATACACACATACATATATATACACACACACAAAGCACAGTGCTGAACCCAACTGATATTTTTATCCAGCATAGAGTTTTGAATTGAAGCCCAGGAAATTTTATATAAATACCAAAGCCAAAAATATTAACACACACACATACATACATACACAAATCACACAGCTAAACCCAACAGATATTTTTTATTGTGTGATTGCCCTGTATAGCTTGGAATGCAAGACCATATTTTGTAATTTTGTAGACTAGGAACTTGACCCTGTGCACCAGAAACAGGCTCTCCACAAATTATGTGAACATCATAGAGCACACAATACATTTTACAATCTCAATTTAAATTCAGGAACAAGAGATTTGGATTTGATGTATCTGGAAATATTTTTGCATCTTGAATCAACCTGCAAACAACATTACATGTTAGGCTGGGCTATTTCAACAGCAGTAAATATTTACCAAATGTTTCAACGTTAAAAAAACAATCAGAATAATATCTTCCAGGACCTGAACATGCAAACATATTTTGAAAGAAGAAATATTGCAAGATATATAAAATCAGACCACCTGTTGGATTGTTTTAGGGAAAAATTTGAAAATTTATCAGAGTATGATTTTTTTAAAGTGCAAAATGAAACAGAGGCAAGATGGGTACTTGACAGTGATGTTGGGTTTGGGTATGTGAGCATAGAATTGGGTTCTGAATATAATGATTTTGAATCCAATACATACTGGCATAGAATTGATGCATACCTATTGCATTGTTATTGGGGAAAATATGTTGCTTTTTTTACAAAAAGTACTTCAAGTTTAGAAAAATTTAGGTTTTACAAATTTTTCCATGATCATAGAATTTATACAAACAGCAGGTGGCCTGTTGATGACATATCATGGGACACAACAATTTCCATACTTGATGAGGCAGGAAAATTGGATGTAAATTCTGGTTTATATTTTAATGAGTTGATTATGTACCTGCTTAAAAACAATATCAATTCTGGCTCATTCAATACAAGATGGACTTAAATAATTCGAGTTTTTACACAAAATACAAAGCTCTGTTTCAATACAAATATTATATCTCACATTATCTTGCTCTGCTTCTGATTTTGGGTGAGTATTTTAATTTGCTCATCACATTTGACAGAAAGGATAGGAAAATTGCACAGAGACGTGCTAACAATATTTTTTTTTTTGCTAACAATTTCAAGTTCCTTGAGTGGGAATATGTTGTTTCTAAGATCAGCATTGATTCTGTAGTACAGTATTGCTGTGGAACATGTTAAGTTCTTGGATTCTGTCACACCTATTCTAATACAATTAATATCACAAGGTACGCACCGCATAAAATCATAATTCCAAGCGATGGCATGGAGTAATTATTTTTCCACGATTCCATATCAAACAAAAAATTATACTGCAATTGGAGCTTCAACAATTCGGGACTGTGCAATATATTGTCTATAAATGTAGGAAAAATAATATTGTACGGGTTGCAAACAAAACTCCCAAAGCTTATGTATTTCAGGTTTCTTAAATTTGAAACAGAATCCAAACTGTCTGGAAGTTCATAAAAGTGAAGCCATTCTACAAGCGGGTCTATCTCAGCTTCTGCATGATATATTTGAGCAAGAGGTGATGTGTTTATAATATTTGTTGGTATAGAGGTTTGTTTTGAGTCTTATCAATTATGAACAGCTCTGCTGCATGTTGTGATGATGAATATCTAGTCCCTAAACCTAACAGAGCTGTGCAGTGATGTTGTTATTGGGAACAGGATTCAAATCCTACACAGAGTTATGGATAGGAGTGATTGCCATGAAATTATATCTAGATCCCTGTGCAATAATGCTGTTATTGGGAACAGGATTCAAATCCTACACAGATACAGATTCTTGCTGAGCTTAATAGGTGATTGTCATGGAAGATTTATGCTGTCATTAGGTACAAAATTTAATTACACAGACACAGATATAATATCTAGATGCATACGGAACTGTGGTTTCTATAAATCTATATTCAATATTCCTATACCTGACAGATGTGCGGTGATGCTGTTATTGGGAACAAGATTCAAATCCCACACAGAAACAGATTTTTGCTGGGCTTAGAACTATTATGGATAGGTGATTGCCATGAAATAATACCTGACAGAGCTGTGCAGTGATGCTGTTATTGGGAACAATTGTAACAGAGCTGTGGTTTCCATACTCAATATCCCTATACCTGACAGAGCTGTGCAGTGATGCTGTTATTGGAACAGGATTCAAATATACAGATTCTTGCTAAACTTAGAACTATGCCATGAACAAGGTGATATAATTATTGGGAACAAGCTTCAAATCCTCGCACAAATACAGATTATTGCTGAGCTTAGAGTGAAGATACCAGTGATATAATTATTGGGAACAGGATTCAAATTATGGATAGGTGATTACCATGAAGATACTCAATATTTTTGTTATTAGGTACAATACAGATACAAAAATATTCATTAACAGAGCTGTGCGGTGATGTTGTTATTGGGAACAGGATTCAAATCCTACACAGATACAGAGCCTTGGAATTATTATGGATAGGTGATTGCCATGAAGATAGATACTCAATATCCTTTTACATGACAGAGCTGTGCAATTATTGGGAATTGGAACTTAGGTACAAGATTCAATTACACAGATACAGACACGGAAATAATATCTAGTTAACAGAGCTGTAGTTTCTATAAATTTATACTTAATATCCTATACCGTGCAGTGATGCTGTTATTGGGAACAAGCTTCAAATCTCACACAGATATAGAGCTTTGGAATTATTATAGATAAGTGATTGCCATGAAGATAGATATTAGACACTAACACAGTATCAATAAATTTATAATTTAATAGAGCTGTGCGGTGATGTTGTTATTGGGAACAGGATTCAAATCATGGATAGGTGATTGTCATGAAGATAGATATTAGATACAGATACAGAAATAATATTTTCCATAAATCTATACTTAATATCCCTATACCTGACAGAGCTGTGCGGTGATGTTGTTATTGGGAACAGGATTCAAATCATGGATAGGTGATTGTCATGAGGATAGATATTAGATACAGATACAGAAATAATATTTTCTATCAATCTATACTAATATCCTTATACCTGACAGAACTGTGTGGTTAATATTATTAGGAACAAGGTTTAAATCTTACACAGATATAGAGCGGAATTATTATGGATAGGTGATTGCCATGAGGATAGATACTCAATATCTCTGCTGTTATTGGACACAAATACAGAGAATGAAATCATAAATCTATACTCAATATCCCTACACCTAACAGAGCTGTGTAGTGACGCTGTTATTGGGAACAGGATTCAAATCATGGATAGGTGATTGCCATGAGGATAGATATTAGATATAGATATAAAAATAATATTTATCCATAAATCTATACTCGATTTAATAGAGCTGTGTAGTGATGCTGTTATTGGGAACAGGATTCAAATCATGGATAGGTGATTGCCCTATACCTAACAAAGCTGTGCGGTGATATAATTATTGGGAACAGGATTCAAATCTTACACAAATACAGAGCGGAATTATTATGGATAGGTGATTGTCATGAATATAGATATTAGACACAAACACAAACAGATACAGAGCCTTGCTCGGAACTGTTGCTGAAATAACATCTAGATGCTTCGTCCCTGACAGAGCTGTGCTGTTATTGGGAACAAGTTTTGGAATCTAGATATTTTAATATATAAAAGATACATACTTAAATCTATACTCAATATCCCTATCCCTAACAATTACAAATCACACAGATACAGAGCCTTGCTCGGAACTGTTGCTGAAATAACATCTAGATGTTTCATCCCTGACAGAGCTGTCGTGTTATTGGGAACAAGCTTCAAACTTGGAATCTAGATATTTTAATAGATAGAAGATACATTCTTAATTAAATCTATACTCAATATCTCTATACCTAACAATTACAAATCACACAGATACAGAGCCTTGCTCGGAACTGTTGCTGAAATAACATCTAGATGTTTCATCCCTAACAGAGCTGTCGTGTTATTGGGAACAAGCTTCAAACTTGGAATCTAGATATTTTAATACATAGAAGATATATACCTACTTAATTAAATCTATACTCAATATCCTATCCCTATCCCCAACAATTACAAATCATACAGACACAGAGCCTTGCTGATATTTCTACAAGCACGAAATTGTTGCTGTAACATCTAGATGTTTCATCCCTAACAGAGCTGTGCTGTTATTGGGACTAAGCATCAAATCCCACACAGATACAGAGTCTTGGAATCTAGAGATTTTAATAGATAGAAGATACATACTTAATTAAATCTATACTTAATATTCCTATCCCTAACAATTACAAATATTTCTACAACATTTACATGTTTCCTATACATAACAGAGCTGTGCTGTTATTGGGACTAAGCCTCAAATCCTACACAGATACAGAGCCTTGGAATCTAGAGATTTTAATAGATCGAAGATATATAATTAATTAATTTTATACTCAATATTTCTATCCTAACAATTACAATCATGGAACTGTTTGAACTAAATCTAGATGTTTCATCCCTGACAGAGCTGTGCTGCTTCAAATTCCACACAGACACAGAGGCTTGGAATCTAGATATTTTAATATTCCTATCTTGAACAATTACAAATATTTATACAAGCATGGAACTGTTGCTGGAATAACATCTAGATGTTTCACCCCTGACAGAGCTGTGCGGTGAGGAACAATCTTCAAATTCCACACAGATACAGAGGCTTGGAATCTAGATATTTTAATAGATAGAAGATACATACTTAATTAAATCTATATTCAATATCCCTATCCCTAACAATTATAAATATTGATACAGGCATGGAACTATTGCTGAAATATTTTATCCCTGACAGAGCTGTGTGGTGATGCTCAAATCCCACACAGATACAGAGCCTTGTAATTTTTAATAGATAGAAGATACATACTTAATTCAATATTCCTATCCTTAACAATTACAAGTATGGAACTGTTGATAACATCTAGACGTTTCATCCCTGACAGAGCTGTGTAGTGATGCAGTGCACAGCTGGAACGTATGTTGAAACGTTTATAAAGAAACAGGCATGACACTTGCAATAGTACATACATTTTTGATATTTGCTTGGGTATAATTTCCTGAAGCCTGTACCTAATAACAGCATCACAGCACAGCTTTGTCAGGGATAGGGATATTATTAAATATGTATACAGATCCAGGTATGTATTCTTATCTTAAACACAACACAGCTCTGTTACTATTATTTCAATAACAATATCAACAAAACAAGACACTATACACAACATAGAACAATTCTATGCTTGTAAAAATATCAGCAAGGCTCCATTCTAAATATTGATTCAATTTTTCACTTCACCTATCCATAACAATTCCAAGCTTGTTCCTCATAACAGCATCACCGCACAGCTCTGTCAGGGAAGAAACATCTAGATGCTATCAACAGTTCCCTACTTGTAATTGTTAGGGATATGAATATTGAATATAGTTTGTATCTTCTATCTATTAAAGATTCCAAGGCTCTGTGTGTGGGATTTGAGCATCACTACACAGCTCTGTCAGGGATGAAACGTCTAGATGTTATCAACAGTTCCATACTTGTAATTGTTAAGGATAGGAATATTGAATTAAGTATGTATCTTCTATCTATTAAAAATTACAAGGCTCTGTATCTGTGTGGGATTTGAGCATCACCACACAGCTCTGTCAGGGATAAAATATTTCAGCAATAGTTCCATGCCTGTATCAATATTTATAATTGTTAGGGATAGGGATATTGAATATAGATTTAATTAAGTATGTATCTTCTATCTATTAAAATATCTAGATTCCAAGCCTCTGTATCTGTGTGGAATTTGAAGATTGTTCCTCACCGCACAGCTCTGTCAGGGGTGAAACATCTAGATGTTATTCCAGCAACAGTTCCATGCTTGTATAAATATTTGTAATTGTTCAAGATAGGAATATTAAAATATCTAGATTCCAAGCCTCTGTGTCTGTGTGGAATTTGAAGCAGCACAGCTCTGTCAGGGATGAAACATCTAGATTTAGTTCAAACAGTTCCATGATTGTAATTGTTAGGATAGAAATATTGAGTATAAAATTAATTAATTATATATCTTCGATCTATTAAAATCTCTAGATTCCAAGGCTCTGTATCTGTGTAGGATTTGAGGCTTAGTCCCAATAACAGCACAGCTCTGTTATGTATAGGAAACATGTAAATGTTGTAGAAATATTTGTAATTGTTAGGGATAGGAATATTAAGTATAGATTTAATTAAGTATGTATCTTCTATCTATTAAAATCTCTAGATTCCAAGACTCTGTATCTGTGTGGGATTTGATGCTTAGTCCCAATAACAGCACAGCTCTGTTAGGGATGAAACATCTAGATGTTACAGCAACAATTTCGTGCTTGTAGAAATATCAGCAAGGCTCTGTGTCTGTATGATTTGTAATTGTTGGGGATAGGGATAGGATATTGAGTATAGATTTAATTAAGTAGGTATATATCTTCTATGTATTAAAATATCTAGATTCCAAGTTTGAAGCTTGTTCCCAATAACACGACAGCTCTGTTAGGGATGAAACATCTAGATGTTATTTCAGCAACAGTTCCGAGCAAGGCTCTGTATCTGTGTGATTTGTAATTGTTAGGTATAGAGATATTGAGTATAGATTTAATTAAGAATGTATCTTCTATCTATTAAAATATCTAGATTCCAAGTTTGAAGCTTGTTCCCAATAACACGACAGCTCTGTCAGGGATGAAACATCTAGATGTTATTTCAGCAACAGTTCCGAGCAAGGCTCTGTATCTGTGTGATTTGTAATTGTTAGGGATAGGGATATTGAGTATAGATTTAAGTATGTATCTTTTATATATTAAAATATCTAGATTCCAAAACTTGTTCCCAATAACAGCACAGCTCTGTCAGGGACGAAGCATCTAGATGTTATTTCAGCAACAGTTCCGAGCAAGGCTCTGTATCTGTTTGTGTTTGTGTCTAATATCTATATTCATGACAATCACCTATCCATAATAATTCCGCTCTGTATTTGTGTAAGATTTGAATCCTGTTCCCAATAATTATATCACCGCACAGCTTTGTTAGGTATAGGGCAATCACCTATCCATGATTTGAATCCTGTTCCCAATAACAGCATCACTACACAGCTCTATTAAATCGAGTATAGATTTATGGATAAATATTATTTTTATATCTATATCTAATATCTATCCTCATGGCAATCACCTATCCATGATTTGAATCCTGTTCCCAATAACAGCGTCACTACACAGCTCTGTTAGGTGTAGGGATATTGAGTATAGATTTATGATTTCATTCTCTGTATTTGTGTCCAATAACAGCAGAGATATTGAGTATCTATCCTCATGGCAATCACCTATCCATAATAATTCCGCTCTATATCTGTGTAAGATTTAAACCTTGTTCCTAATAATATTAACCACACAGTTCTGTCAGGTATAAGGATATTAGTATAGATTGATAGAAAATATTATTTCTGTATCTGTATCTAATATCTATCCTCATGACAATCACCTATCCATGATTTGAATCCTGTTCCCAATAACAACATCACCGCACAGCTCTGTCAGGTATAGGGATATTAAGTATAGATTTATGGAAAATATTATTTCTGTATCTGTATCTAATATCTATCTTCATGACAATCACCTATCCATGATTTGAATCCTGTTCCCAATAACAACATCACCGCACAGCTCTATTAAATTATAAATTTATTGATACTGTGTTAGTGTCTAATATCTATCTTCATGGCAATCACTTATCTATAATAATTCCAAAGCTCTATATCTGTGTGAGATTTGAAGCTTGTTCCCAATAACAG
The DNA here is from genome assembly GCF_977018435.1 of Lepisma saccharinum. Lineage (NCBI taxonomy): Eukaryota > Metazoa > Arthropoda > Insecta > Zygentoma > Lepismatidae > Lepisma > Lepisma saccharinum. The sequence goes on from NC_139251.1 coordinate 48,800,820, forward strand.
CATCACTGCACGGTATAGGATATTAAGTATAAATTTATAGAAACTACAGCTCTGTTAACTAGATATTATTTCCGTGTCTGTATCTGTGTAATTGAATCTTGTACCTAAGTTCCAATTCCCAATAATTGCACAGCTCTGTCATGTAAAAGGATATTGAGTATCTATCTTCATGGCAATCACCTATCCATAATAATTCCAAGGCTCTGTATCTGTGTAGGATTTGAATCCTGTTCCCAATAACAACATCACCGCACAGCTCTGTTAATGAATATTTTTGTATCTGTATTGTACCTAATAACAAAAATATTGAGTATCTTCATGGTAATCACCTATCCATAATTTGAATCCTGTTCCCAATAATTATATCACTGGTATCTTCACTCTAAGCTCAGCAATAATCTGTATTTGTGCGAGGATTTGAAGCTTGTTCCCAATAATTATATCACCTTGTTCATGGCATAGTTCTAAGTTTAGCAAGAATCTGTATATTTGAATCCTGTTCCAATAACAGCATCACTGCACAGCTCTGTCAGGTATAGGGATATTGAGTATGGAAACCACAGCTCTGTTACAATTGTTCCCAATAACAGCATCACTGCACAGCTCTGTCAGGTATTATTTCATGGCAATCACCTATCCATAATAGTTCTAAGCCCAGCAAAAATCTGTTTCTGTGTGGGATTTGAATCTTGTTCCCAATAACAGCATCACCGCACATCTGTCAGGTATAGGAATATTGAATATAGATTTATAGAAACCACAGTTCCGTATGCATCTAGATATTATATCTGTGTCTGTGTAATTAAATTTTGTACCTAATGACAGCATAAATCTTCCATGACAATCACCTATTAAGCTCAGCAAGAATCTGTATCTGTGTAGGATTTGAATCCTGTTCCCAATAACAGCATTATTGCACAGGGATCTAGATATAATTTCATGGCAATCACTCCTATCCATAACTCTGTGTAGGATTTGAATCCTGTTCCCAATAACAACATCACTGCACAGCTCTGTTAGGTTTAGGGACTAGATATTCATCATCACAACATGCAGCAGAGCTGTTCATAATTGATAAGACTCAAAACAAACCTCTATACCAACAAATATTATAAACACATCACCTCTTGCTCAAATATATCATGCAGAAGCTGAGATAGACCCGCTTGTAGAATGGCTTCACTTTTATGAACTTCCAGACAGTTTGGATTCTGTTTCAAATTTAAGAAACCTGAAATACATAAGCTTTGGGAGTTTTGTTTGCAACCCGTACAATATTATTTTTCCTACATTTATAGACAATATATTGCACAGTCCCGAATTGTTGAAGCTCCAATTGCAGTATAATTTTTTGTTTGATATGGAATCGTGGAAAAATAATTACTCCATGCCATCGCTTGGAATTATGATTTTATGCGGTGCGTACCTTGTGATATTAATTGTATTAGAATAGGTGTGACAGAATCCAAGAACTTAACATGTTCCACAGCAATACTGTACTACAGAATCAATGCTGATCTTAGAAACAACATATTCCCACTCAAGGAACTTGAAATTGTTAGCAAAAAAAAAAATATTGTTAGCACGTCTCTGTGCAATTTTCCTATCCTTTCTGTCAAATGTGATGAGCAAATTAAAATACTCACCCAAAATCAGAAGCAGAGCAAGATAATGTGAGATATAATATTTGTATTGAAACAGAGCTTTGTATTTTGTGTAAAAACTCGAATTATTTAAGTCCATCTTGTATTGAATGAGCCAGAATTGATATTGTTTTTAAGCAGGTACATAATCAACTCATTAAAATATAAACCAGAATTTACATCCAATTTTCCTGCCTCATCAAGTATGGAAATTGTTGTGTCCCATGATATGTCATCAACAGGCCACCTGCTGTTTGTATAAATTCTATGATCATGGAAAAATTTGTAAAACCTAAATTTTTCTAAACTTGAAGTACTTTTTGTAAAAAAAGCAACATATTTTCCCCAATAACAATGCAATAGGTATGCATCAATTCTATGCCAGTATGTATTGGATTCAAAATCATTATATTCAGAACCCAATTCTATGCTCACATACCCAAACCCAACATCACTGTCAAGTACCCATCTTGCCTCTGTTTCATTTTGCACTTTAAAAAAATCATACTCTGATAAATTTTCAAATTTTTCCCTAAAACAATCCAACAGGTGGTCTGATTTTATATATCTTGCAATATTTCTTCTTTCAAAATATGTTTGCATGTTCAGGTCCTGGAAGATATTATTCTGATTGTTTTTTTAACGTTGAAACATTTGGTAAATATTTACTGCTGTTGAAATAGCCCAGCCTAACATGTAATGTTGTTTGCAGGTTGATTCAAGATGCAAAAATATTTCCAGATACATCAAATCCAAATCTCTTGTTCCTGAATTTAAATTGAGATTGTAAAATGTATTGTGTGCTCTATGATGTTCACATAATTTGTGGAGAGCCTGTTTCTGGTGCACAGGGTCAAGTTCCTAGTCTACAAAATTACAAAATATGGTCTTGCATTCCAAGCTATACAGGGCAATCACACAATAAAAAATATCTGTTGGGTTTAGCTGTGTGATTTGTGTATGTATGTATGTGTGTGTGTTAATATTTTTGGCTTTGGTATTTATATAAAATTTCCTGGGCTTCAATTCAAAACTCTATGCTGGATAAAAATATCAGTTGGGTTCAGCACTGTGCTTTGTGTGTGTGTATATATATGTATGTGTGTATGTGTGTTAATATTTTTGGCTTTAGTATTTATATAAAATTTCTTGGGGTTCAAATCAAAACTCTATGCTGGATCAGTTGGGTTCAGCACTGTGCTTTGTGTGTGTGTGTATGTATGTATGTAGGTGGGTGTGGGTGTATATGAGAGTGGGTGTGGGTGTGTATGAGGGTGGGTATGGGTGTGTATGTGGGTGGGTGTGGTCAAGGTCAAGATCAAGGTCAAGGTCAAGGTCAAGGTCAAGGTCAAGGTCAAGGTCAAGGTCGGGGTCAAGGTCAAGGTCAAGGTCAAGGTCAAGGTCAAGGTCAATATGTGTGTGTGTGTGTGTGTGTGTATGTGTGTGTGTATGTGTGGGTGGGTGTGGGTGGGTGTGTCTTGGCCTAGTTTTAGGTGTGGCCAAAAAAATATCAAGAGGGGCATATTTTTGACAGGATTATGGACAACAATCTCACAGAAGTGCCTTTTGTAAGTATAGGCACTTCAATCTGAGGAGGGTCATACTTTCTGATGGAGTCCATGAGGGCTTTTTTACAAAAATCTTGGATTAGACAGGGTTCCACACTTGAGCAAAAAGCTCATATGGGCATGTTGAGCTTGTTTTAAGTGTAAGCAAATCTGCTGGAGGGGGGTTCATACTTTCTTGGGTTTATAATAGCACAAGTCCCACTACTATTATACTTAGGTATAAGACAATCCCTTTAACTAGGAAATGGATGTAAAAGTATTAATGAAGAATACATGAACTAAAATTTACTCTCTATCACTAACAAACAGTCATTTAGACTAGCCACAATAACTAGAAAAAACTTCATGAATAAAAATGTTCACTCCTCCTTCCACATCCAGAACAGTAAATAGTTACAAACAAATCAGTCTTTAAATTATCATTTTTACAAATGTGGCAAACGATGAAAGAATGCTCGCCACAGATAGGCTTTTTGCAGTTACAGCAGATCATTTTACTCATCCTTCTCTTTTTATACGAGCAGTAAGTACAGTACTGCCTCTTTCCAGATTTCGCTGCAGGTTGAACCACAACAGGTGGATCCACAACGCCAAGGCAATTTTGTATGCTGCTTCTTAGAGTGTGAGGCATATGTGGCTGTTTCATTCGTTCCTTCATCCATGGAAACGTTAGTTGATTTGCCAATTTGATGAGGAACTGAAATCTCGACAAAGGCTTTGCGTCGTCATCTTTTTTCTTTTTCTTGTAAAAGTTGAGCACATATATTATGTAAGAGTTGTAGCATGCAATATTGAGCATGTTGTAGAACTGGTTCATTGGCCACCTTCTTGTTTTTCGTATGCAAGAAGTATTCGTGACACACTGGTCAAAGGCATCAACTGCTCCCTTTGTTTGATTATAACACAGAATTACCTCAGGCTTCATACTGTTTTCATTTATTGCATCGTCGTCATGCATTGTGGAAATAAGAGTGACCAGTTTGTTAACACGTGGAGTAAATGAAACTGCTGTCAGATCCTCATGAAAAAGAAAGAGCGATGACTGAGGAGGTCGTGAAAGATAACTGGGGTCCACAAACTCCTTAGGAAACTCAGGTTTATTTTTCTTCGTCGTCCCAATCATTGTGAGGCCTCTTTCTGCCATTTTCTTAGCTAACTGGATGCTGGAAAACCAATTATCCATTGTAACATTACGACTTGAATTTTGGATGATGTCTGTTAGCTTTTCAACAAAGTAATCTGCTGCAGGCGTGCCTGAAGGTGTAGTTCCTTTACCAAGGTACGGGATCGCATTTACCATGTAATTCGTTCCTTGGTCGCAAAGCATCACAATTTTTATCCCATACTTTGCTGGTTTGTTTGGGATGTACATTTTGAACCCGACTCGTCCTCGGAATGGCACTAGTTGCTCATCAATTGTCATGTAGGCACTTGGTTCATAATTTGATATGCATTGCTCAATCAGCATGTTCCATATATCCCGTACGGGTGCAAACTTATCAGTTATCTTCCTTTCCTCACGAGTTTCTCGAGAATCAAAGCGAAGAGTGTTGAGCAAGAAGTGATGTCTCTGCACAGAAAATGATGCATGATATTTTTCGCCGCATTCCTTTGTGTCATGTAATGTTTGTAACTTCATATGGTTGTCTTTCTTGGCCCCTGCGAGAATTGTCACACCGAGGAGTGCTCTCAGTTCAGCCAATGAAACGTCCTTCAAAGCAGAAGCATTCTTGTTTTTATAAGACTCCCTTTGTCTTGCAATTTCCTCATTTGTGTTGTGCAGGATCATGTCCAACATTGTTGAGGTAAAGAAGACGTTAAAACATTCAACAGGGTCAGAAACATCTACAGCTTCGTTTTTTGTTTTTCGTTTGACATGTACAATGTTTTTAGCTGCGGCTTTTCCAGATGTGTTAGAAATGGGAACAGTTTTCCAAGCAAACCCGTTACGCCCGAACATATCGTCAAATTCAGGTTTTAATCTTTTGTTTGTTGAATGGTCATCATTTCCTTCGGCTGACCTCTTCCTCTTTTCACCTGACTTTGGAGGTTGTTTTGCAGGTCCTGACTTTTGCTTGCCTTCAGCTCTTGACGAACTTGATTTAGAAACAGCTGAAGGCCGAGATGATTGTGCTGCTGATTGAATGATGGCCTCCTCGATATCTTCTTCTTCTGACGAAGGTTCATAGTCTGGGTCCAAGTCGGTATCGTCAGGATCCTCAGGAAAGGCATCTTGATCCACTTCAATTTCGTCTTCAACCTCGCTGCAATCGGATTCATCTAACTGAAGTTGCAGTTCTTGTAAAATCTCATCTTCAGTAGTGAATGTTTTGTTTGTGTTTGTGCCAGACATCTGGAACAATAAGGTAGGTGTACCTATGTAATCATAAACTCATCAACGGTACCAACACGCCTGGCAAACGTAGGAACACTACCTCATGAATGGTACCAACACGTCTGGCAAACGTAGAAACACTACCTCGTGAATGGCACTAATACGTCTGGCAAACGTAGGAACACTACCACATGAATGGTACCAATACGCCTGACAGGCGTAGGAAAATTTACGTTAAATGGTATCAATACGTCTCACAGGCGTACTAGGCTTTGGAAAAAACAAAACACTGATCTTGACGTGAACTGCTCGGCAATCTGAGGAACACTGACTTGCCAAGAGAGTTTCCGTTGAAGCATACCTGGGAGGCGGGAGTAAAGTTCCCCCCCGAAACAAGATGGCCGCTGTTCTTCCACTGAACTACGTCTCTTAGACGCATAGGTACCATTCCACGGTTAAGGGCAGTGGTGCCCTTTGGTGGCAAAACGGGGGGTGGGGGGGGCAATGAAAGTTTACTTTCTCTCGCAGACAAGGCCTAGCATTACGAGGCCATAATGTGGAGGCAAAAAAATGGGAAGCAACTGTCCCCTAAATAGTAGCCACCATTTAAGGCTGCCATTTTTATCACAACGTGTTTGTCCGTTTCTTCTCATCAGGCATCAAAACATCTTTGGTGTCTGAGTGTTTTCACGAAGCTGTTACCCAATGGATTGACAATCCACTCGACAATGCGAGATTCAAACTTTGGGCTGCGAACTGGACGCACACAGTTTTCGAATATTTCTCCCTGATTCGAGCCTGAACACCACTAATGTGTCTTGTCTTCCCATGTTTGCAGCTCTTATACAAGCTGAAACACGCCAAATTGTGCATATTCAGGCCTAAGCACTCGCAAGTGTTCGAAATTGTACGTCACAGCTTCCGCAGTCTTGTCACATATCGGCACGAAACAAAGGAAGTCTTCTCGAATACAGCTGGATCGAGAAACAATTGATGCACAGTGAAAACCCTTCCGTTCCCAACACATCTAATGTTTCGTCTTCCAATATGATAAAATGCTCACTCATTTATCTCCAGTGGCGTACCCAAGGGAGTGAGTGTTGGTGGGGGTCATAACCCTCCTTTGGGCAAGTATTTCTAAAAAAAATGAAGGTATAAAGCAGAGAAAGATGGTAAAATGAGGACTGACTACCGAAAAGAGTATACGTACCCTCCCCAGTAGTGGTACTTGTGCTATTATAAACCCAAGAAAGGAAGAGCTCTCCCCAAGCAGAATTGTCTACACTTAAACCTAGCTCAACAAGCCTATATGAGCTTTTTGCTCTAGTGTGGAACCTCCTCTAATCCAAGATTTTTGTAAAAAAGCCCTCATGGATTCCATGAGAAAGGAAGAGCCCCTCAGATTGATGTGCCTATACTTACAAAAAGGCACTTCTGTGAGATTGTTGTCCATAAACTTGTCAAAAATTGGCCACACCTAAAACTAGGCCAAGACACACACACATACACACATATTTACTTCCAATTTAAGTTTAATTGGACCCCAGCCTCAATCCAATATTAAAACAATGCAATATGCAGAGCTCTTCTAGAACTGCTCTGTGACTCTCTCATTTCTTACATCATAAACATATGATTTTTCTCCTATGAGAATAACACTACATATGGTGTCATCAGATAAAGCCTCATGGAATTCACATATAATTTTAATATTTGTTCTGTCATTCACCACAACCTGTTTTCTTTTCGAAGCATTGATTACAAACATGGGTCTCTGTGCCTTGAATTCATCTGGTGTGTAATACATATCAGTATTGCCTGTAGTGACCCTTTTGAAAGCCGAAAAAGCCTCATATAATTTGAGGAAATCATTCTTGGACATGTCTAAATTGTAATTTTCTCTAGGAAATACCTCATTTCTGCCATTTTTAAGATATATGTTCTTGATGTTGCAGTTATCAAATTTGCTTGAATTTTTTTCCTGATTATTGTGTCTTCCAGTCTGAAACAATACCACTACAAAATCAGGCATGTCATATTGTATGCTGGAGAATGAATTTGTGGCATCAAACTCATAATATGTACCAGATGCGGGCTTCTGTACGCATTGATATGTATAAAATTGCAGAGGAATCTGTGGATTTTTTATTATATCTGCTTTGTATTTAAGAGCATAACTGGCCTCGTATTCAACAACAGGGATTCTTAGCTCCATAGTCTGAATAATGCATTTGCCTGCATCTGGTAGGGTATTAGGCAGAGCTTCTCCTGTAGGGTTTATTGCACTGTACCTCATCAAAGCATTATTATCATTTGCAGCTCTTCTAAATGTAATTCTTAACCCACCCTTCCACATAATTTCTTTGTAATCTGAGAAGAATCCTGGCAATAGGCGCATGGGGAACAGCACTGTGTGGTTCTTAGATAATATCTTATCACCAGCTTCAAATCCGCCTATTTTGTAGTATGAAGCCTCGGTTTTGGATAATTTTAATGTAGCCAAAGCTGTGGAGGTAATGCCGGGATAATCCACTCTGTTTATAACAACGCCATGCTTCCTGATCTCAATTTCAGAGAATAGATGAGGCACAAAATTGTCTACAAGTCTTATATTTGAATTTGCCGGATAATCGGTACCATCGAGCTTTACAACATCAAATTTGATGTATAGATCTGCTCTGTGGGGGTGTATAAAGCCATCCCCTACATCAAGATCAACCTCAATCTCTGTGTTGGGTTGATTTAAATTTGCAAATGTCCTCCTGTTTGGAGGGAATGATTGTAGCTCATAACTCTCAATATTTTCCATTGTATGTATTTTTATTTAAATATTAATCTCTATGATTGCAGTTGTTGTGGCTCCAGCAAAATCAACTAATTCTTCTTTTTCATTAGTGACCATCAATTCAATATAATCTATTCTCTTATGGCACACAGGAAAATATAATGTTGGGGATGGATTGTAGATGATGGGCTCCATAAATTCAGAATTAGGTTTGAATGTTGCAATAATGCCTGTTTGTTTGTGAGTGCCTATGCCATTTGATTTGGTGATCATACCCTCAGCCACATTACAGTGAATATTTAGAGTCTCTATGGCTAAGAATTTAGGTATATTCATAGCAGTGTGTTTGATGCCTGCTTCAAGTTTTGTGTTGTTCTCAAAGCCTAACAGCTCTCCTATAGTACCCAGATCCACTGTTTCTGTGGCAGATACAATTTCTACTCTGTGAGTGACAGAATTTTGAGTTAATACTATACCTCTGGGTAATTGAGCATTTAGAGTGGATAGATTATATTGCCCTGGAGTGATGACAATTTTTTCATCCCCTACTGCAATTGTGTTGTTGTGGTGTGTAATATTTGGGATCAAGTACATGCCATAAAATGCTCTGAGAGCTATTGTTTTGGGATACACTATGTCATCATGCAATTTAAGTTTCAATATTGAATTTTGGCTGGTGAGATGGAATACCCCCATGATGTTTCAGATACCACAAGGCTTTTTGAAAATCTTCAATTGATGGTTTATTTATTTGAGACATATATCTAAGAACTGATAAACACAAATGTCCGCAATTAACATCTCTGAAGTTTTGAACACGGGCATTATTGTAATAAAGATTAGCTGAATTTAGATATTTTATTAAATTTTCAGGTGGAACACCTCCAAATGAATCAAACACAAATGCCTCATTTTTGAAATATTTAAGATAGCAGATCCAGTGAGTGCCCTGATTTTTGTACTCATCCAAATTAACAATGCCACACTCTTTGTTGAGTGGTTGTTCTGGTAGAGAATCAGACATGTACACACCTCTAAAATGTTTGATGCCCAGAGGCTTGATTAAAGCTTCAATATCTTGGTTTGTAAGCGGCTCTTGTTTTTTTTAAACTTATTCATGGCTCTCTTAACACCTTTGCCTTTTTTCTCCATTGCCAGGTTATGGCGCTTCTGCTCATCTAATTCTGCCCTATTCTTCTTGGCATCTATTACTGTTTTTGCTATGGCAGCTGAACCCCCAGCCAAGCTCCCCACAGCCCCGAGAGCAGCTAAGATGGCAGGGATGGTAAATATGAATCCCCCCACATGTGATTTTTTTCTTGATTGCTGTAATTTTTTTAATTGGGGGGTGCTAAGCAACAATTTCATACCATGCCCCTTGGCAATACAAGATTTTTTTTTCTTGCGCTGCTTCTTGGTCAAAAGACTGTCAATAGTTTTAAGAGATTTGAGACCTGCATAAGGTATTTGATACATAACACCCTTGGCCTTCATTGTAGGTTTATTATATACATATTCACAACCCCCACCCCAATTTTTGTTTGGTGCTCATAGCTATGGTGGTTCCCAATGCTGCTATTTTTTCACTCAAAGAAGCATCTTTGCTTACAAATCTGCCAAATGCAGCCTCTTCTAATTTCTTGTCTGCAACATGTCTCTTGTCAAGATCAGAATGTGTGTTGTATGCAATATCATGGTCTCTACAAGCAGCATCTAAAGGATTAACACCAGGATCACCTCTGTTTAATCTATGGTCCAATTTTGTGCCTGGACCACAATACTGATAGCCTGGAATGTGTAGTTCAAATGGCAGCTTGTTTATGATGTCATTAACCAGCCCCCGACCCTCAGAGATATTCCAAAATTTAGGTGGTAGAGTATTAATAATTTTTATGAGATATCCAATCCCCTTAGTGTCATTCACTATAAAATTAGACAATTTGGTGCTTATCATGTCCATAATTCCAACCTTTTCATTTTTTAAAATTGTTGTTGCCAGCATTTTCCTCCCCAGCTATCACCAATAGCCTATCTACAAGTTTCCTGACATCATCAACCCACACAAATTCTTTAGGCAGGGTGTTGTATTGTTTGATTCCACTGCCAGTCTTGATTTGAGACCATATGGGCTTGATTAAATTATTGTATTTTGCTCCACTGCTAGACTTGACTCTTTTTTGTGTGGGATCATTGTTCTGGTATAGAGCATCTGATTTTATTAATATTTCTTTGTAATCCTCATAATCTTGATCTGTATAGCTGCCAGGCCTTTTCCTAGTCATCAGTTCCCATAATCCAGGTGTGCCGGTGTACTTAACAAAAGCACCTTTTTCTCCAAGTCGAGATTCTGAATATACAATTATATCATCTCCCATAAATGTTACTCTGAAATTGCCAATTCTATGAATAATGCTGCCATCCTGCTCTGTGTCAGCATATAAGCCAAAAACCTCATCTTTATTGTCTTTAGGTGTGGTTAAATATTTTTGAGCAAGAAGACCCAACTCAATAGGATCCTGACTAGCCTCAATTCTTCTAGGAGCAATAGGACTAGGTGTATGAATACTGGAAAGTGGGGTGATTGGATAATCTAATATGTTCCTTGCAGCTACAGGTACAAGCTCTGTGAGCAAATTTTGATTCTGCTCTGTAACAGTTTTGATATTTTTACCTAAATTATTAATAGCATCAATTACAGGCTGTTCTGTTTGTTTGTGTTTTTCATAAATTCCACGGTTCTCTGATTTCCATCCCTTAAATCTTTTTACAAGATAATCTCTTAACTTAAGATCATCAATGATTGGCCTTTTCATGTTTATTTATATACGTCTCCACGTCTAAAAAATTGTTGATTTTATTTCTGTATTTGCCACTATTAGGTGTTCTTGTCATATCAATTGTGACAAACCCATAACTGTCCTGGTTCCAGCACTTGCTGCAAAACTTGGAAAAATTATTGTAGCTCAGGTCCCCACCCACATATTCATCACGTATGTGTTTGAGGTTGGTATGGTCTTGATGAAACACACATATAAAATTGCTGTTGTCCCGGATCAGCTGCTTGGGTATTTTTGAAAAAGTCTGTGCCAGGTAGAAGCAATCAATGTTTTTGTGCCGGCCCTGTGTAAAGAAGTTTCTAACCTTGTTTTTATTATCCAATATAATATCATCAAACACAACAACAGAATTATCGAGACATTCATCAAGTGGCTTAACATCTGGTTCAAAAGTGGCAATATCCAATCCATCATATAGCTTCATCAGCTGCTGATATTTTAATTGTTCCAAGCTCTTAGAGAAGATATACAAGTGCCTGTTTTTCCAGTCTAACCAGTTGGGTGCCAATAAAAAATTATCAACCATTAGTGTAGTTTTACCACAAGCAGATGGCCCAACAATAAGACACCTAATATTATCAGGCAGCAATTTGCCATTTCTCTTATTCTGTTGTTCAGGTTCTGGCAGCCTTTTTATAACATCCCAGGTGCTCATATTATTATTTTGTTTGCTTCGATCCAGCTGTTTTCCGGATGACCCAGCCATTTGACAAGTAACTTGTTGCCTTTTCTGCGGATGATTTTTTCTATGAGATATGTGTCAGGCTGTTTAGTTTTGCTGAGTTCTTGTTCATAGAACCTGCCTTTGAGAATTTCTCCTCGGTGATCCTTTATTATATATGTGTTAAGGGTCCCGGGTTTAACTTGAACCACTGTAAATAATTCACTGCTCCAGTTTCTTGTAAAGCCTCTCTTGAATAAGTGCTTATATTTGCTGATTCTTACTTGATCCCCCACTCTGTATTTGGCCTTTCTTGTTGTTGGCTGGTATTTAGGATAATAAACAGTGCTGATTAATTTTTGCTCATCAGATGAGCTCATTACTTCAGAGGGTTTCATGTTGATTGTGGAATGGACAGAATTGTTATATTTATGTAGAAGTTCTGGAAGAATATTAATCCATTTATAATTACCTTGAAGTGTAAATTGTTTATACATAAGATTTTTTAAGGTTCTGTTGAATCTCTCTACAATTGAGGCTTTGAGGTCACTGTAACTCGAATAATGTTTTATTGCCTGGCTTTTAATAAATTGTTGAAACACTGAATTATAAAATTCTTTGCCATTATCTGTTTGCAAATAGCGCGGGGATCTTCCACTCTGATTGATGATTGTCCTGATGGCTTCTGTAACACATTTTCCAGTCTTGGATTTGAGTGGCATAGCCCAGGCAAATTTTGAAAATGTATCTATGATAGTGAGTAGATACTTGTAGCCCTTGTTGATTTTGTCTAAGTTTTTCAACTGCCCACTTGACAACTCAATCAAGTCGCTTTGCCATAAATCATCTATGCCCTTTGTGACTACTGGGAGTCTCTTAAAATTATGTCTGGCCTGTCTGTGTAATTCATCAACAATAATTTGTCTAGACATAATATGTAAACAAGAATATTGCAACTATGGGGTGTTCAGCAGCTGAAACTGCAGGATTTTCTAAATATAATTTGTCCCCTATCTGTATTTTAAATTCCAAAGAGCCATCATCTTCAGTATAGGCTGTTTCTAATGTATTGGGATCTGTAAAATCCTCCAATTCTACACTGCTGATTTTCACTTTGTTATCAGCATTTGTTATTGATAAGGTAGGGTAGTGGTGTGCCTGTGGTTGTAGCCAATATTTGATCTTGATTGGTCTCAATGTGCCCCCAACAAAAAATTGGTAATAAAATTGTGCAGGGGACAGCATATATATTTTGCCACCTGGTGTAAATGGAGAATCATATTCTTTGTTGGGGATGCTGTACAATTCAAGAATTACTGAATGTTTTGGATTCTCGATTATGCCTGTTATTTCTTTTTCTGCTGTGAGCAATCTGCTTGTTACAGATTCAAGGTGCTCATTGATAGTCCTAACAATCTCATCGTGCCCCGGCTTGATTCTTATGTCAAGAGCAAGTTTTTTGTATTGTTGCACAATTTCTTGTAACTGGGTGGCAAAAACAGACAGAGCATTTGCTTGATTGGATTCCATGGTCCCTAGCTGTTGCTTGATATTAGCTACAATTTGTTGCAAATTTTCAACAACTGCCAATTTTGAATTTTGAGCTGTAAGATCATGGACCTGTCTTCTGATATCCTCAAACAGGGCATGCAATTCATTAATATGTTGATTGGTTGGAAGAGTGGCCACTGTCTGAGTGAGATGTTTGATCTCTGCCTGGATATTCTTGATATCTTCTGATTTCAATATGCGATTCACTGCCCTCTTAATATTTTTAAGTTCCTGTGATGTAGGCAGATTTGATTCAAGTGCCAATTTTACATTGTTTAATTCAGAAGCATGAGCCACATTTTGCATAGCATTTTGGAGCAGAGCTATATCTGCCTTAGTGGGTGTGGATTGTTGTAAAATTTCAAGTTTTGTTTGGATATCATCTATCAAGTGATGAAAATGAGACAGTTCAGATTCAGTGTTGAGGTTTTCAAGCTTTGTGATTTGTTGCTGGACACTGACAAGGGTATCTACAATTCCGGGCAATCTGGATTCTAGTACATTTGCCAAATCACTTTGCACTGCTGCTATTGTACCTTCAAGATGGGTTATGGAACTTTGAATTTTTCCAAAATCTTCATATGTTTCAAGTTGCAGCTTAATATTTGCCACACTCCGAGTTATTGCACTTAAAGCATCAGAAGATGGCAAATTGTTCATAAAATTTTCAAGTGTCTCAATTTTTTCTTTAACCTCGGCTATAGCATTGTTCAGAGGGTCCAGATTAGGTATTTGGAGTGACTGAATCTGTTCCTTTAGAGTGGAAATCACGAGATCAAAATCTTCCTGTGATTTTATGCTTTTGACAATTGTTTGGAGTTGTGTCTGGACATTATTTATTTGCTCTTCCAATTGTTGTTTCAATTGCTCAGAGTTGTTAGCCTGGGTCTTAAATTTGGCTTGAAGAGCTGCAACTGCTTCTTCTAAACTTTGAAAATTATCTAATGTAGCCAGGTCAGTATATTTCTGAAGCAGCAACTTGAGTTCAGAATCAATTTTAAGAAGAGGGTCCATGCATTGTGATTGCAAATTTGTAATTTCTAATTGAAGACTGGCATTGAGTGTGGTTTGTAAAGCTTGTAAATCACTTCTTAATTTCTTGACTCTGACATCAAGCATCAGAATCTCATCACTGTGATCTTCATGTCTTGTATGGCCAAAAATATCATTAGGCATTTTTGTTTAGTAGTTATTTATTATTGAATACCTGATTCTTAATTCTATAAAAAAGGGTATAAGCTTGTCATAAGATCCAGTGACTTCAATATATAAGCAATCACCAGCAGAAACAGTATAAACAGTGCCAGTAACCATGTTTGAGTGCTTAATTCTGTAAATATTTCTCCCTACTGAAATTTTGACATCACCCTCAGGAGTTGTAATAAATTGCAATTGCCCACCTACAGGTAATTGGCAATGATTTAAATTATTGTTAAATATGTACAATATTTTGCCTGTTTCATCATCAACATCTGTAAATATGCTGTTCAGATGAATAATTAACAAGCCACTCAGTTTAGACAGCATATCAGGAGAGGGTTGTGGGGTTGGCAGGTCCATAACAGCCCGTTTTTTGAACCCAAATAAGTTCATAGGCATGTTTATTTATTTCAAGTCATGCTCTGTGCTTGTGCATTGATTGCCATTTTTCAAATCACAATGCCCCCATGGTAAAGTATGTATGCCACATGATAAAATGCATCTCTTATCATCATGTGGGTCCAGAGCCACTTTTCTTACAACATTTGAAGTCAATAAGTGATCCACACTCTGAATTCTGGATTCTGATGTTCTGATTAAACTCTGGGATTTGAGGCAATTTTTGTAATCCTCAAATTGGAGCTCTTTTTCAACAGTTACTCTGCCAATGCCCTTGGCTTTTTTGACAACAGCATTACATGTTTTAAAACTATACATCTTGGCACTTAACCCAGCAAATTCCACAATAACATCACCAAGTGTCTCATCTTTTAACTTGCCGGGCACTTTTTTGTTGTGGGGTTGAATATTCAAATGGTCTGGCAATTCACTGGTATCAAAGTATTGAAACAATTCAGGCTGGGTCATATCTTGATAAACATCTTCTGTTTTAATATCAAGAATAAAACTATCCGTGTCCATGTACATCAGTTTTACATTATCACCATAAAAAGGTTTCAACACATCATAATACAATGTTAACATATGTAATTTGGACAATTCCAATATTGCAGCCCCTACATAAATAGGTTTATCAAACTTAATTCTTGTTTTTTTCATGTTGAAAAGAGCCATATCTTCATCATAAATTCTTCTGTAATTGAAGTTGGGCTTTGCAACCAATTTTTTGCTCAGGCTGGGGTCAGTAATTATTTTAACATCGGTATGTTTTCTGACATTTTCAATAGTTTTGCCATACACAGAATTAACCATCAATTTAAACAAGGCCTTATCAAATTGGCTCTTTGCAGATGTTCGAAGCTCCGTGTTTGTATCAATATATGATTTCAACCATCTTGAGTGCCTGAACCTTAAGACTTTTTTAATTTTGGTCACTTGGACACCATGTTTCATCAGGAACTGGAGGTTCTTGTAATATATGACATAGCCTTGTTTTGGATCCAGTGTCATCATGAGCTTCTTCTGTTTAGAGCCAGGTGAGCACTGAACCTCGGGAATTGGGGGCAGATCAGAAAATTTGTTGTGTAAATGATCTGGAATTGTCAAATCAACCTCTAAGAATAAGCCATAATTACTGTCATCATAGTTCTGAAGATCCTCAATATTGAAATCATCAACCCATTCAAGCCCTGAATATGGCAATTTATCCATCATAGCATAACCATAGAGGCTATTGGCATCTACATACAATATATAATTTGATGGCCGTGCTGGATTATAATCAGGCATATATTTGTTATTTGCTCTGGCATATCTCTGAGAACATTGCACCATCCCTCCTCTTATACCTTGCTCCATAAACAGATACATATCTTGATCTTGGATCAGATCCAATTGCATTTTGGTGTTTAAAAACATTGCAGACCATGCTAGGCCCGGGGCACTGAAAAAATACACTGGGTCCAGTCCATAATTTTGCATACAAGATTTTCTGAATGCCTGCAATATATCTGCTGAGATGGTCACATCAAGTTTCAAATATGCCATGTGATAATCACCAAATGTCTTGCATTGGAAATTGTCCCACGCCAATTGGGCACGGTGATAATCCTCATCAGTGATTCCAGATCCTCTGATTTTGCTGTAAAACTCATGTTGTGGAGGCAGGGAGCACTCATCAAATTTAGAAAAATCTGTAACATAATCATATGGATACACACCCTTTCGCCTAATTAATTTCGGGTCCTGATTTGGAAACACTGCACGTGTGATTTTGAATTGATCATCAGGTAATTGAGTGGCCAGTGTATCCAGGCTAGCAGGTAAAAATCTGTAAGAATCAAGAAATCTTATGTGAATAGGAGTTCCATTAACTTTAATTGTTTTGCTAATAGATATATATTTCTCATCATTTTCAGCTAAAATATTTAAATTCTCCTTCTCAAAGACCTCATATCTGATTAGATGATGGAAATCATAATTGGATGCTCCATGACAAAATATGGGGACAAATCTTGGTCTCTTGATCTTAATATTACAGCTATTACACAGGGCCTGTTTATATCGACCATCTGTATGAGAATGGTGATGCACCTTGATATTTGTATCTGAAAATTCACAATCACATAGTGGGCATTTTTCTGCATTGTTGAAATCCTCAATCTGTTTCTCTGTTAAAGGCAACATGGGTTTTGATTTTAATAAGATGTTAGATGCTATGTCACGGCACTCATTTTCTATTCTATGTGCAAATATTTTGATGGCATCTGGCCCCATGTATGAATCTATTTTGGTAACAACACCATCCTGTACAATCACAAACAAAAGCTGGAAGGTTCATGTAGCTGGTATGGTGTAATAGATGATTCTTCAGGATCTGGGCTACAAAATGCAAGAGATTTGAGATTTGATTCAAAATCACAGACAATATATGCTGGGTGTTCCAACAAGGCTTCAAACTTTTTAAATTTGCAATTTTCACTTGGCATTGGCATCACCATATGAACAGGTTTATGATTGCCACAGTATTTCAGATGCTCAATTAATTTGTTTTTGGCAATTTCTGCACTCACTTTACAAACCCCATTCACTGTTTTTCTACCATCAAATACCCTTAAACATCTTCTGCATATTCTGAATATTCTATTGGATTTATCTAGTTGTGTTCTCACTAAAGCTAGAAGATTATGTATCAGAGTGTAATGATTTGTGCCATTCTCTTCAATTAAGAGCAGATCAATCGGAACAGTAGAATCATCATCAAGTATACTGATTCTGAGAGGTGCTATCAAGCAATCGCCACGGCCAGTGGAATAAATATATACATTAATAGATAATTGTTTGCCATTGATATCCCGGGCCTTTTTCTCAAATTTATCAATATTCTGAACAGTCATTGGATATTCTAAACCCTCCATTGCATCGTCAAAAATATGTTCATATTGTTTATAATAACTTATTCGCTCAGGATGCCTTGAAACTGGATACAAAGCAGCTAAAATACACCACAAAAAGCATTTATCATCATTATTTTCAATATTAACCACGGCTCTTCTGTTTTTAATATTTGCAGGTAATAGCAGATATGTAGATCCTTGTAATGGACTGAATTCAGAAATATTAACATAGAGCTTGTGTGGAGAGCCGCATAGGCTCCATCCAGACTCTCTTGCTGCAAATTCAGAGTGCTTAATGTTCAATTGATCTATCAACCTGCTTATTATTCTGTCCGAATTTGCATTTGAATATACAGGTACAGTTTCTGTTATGTGGGGCTGTGTAAATTTTGTGCCATTTGACTTCTTATATTGTGTATACAATTTGAGGGACAGCTTATAAGAGCCATTTTGTGCATTTAGAATTGCCTGCAGATCAGGTTTTACACTGTTCAAGAAATTCTGAATACCACATCTTGGCTCTGATACGAACCGATAATCCCTAAGTTGGGCATTAAAACTGCTATGGATGGGTTCATAGCGTGGCTGCTTTGCTGCTCTGGCATTAAGAGGTGCTTCATGCTTCCTTTTCAGACCAGATGTAGATGGTTGTGAGGGCAATGTTGATGGCTGTGCAGAACAAGTATTTTTATGTGTATATGTGAAGTATTGCATGCTATATTTTCTATTGCATTTGGGGCATATTTTTGTGGGGGTTCTGTATTTGTCTGGGTCACAAATCTTTTGGTGTCTAGCCCAATTAGAGCTAAATATATTTTTATTGCATTGATTACAATATTTTTGATTCGGCATTTTTGTTGTTTGTTTATTATATACAATTTCCCGGGATTCAATTCAAAACTTTATACTGGATCAGTTGGGTTCAGCACTGTGCTTTGTGTGTGTGTGTATGTGTGTATGTGTGTTAATATTTCTTGCTTTGGTATTTATATAAAATTTACTGGGTTTTAAATCTAATCTCTATGCTTAATCAGTTGGGTTCAGTGCAGACAAAAAAACTGCATAGCTCTATGTCAATTAGTTCTTGAGATATTGTATTTAGGAACCACTTTGGCCCCCCTGCCAAAAATTGGCTTTTATTGTATCGGTGTATATTGTCTCTATGATCAAAATTCTATGCTTAATCAATTGGGTTCAGTACAGAGAAAAAAACTGCATAGCTCTATGTCAATTAGTTCTTGAGATATTAATTATTTTGTATTTAGGATCCACTTTGGCCCCCCTGCCAAAAATTTGTATTAGTGTATATTGTCTCTATGACCTTACTTGGGTTATTCCGCCAAATTATATGCTTCAAGTCTCCTATACTTTGGTGGAGCCTGTTCAGGTTCTATCCCCCGCGATGTGGGTTCCTCTGCCGATCCAGCAAAGGTGAGGAATCTGCTCTGTGCCCTGCCTTATATAGTTTTACAGAGCCAATCAGAAAACACCACATCATCACATTATGTCATAAGCATTTAATCAATTAATATTGCACAACATGATGCAATAGAACTGGACTGGGAAGTAAATATGTATGGATGTGGGTAGGTGGGGGTGGGGGTGTGTGGGTGGGGGTGTGTGGGGGTAGGTGGGGGTAGGGGTGGGTGTGTGGGGGTGGGTGGGGGTGCATCTTGACTTAGTTTTAAGTGCTGTGTTCAAAATAAAAATATAGTGGCTGGTAGCTGTATCCAAGCCCTATTATAATTTTTGTTTCTCTATTCTGTCACTAATTTTGATCCTAGGATAATTATATTTATGGGGGTGACTCTGCATAGCTGGAGTATTTTCTCCTGTGCGTACCTCCCGTTTCTCTGTTAGGTGTACATGCAATCAGTACAGCAGCGCCGTGTCCCCGCGGGACTCTCCGGAACTAATCCATCAAGGCAATTGCTGAAGGCAAATAAAACTTCCTCAAGTATTGATCGTACCACAATGCTCCCTACACACCCACACCTCGGGAATCCGAGGTACTAATGTATTGATCCAATGCTCACAGCGGCCTTCAGAGGCACTGACCTAGCACAAACATGCATGTCCCAGAAGGCACTGACCTAATGCCATGTGTATTGATTTTAACAACTTGGACAGATATAAGCCTGACTCTAAATATGAATAGATTACAAAAAAATGCAAAATATCCCAGTTTCAATTCGATCCATTTATCTGAATCGAAGAAACCAACAATTCACATATCCCCATATCATTGTATGCTTGCCCTATTAGCACCTGTTGTGCTCAATTAATTTTCACTAATTGGCAATTTTCTTGAAGAGGCCTAATAGAACAAGATACGGCGGTATGAGAAATATGTGAATTAAAGATATTTTAGTAATATACGACGTCTTAAGAAAGGCATATTCGGCTCCAAAGTACTTTGTCTAATGCTTACTACCATTCCCTATTACTAACAGAAAGAGTTAAAAATGATGTAGTATTGAAAAAAGTTGGCTTGTTCCCAAGTGTTCACCGAGTTCAGACATTTGCTCATAGATGGCCCCTGTTGTTGTTGCTTATATATTTTTGGAATATCTCTAAAACAAGCAAATTTTGTTTACTGTTTTCTACAATTGGCAATACTGACATGTACTACACACCTGATGAATTCAAAGCACAGAGACCCATGTTTGTAATTAACACTTCAAAAAGGAAACAGGTTGTGGTGAATGACAGAACAAATATTAAAATTATCTGTGAATTTCATGAGGCTTTACCTGATGACACCATATGTAGTGTTATTCTCATAGGAGAAAAATCATATGTTTATGATGTAAGAAATGAGAGAGTCACGGAGCAGTTCTAGAGGAGCTCTGCATATTGCATTGTTTTAATATTGGATTGAGGCTAAGGTCCAATTAAACTTAAATTGGAAGTAAATATGTGTGTATGTGTGTGTGTCTTGGCCTAGTTTTAGGTGTGGCCAATTTTTGACAAGTTTATGGACAACAATCTCACAGAAGTGCCTTTTTGTAAGTATAGGCACATCAATCTGAGAGGCTCTTCCTTTCTCATGGAATCCATGAGGGCTTTTTTACAAAAATCTTGGATTAGAGGGGGTTCCACACTAGAGCAAAAAGCTCATATGGGCATGTTGAGCTAGGTTTAAGTGTAGACAATTCTGCTGGAGGAGAGCTCTTCCTTTCTTGGGTTTATAATAGCACAAGTACCACTACTCTCCCCCTTCGAAAATAATGGGTATGCAAGTATAGCAATGGCACAATATACCAGAGACCCTGGTTCGAGTCCTGGCAGAGCCTGAAAATTCCGCTAAAATATCTACATATGCAACATCTTCCTGCTTTCTCTTCTTGACATTCATAAAATTTTCGGCTGTCCTTTTGTAGTAGTTAAGTGTTTGAGTGTGTGTCAAACCCAGTTCCTTTTTATCCCATGAAAGTCTCGGACTGCATACACGAAATTTGGCCCGAGCACAAATAAAATTACAGTTGATCTGTGCAACTTATTTATGTCTTAATAAACCGCCCCAATATCCGGTACTCGTGAAATGTTCACTTTAGAGACCTTCGATCTCTTCGGCTCATGCCCCGAACTAGGACTACACTGAGGCTCCTAGTCGGCAATAGCTTCAACTTTGGACACGAACTGGAACTAGAAGTAGACTTCCGTAGTTTACAGGAAATTGCGTCACTAGTCCGCTTCATTTTCGAATTACTACTGTTGTACTGATCAACCGGGAAATTGAAGCCGGGTATTTATTTATGTCTTCATTATATTCTAGAATGTTCCGCAGATAAAACCTTTCGTTAATGTTACCAGTAGTTCGACTCCACCTCTTATTTAAGAATGTTTCCTTTTCCGCTTTCCAAAGAATAAACAATACAAAGAATCGTCCTACTCGTGGCAGGCTTTGTTGTGCAGCTTCTAAATGATGACAAATCTTTACACAATGATAGCGCTCGCTGCGACAACAACAATGAAAGCGCAATAAAAATTTACGTGCAATATTGTCAACAAAAGGGTTATAGAACATTCTCCGTCTTGCCTCGATAATTACTCTCCTTAAATTATCGTCACATTATTCAAGAAGCCAAAAAACTAATTTATCCAGTGTAAACTGATAGATTTCCTGCGGGAGTTCGACCCCCTGATCTCCACCTTGGATACGTGCTATTATCAATAAAATGGTTATGAAACATTCTCTATCTTGCCTCCATAATTATTTCTCTCCTTAAAGTATCGTCGTATTTTTCAAGAAACAAAAAACCTAATTTATCTATTGTAAACTGGAAGATTTCCCGGTGGTGGTGGTGGTGGGGGGGGGGGGTTCGACACACCTCCCTGATCCCCATCTTGGATACATGCTATTATTAATAAAAAGGTTATAGAACATTTTCTGTCTTGCCTAGATAATTAATACTCTCCTCAAATTATCGTCACATTATTCAAGAAGCCAAAAACCTATTAAGCCTTGTTTCCATGATTATGAAAAACTAAATATGCTGACCAAGGCAGTAATTTATTTTATTAAAAACATAAACTAAAACGTAACGTTTCGACTCCCCTTATCCCCACCTTGGATACGTGCTATTATCAATTACAGGGTTATAGAAAAATTTACCTTGCCTCGATAATTATTTCTCTTCTTAAATTTTCGTCACATTATTTTATTTCACACACACAAGAAACCATAAAGACCCATTTTATCACGTGTAAACCGAAAACTTTCGGAGGGAGCTCGAGGCCCCCCTTGGATACGTGCCTGGGTCAACGCAGCATTTGCTTCAAACAAATTCACAAAATGATTTCAATTATTTCAATTACTGTCCTCACTTGACCCGTTTCGTGTTTGAATTAACTACACTTATAATTGTATTTTCTTCTCTGCGTACTAAATATTAAGATAAATACTGAATATAATACAACGGATTTTATACTAATATTTAACTACACTTATTATTGCATTTTCTTCTCTGCGTTCTAAATATTAAAAAAAATACTTAATATAAATCAACGGATTTTATATTAATATTTCGACTATTACTACCTACCACTGATGATATATTGCTTATTTATGTAAGAAGAACATATAACTAAAATCTCATGATTATCAATTTCCCTGATTTATTACTATTTCTTTTTAACCCACTAACTCACCTCTAACCAATATGGTTTCATCTCACATCGAGTACCCTTATCGACCAACCTGTATGTATCTGCCTTGATTACGCGGAGATCTGGCAACATGGCCCTCGGTTGCCATGGCAAACGGTGCTGCCATCTGTTATCGAAAAATTACCACAAAATTGCCTTTAGTACGGCCTTAAAACAGAGGAAATTTCCTTTCCTTTATCATTTAGCAAACTTACATTCCCTTCTTTAAAATCAATTACAGCTTTATATTACCTCAAAAATGGAACTCCTAAAATGACATCGGCATTCAACTCTTTAAGAACAAAAAATTCCATAGAAAAGTATTCGTGCTTTATCTGCAGATTAATAATTTTACTGCCAACAACTTTACACTTCTTGGATCCAGCGAAACCGGTGAGTTTTACATCTTCCACGTTATCCAGTTTAATGTTGCCAATCAAAGACGATAGTTTACACCAAACGTCAAAATTTAGAACATTTACCTGACTTCCAGAATCTATAATACAAACTACAGGTATTTGACAAATAATTCCATGAATAACTGGAACTTCAGTTAATGGAACCGGAATATCATAATCACTAAGAGTCCATTCAGGTTCTTCTTCAAACCATTCCAATAAAAAATTCACTTGTAGTGGTTCCGATATTAAGTCTTTATCATCACGTACATTCATAATTTCCTGTGTTTGAAATGAATTTCGTTTGTTCAAATTTAGCCTCTCTGAAAGAAAGCAGAGTAAACGAGGCACTTCCATCCGCTCCTTTAATTTAAATTTGTTGTTGATTGGTAAGATGTTCCAATACCAGATTGTTGTGTAAATGTCCTTGATACATTTCCAGAAGTTGAATTTGATGTTCCAGAAGTTGTAGATGCATTTTGTGGTTGTAATGAAGTCACATTAACAGGTTGACTGTAAGTAGGAGCGAGAGCAGGCTCACTTGAATACTGCGCTTGCCTATTGTAGAAAATTCTTCCATTCTGACTACTGTTAGGTATCTGAGAAGTTATAGCATCCTGATTATAATTCCTATTTGTAATGTCACCGGAAATACCAGAGTATGCATTATTTCTTTGCAATCTGAAATTATTTCTGTTATTATATGTAAATCCTCAATAGCCTCGATTATTTCTACGTCCTCCAAAACTACTATTGCTACCTCTAAACTGTCCATATCTTGAATTAGCATTGCCAAATTCATTAGTAAAAGGTACTTGAGCATCCATCGACGAAGTCTGAGTAGAAGATGAGCAAGTGTTTTTGGTGTGTTTAACATTAATTTGCTTGACACTAAATTTTGATTTCATACTGTCAAGATTCTTGTTGGGTTTAACCTTATTACTATTATCGGTTTCTTCCGGTAGGAAAATAAGTCCTCTTCTACAAGTTCGGACAACATCTAATTTCCTTAACATAGTTGTTAACTGGTCCATAGAACGTATCTCATGACAAGTTATGTTATTAGCTATATTATTTGGTAACTGGCTAATAACTAATTGAATAACATCCAATTCGTTTGGGTTCTCAACTAAATTGCAATAATTTGAATATGTTTTCAACGCAAAGCTATCTAAATCACCATGTACTGTAGGATCATACTTCCTGTTCCTTAATACTGATAACTGAGACTGTATTATTTCCGGACTTGCAAATTGTTTCAAGAATTCCCTTTGAAAATGAACATATGAAGAAAACATATGTTTGTGAGTTCTATACCAGTACGCAGCTCTGTTGGTGAAACACTGCTGAATACTCTGTAGCCTTTTGTTAATTGGAATGCCCATAAGATCAAGCATAGAATTAAGATGTTCTAGATATTCTCGAGCCGATTGGTCTTCTATTTTCCCAGAAAATTTGGGTAAATGAGACAGTTCATTTATCTTTACATATCTGTTTCCTCTATCCCCAACAGTAATTACAGGTAAAGACGTTGGAGAAATGCAACGATCAAACTGACTTTGTGGATTATCACAGTAATTGTTATTTGTATTTGATTCATTAACACCAATTTCAGCATTTGGACAACTTGTGCCAGTCATTAAATTTGCATTACGCCTTTCACCTTGAAACCATGTTCTGCAAGCTTCATTCTGCAAGGAAGAAATATGACGAAACCCACATGTTTCACCAGGGACATTACTATGACAGGGAGGTTAGGTTCTTGCGAGTACTGTATGTAAACATTTGATTTATGTAACTATTTTCACCATCAGCAGAACAACATTGTTCAACATTGGAATGTTTAACAATATTTGTAACGGTAGAATTCAATCTAGAAGTTGTCTGCATATTGTTAATCGCATAATTACTTGTATCCTTAAACTGTACACTATTATGTGACATATTATTTCGATAATGTTCCTCATTGCAGGTTGGAATAAATCTTTTGTTTCACTTCCAGCGAACACGATTTCGAACATGCGGTTCATCGAACGTTGTTTTCACATGGGTTGTTAAAGATTCATCAGATGAATAAGTAGATGAATTAGTCACCCCCGAGTCAACTACATTTCTAGCCCTTTCACGTGATGTCTTAGTTTGAGAACTATTCTGTGCAAGGGGAGGTTTCAAATTTCCTTTTGTGTTACGTTGAGAATTTGCATAATTAGTTTGCAAAACATAAATACGAGATTCTATATTTTGAAACCTGTTATTACAATCAATAAGGTACGTTCAAAAATGTACATTTTCCTTACCAGCAACTTCCAACGATGATAATCTATTATTAATATCAGTTATTTTGGATGAACATACTGTAATAGATTTATCGTATTCACTAATCAAATCTTTATTTATTCAAATTTGTTGTCCTTGAACGTCTTGTTCTGTTCGGATTTGAGAAATATTGCTATTTAAAATACTTCCCAAATGTTCATTTTTCTTGACACATTCAGAAGCTATTGAATCAAGTTGTGTTTTAACATCGGAAGTCAAGTTGTCTAATCTTTGATTAACAGTATTAATTTCTTGATGAACCAATTCAAATTTTGAAGTTAGGTTACTATACATATCCAATTCTAATTGTTCAAACTGAGACTTAATATTCTCATTAAACTTTGCAAATTCTTGATTAGATTGCTGTAACTGTAATTTCATATCTTGGTTAGCAAGATCCATTCGTGTTTTTAGTTCTTCATTGGACTGTTCTAACTGCAATTTCATTTCAGCATTAGATTGTTCTAACTGTGATTTCATAGAATTTTCTAACTGAGATTTTATTTCAGCATTAGACTGTTCTAACTGTGATTTCATAGAATTTTCTAACTGAGATTTAATTTCAGCATTAGACTGTTCTAACTGCGATTTCATTTCAGCATTAAACTGTTCTAACTGCGATTTCATTTCAGCATTAGACTGTTCTAGTTTCGTCTTGAGGTCTTCATTAGAAGCGACCATAAGCAATTGAATACTCTTAACAGTACTTAACAAATCACCAAAATTCGGGTTAAGAGTTTCTAGATAAGCTGGCAAACTAAAAGGATCATAATCTGGTTTGCAACTTTTACAATAATAATTTTCTAGTGTAGTCGAATAAATTGTCCAGTGAGTGACTGTAAGTTTGAGACAAGATATGTGATGCCATGACGAGCACTGTGTACACTGAACATACCTCAAATCATTGTCAGGATCATTGCAACAAGATAATTTGTCGGGTTTTGTAGAACAAATATCATGTTCTGTAGCATTCGCATTACTGGAAGCGACTACGGGATTACCAGCATCAAAGTAAGTAGTCATTATATTAGCCTGAATGTTTGTTTCTTTACGCGACGATTTAGATTTACTTTGCTTTAACTTATCAGCCATTGTGATCTTGACACATATGACGATACACGTAAGAAGTTACGTTATACACGCACACTGAAGATTGTGACGTAAGTCTTACTTTAGCATGACAAAAATTATGTTCCATTACAACAGACATTCTTACCACTGTCAGAAGATTGTACACTTTTTGAACAATCCTGGCTTCTGGGTCGCCACTCTTGATAACCGTCGCTGCGCTTAAACTTGCAGAACGACTATCAATGCAAATAAAATTGCGTAATTAACTATAACCGTTATATTTAAAATAATACAATACAGGAGCAGAAAATCTCACAACTTCCATCACCATTTTTAGTACTTATTATTTCTCGTTGCTATGGTTACAGCAATTTGATTTCTTGTATTTTATACAGCGCGATAAGATGATTATAACAATATATATATAAAACAAACATGCATAAGTTAAAACAACATCAATAACATAAATAATATTAACTTTGAACATGACAATTTGAGAATAGGACAGTCTCAGGTGACGTGGGGTCAGCACGTCGAACCCTCAGCCGTTCTAGGAGATATCCGATATCTAGGAGATACACGTTACTCACTCCTAGCTTCCCAATTTCCTCACTATGGTGGGTTGCCACCGGTCCTATACACGGCCGAAAACCCAGAGACTAAACACAGGCGGACTCGAACCCATATCGTCCTGAAGTCCGAGCCCAAAGCACAACGCCTTAATACCATAAATATGCTCTTAAACATCCTGTTTAAGAAGATATATTTATGACATACAAATTCTTAATGTGTGTTAACATACTACTGCGTAAGAGAAAAATCAAGCAAGCTGAGCAAAAGCATTCCTCGAAGAATACATAAATAGTTACTGTGATTTAATATTACACTATATTCCATTATTATATCACTTCGTACTCAGTAAATAACAAGAAAAGAGAAACAGAAGATTGGGATTTGAACCTACGATGTTTCGTTCTTGACACGAAAGTGTAACTGGATGATCGTCTAACAAACTGCTCCATGAAATTACCAGCGAGAAATTATGTAAAACACGCTGATATCAGTGGTCACAACAATGAGCAGGAGTTCCAAGCCATTTTTCGCCGCGGTTCAAGGAAGAGACGCACTTTGAAGAATCGTCCGCTATTGTGCAAGATATCTTTACTGAAATTTCACCTAAAATCGAGAGAAATTACACTGTTTGCATTCAAATGTGAACGCAATTCTTTTCAGGTGGAGGGGAACCTGTTCAGTGTTTCGTTTAGAAATATGAACTGAGAAGTGCTATGTTGCCAAATTTACGAATTCCAGACTTTGAAATGTTTCAGGGCGCGCAAATAAGGTGTTGCGAAGAGTACATGTACGCAAATTTCATGGTACATATGGACGTACAGTCCAAACCTTGGTCCGTACGCTAAATGTACGGCTTGTCAAAATTTGCACTTGCTGCCTTATTTCTCCTACATTCAAATGTTGACTGTGAACGTATTTTTAGAAAACAAAATCTGATAAAACTGAAGAACAGGAACTCCCTTTCTTGTTACTCAGTGCATCGACAGTGACTATGCGTGCGTGAACTTTGTTTGATTCGTTGTTTTAAGTTCACTTTATACACAAAAAGTGTAATAGGGATTAGGCCAACAGTTTAAAGACGGATCTGAACCTCCAACGGGTATCGAAACTGGGGCACATTCATTACAAGGTGACGAGGTTACCTATAAAAATCCAGGAGGCTCGCATGAACTACATAAACCAACAGGACAAATAAATATTTCTGTGTCAAAGACGTCATTATGTGATTCTAAACCTAGTCCCCCCAATTCTTCAGATACAATTTTCTAAGACGATGAAGGGAACTGCATCAGCTTTGATTGCTAATGTTTGGTAAGTCGATCTTTTTCCTTTTGTGTTATTTTTTACAGGGGCAGTAGCGGCTATGTTTAGTGCCAAAACTGGGAGGCGCAAGGACCGTTAATTTCTTTTTGGCAGACAAGCCACCATACAGATATATTTACCATTTCACTGTGAGTGTTAACATCTTGCAAATTTTTTAACTTTGTTCAGATACGATGGTTTGCAGATGTGCCTCATCCAATATGTATGTAGCCCCAATCCCACCACTGACTGACTGACTCACTGACATAAATGTTCTCCATGAAGGAAGCCCCGGAGGCGAAAAATGCCCGATTACGACCCCCTCATGAAATTGTCCCAAAAGGCCGAGAAAATGTAAAAAAAAACGCTCAATTAGCTCTTCCTTAAGGGTGAATATGCCCTTTTTCACGTCCTTAGCAACAGTTGCCACGGACATTTTTTTGCAGCACACATTGTTTTCTTCAATTCTTAATTGTCGAGATACATTATATTTCTCACAGATCAATAGCACACAGATGAATGAACTCATGGTTTTGAAAAGGTGCCTGAAACAAGGGTGACATCTACATAAGAAGAAGAATCAGTCCAGATACAATTACGTATATCTTGTTATACTCAATGCGAAAATATCTACATCGTGCTTGTTTCAACTAAATGTTTAGAGATATGATAACAAACAATTCTTTAGAAATTGCCGTGCTTGTTGTTGTCCATGGAAACAGACGTTGCTAAGGAACTTAAAGAAAGTTTATTTTCACCCCGAAAACTACTGTAAGTGAATTATACTATACATTTCAAATACGAGCGTCAGAATTTATTACAGAGACAAGGTAGGAATTTGAGGGGAATGCAGGAAAACAATTATTATCCAATTACGTTTAAAAATGTGAAGATTACAAAAAACGCAAATATTGCATTTACAATTTAGAGTCGCTATTGAATTCATTTATGCAAAACATCCAACTAATTTTCTTCAAACGGTTATTACTTACTCACTTTATTATTAAGAGGTTAGACAATACTATTTTGAATATTTGTACCTTATTAAAGTTACTTTCTAAAGTATTCAAATTAGCGAACTTATACACTTGTTTCCTTTCATCCAATACAACATGCAGACATTTTACCCTATCTATAATATGTTTACGCTCACAACGTGGCCGAAGGTCACGCATGCTAGCTTACAAGACGTGACCAAAGGCCACGTCGAAAGTACGCGAGTCCAATATCTATAAAGCCTCAATCCCACCACTCACGCACTCACTCACTGACATAAATGTTCTCCATGGAGGAAGCCCCAGAGGCAACCAATACCCGATTACGACCCTCCATGAAATCGTCCCAAAAGGCCGATAAAATTTTAAAAAAAATCCCTTTTTCATGTCCTTCGCAACCCGTTGCTACGGTCATTTTTTGCAGCACAAATTGTTTCCTTCAATTCTTAATTGTCTAGCTACATTATTCCTCACAGATCAACAGCACAAAGATGAAAAACTCCTGGTTAGAAAAGATGCCTCAAACAAGACTGACATCTTCATCAGAAGTAGATTCAGTCCAGATACAATTACGTATATATTGGTAAACTCAATGCGAAAATATTTACATCCTGGTTGTTTTAATTAAATGTTGATAGGTACAATAGCAAACAATTATTGAGAGAGTTTGCGGTGCTTGTTCTTCACCATAGAAACGAACGTTCCTAGGGAACTTAAAGAAAGTTTATTTTAACCCCGAAAACTACTGTAAGTGAATTATACTAGACTTTCCGTATTTCAAAATACGAGCGTCAGAATTTTTTACAGAGCCACGTCGAAAGTACGCGAGTTCATTATATAAGGACAGAACGTGGCATATTAGAAATTTTAAGTCAAGTGATTGCAACCACAAGTTACCCGATTCGAGGACATTTAGGTGATCTCAATTTCTATTCCAACCTTCTAAAATACGCCACTAGTATGTTACGTTGTTAGGATGCAGTTTGTCAACATTTTTTACTATTATCATATTTTTTTCGAGATTAACTAGCATATAATGATATGCACGCCATTAATTTAATGCTAAAATACCTAATCAACCTTGAAAAACAGATGTGTGCGTGTATGTGCGTGTGGAGGGGGTAATATTTCCCTAATAAATTCTTAAACCAAGCATATGGACCTGGAGACAAAAATATGGTACATTTGCAATGTGCGTACGGTATTATCGTTTCCAAAAGTATGCAACGATGACAGAGCGAAGGAGCGAAACCGGGGACTCCAGACGCCCATTACGCAATCCTCTTCTTCTCACTGTTCATTGGTGGAGCCGTTTCGTGTCACTACTTACGGAGAGACTTGTTCTCGTTATCCTACTCTACAATTAGCTGGTTCAGAGTATACCTCCAGAAAGAACTAATGTTAGATAGATAACCTTACCAAAAAAGTTGGATTGCAGTGAGAAATGCAATTGGACAAAAAAAATGAAGATTGAAAATAACACATGCATGAATTCACATTTTGAGTATTTACAAATTTAGTCGCTTTGTAAAAGTAATATTTCAACAGGCTATTGTCTCAGCTATCACATTACAAATTTTATTTTACCAACAGTTTTATTGAATGGATGAACATGTGAATACTCACTCTGCACTCCTGGTTGAAATCTCCACCAAATTCTGGCTGCTCTCTGTGACGGCAACCAGGATCCTCGAACTGCGTCGTCCGTCTGTCACCATGAAGGAATCTTGTCGACTGGCGGACATAATGCCTCAACTTGCGTGCAGGAACCTACAAAATAAGAAAATATTACATAATGGGTACTTGCGTTGAGTATCTTTTCATATTACTACTGTGACAATTTCCGAGTTCCAAAATTTGGATCGCTTTGCACACATACACAATATGCAAGAGTAAACACGTGTTAGTAATTTTCTTCGCCTCTTCTTACACAAACTGGTAAAGTACGATTTTTTAATGACCATGTGTTATACAAGGTGCACGAGTGTTTTGAGAATAGGAAGCGGTCAAATTATAAACTATGGTGGTGTTTTGCATTTCTGTTTCTTATATTTTAGATCGTTTTTACGCCACTTTAGACTGATCGTGACTATGAGGATGCATTGTGGCTAGATGGAATTGCTAACGGTAAATTAACAGAGGAACATCATACCCAAGGCACGATTCAAACCCGGATATCGCGAGGCGACTAGCCAACGATCTTGACCATCGATGCTGTTTAGTAATTTTGTGAAGATAAGTACTATAATACTATTTTTTGAGTTAATAATATGAGTAATAAAAAAAACACCATTCGGTTATACATATAAAACGAGCATGCATCATATTTACAATGTAATATTTCCAGCGCGTATGGTGAGTATTGATCAATAAACGTTACTGTAAACCCAGCGGTTTAGGGGATATTAGCAGACAACATATATATTGTACATTATCTAGTTACTCGGGACGAGAAATGTTTGCCACTTTCCCAAAATGTGCAACGTTTTGGGTAATGGAAATAAAATGATTTTTTCTTCTTTCAAATTTCTCAAATGAAACTTGTCACTTCCAATAAATTGCCAGCATTTAGAGTGTAGAGTAAACTTCGCAAATTGAGCATAAATATCACATGATCATGAGAAATATCCTAAGTGTTCGGTTTTCCAATAAACGTGAAGTTTCTTCCAAGTCCCGGGATTAAAACTGATTTCTTTTTCAAAAATCAAGTAACAACTGAGCCCACTCCTAAGTTTAAAGCATGCTTCTGCGAGGAGGCATCTTATCTCAGATTCCCGGCTGTTGGGAAAGTGTAAATTTATTGCACAAGTATGACATTTCCGCTACTTAAATAACAATTAATGGAATGCTTGCTCACTTGACTCGTTGTTTCCAAGTGAGAATATTTGGATTACATAATCGATGTCGCTCACGAATGCGCGCCCATTTAACTCATTTCAGTTCCCAGTTTATTTTAAAATGCTAAGTCATCGTAATAAAAATAAAAATTTTCCTCGCTCTTTTGTTGCATTCTTGTGGATCGTTTCGTTGCTTGAATGTTTTAATTTGCGCTGCAATAATGGTCTAACCAGGGCTTGATCCTGGAATCACTGACTATCGAATCGTGTTGAAGTTATGACAAAATATAGTTTGTCGAATAGCATTTTCAATCGCCTTGTTTTAAAGTAGTTCTGGATTTGCTATCCTGTGATGAGGATTCGACTTAAACATTATTTCAGTGAAAATTCTGCACATGGAGTTTAACAGTAATCAATAAAACATTTCGCTACGAGTTAATCTTTCTAAGAAACCAATCCGTGAATCTTTCTCATGAAGATTTCGTAGCAACCAGAAGTTCTTTGTTGTGATTGAGGAATGACTCAGGCGAAGAATGAAGAACCTAGATCACTACGCAAACTAAGCGACAATTTTGTTAATTGGGGTTTCTACGACTTTACCTCCACCGAGAGTTATGGTAGGGATTATCGCGTATGAGTCTTTTCACATATAAACATAAAAGAAAGCAACTAATTGATAGAATTCTGCGTACCTTGTTCAAGCTGTCAGGAGCACCCCAAAAACTTCTTCTTCCAAAATAACACACTTTTCTTCAGACCTTCCAAGTATATGGAACCAAAGCACTAGAACACTTGAAGAATGTCCCAAGCTGATGTCGTACCATTGATTCCCGGACGCAAATAACCTATATCAGAAACGAGGGAACCAAAGAACGCATGGACAACTCTTTTGCCCTTTACGTCACCACGCAAAAACATTTCCTCGCCCACTAGCATGTTCCTGGCCAACGGAACTGTTCTAAAGTCAATTTGTTACAGGGAAAGAAAATAAAGCAAGTATTTCACAGATCAATAACGAAACACATATGTTGCTCCTCCTTTTCCCTCACTCAGTCGGAAAAATATAACTTTTTTACACAAATATGCTCCATTCTTTCCCGTGACCGTGGCAAACGCACGCATATCCAAAGTGTAAAACTTTACACGTTTTGCGGGTTGATGTAGGCGGAGGCAAGAGATGTAAGGAGCATGTTTGTGCACTTCATGTTCTCAGCGTCGCTGAATCTTCATATCACAAACAAACAAATCTTTGAGCCACGATATTAACATTTAGAGATGAATAAAATAAATAAGAACTTATAAGGTTGACATGAAACAAGTATCACTAACAAAACCAGCGTTATGATGTTTTCACCGCTTGATGCAGCACGCGCTGAAGAGATTGAAACTTTTAGGATGATTTAATGAATTATATTATGTATGAATCAGGGGAAGTACCATGAGAACCATGCTCCCACCCTCCCATAACTATGAAATATTTTAATGTTTTATAACAATTGATACAAGTCGGAATAGTTCATTCATTGTATTCCCTGTCCAAACTTTCTTCGAACTGCAGACGTGATGCGAAAATGTCTCTTTTTCTTGGTAAATTCACATTTAGCAATGTCCTTAATTATACTAATTACTAATACGGGCCGCCATTTAATTTAAAAATATATTATTTTCTAAACATAGAATTTTCATAGATATTCAGTCGTACTGCTTTATGAAGGAAATTTGAAAACAATCTGAACTTTCGGAATTCATCACTCACCATTCGAATACTTCGGAGAACTGAATATGTTAAAATATCACTAAGCTTTACACCGTGAGACAGCCTTTGTGTGCAAGGAACTTTTTTTTTTGTTTGGTACTTCGCAAACTATAGATAGCGATGCATTTCTGCCTTCTTATTCGCTACCGTAGTAGAATGACGCGGCTGTACGTATTGTCATCGGCTCGCATGTCTAAGTGCAAAAGATATCTACGTTAAGAACAGTGGCGTGCTCAAAATTTTGGAAAGAAGGATGATTACGTATACTATTTTAGTATCCACACCTCATTTTGCTATCTGCTCCTGCCTTTGTCGTTTTTTTTCTTTCTTTTAAATACTAGGATAAGAGATGGTTCTGACTATCCAACCTCGCCCGCCATTGGGCACGAAACGTATTTACGAAGGATTCGTAAATGAATTAAATTAATTGTATGGAAGAACTAACAATGGTGTGTGCTTTGAGCTGTGGAAAATTCTTACCTCAAAGATGAAAGGGGTTCCATGAACGAAACATACAGACAGGTTTTAAAATGAGCCGGAGCCCAACGGAACTCCGTTACCGCAAATCAGTTTGGAGCCGGAACTCAGTTCCTACTGTGACAGCGAACACCGATTTTATTTCATTTTTTGTCACATTAATTATTGTAAATAATAGATGAAGAGGAAAAGGTAAAGTTCTTGAACTAAATTTGTTCTCTGTCCGGTTCGGAAATTTAGAAAAATATAAATTCATTTAAGATGTAAATGGAAATTTTATTACATGAAATTACAGCATAATTGATATTGTGTTTGTATATTTATTTAGGAAACAATACTAATGCTACTACTACTAATAAATGTTTCTCTTTCTGGCGGAACGCAATGATTTGTTGTATGACGCTTTTCTGCCACTTTTGGCTAATCGCGAACATGAGAATGAGTGATCATATGATGAAAACGATAATGGGAAGTTTTCAAAAAACACCCATGACCAGACCGGAATTCGAACACAGGACTCCTGAACTTCATAGTGCACTGTGCTAATCACTCTCCTACGGAGGTCGTACAATGATGTGCCGTACCGGTATATTTTTAAAGGTAAGAATGTAACTAAAAAATAAATATTTATTTTAGCAAATGAAATTTGTGTATGTGTTTATATATATATATATATATATATATATATATATATATGATATGAAAAACTCAATATGCTGACCAAGGCAGTAATTTATTTTATTATAAAACATAAACTAAACGTAACGTTTCAACCTTCTAGCAAGGTCTTCTTCAGAATCTGCACCAAGTACAAATGTAACAAAGTACAAAACGGGACGATATATATACACAAACATTACTCCCCTCCAGACGATGAAAAAGTTGTTCTAGAACATTCTAGCAGGTGAGTTTCCCTCATCAACTGTACTTTCACCTCAAAGACTAAACATATTTACTTCCATCTAGAATGTGGTTGGACTCTTTATCTCACGCTCTTTTTCCTTCATTCTTCTCTCCTCTTTCTCTCTTGTCCTTTCCACTCTTTCTAACACCTTCTTCCATTCTTTGTTTAACTTCAGTCCCCCATTCCAGTTCATTGTGTCTTCTTCACTTTTCTTCTCTATTTCCTTGGCCTCCTTTCATTTTCTCACTAGTATTCTCTTCTCCCTTCCCATACGCTTAGCCTTATCCCACTCTATGTCATGTCCTGTTTTTTTCGTGTGTTTAAATATAGCATTTCTCTCTCTCTTAAGTCGTACATCATCCCTATGTTGTTTCAACCTGTCTTTCAGCCTCTTTTTCGTTTCTCCCATGTACACACTTTGACATGATTTACATTTCACTTCGTAGATAATCCTTTCCTCTTCCTCTTCTCTGTTTTACTTTTTTCTTGTTTGCATTCTTCGCTATTCTTAAGATGCTTCTCCCTCCCTTCCTATATGTTTTAATGCCCGCTTTCCTAAGCACTTTGCCTATCTTTTCTGTGGTCTTCCCCATACTCCTTATTCCAAACCTCCTCTTTTATCTTTCTCTTCCAATTCTCCTCTGCCACTTTTAATCCTTCTTCTGTTTATGTCCAGTCTATCCTTCTTCAAATAGCCATTCTTTTCCAGCTGTTTCTATAGGCTATTTATTTTGCCTTCTTTTTCACATTCTTTCGTGCATATTTTCTTGATTCTGTCCTTCATATTCTTTATAAAATTTCTTTTTGTCACCTCACTTACATCACTTCTTTAGTGGCAGAATACCCCTGCTGCACACTTCTTCTGATACGTCAAAAGTTGTAAAGACCATAGGAAACAAAACAAAGCTATTAAAAAAAACGAATAATGATCTACTTGTGTATACCCACCTCCACTGTTGTGTGTAGATTCGTCCTGTTGAGCTGGTCTCCTTTTCTCTGGTTGGAGTGTAAGTTTCTCGGGCTAGACTCCGATGTTGAGAGACTTTTGTGTGCGTAGAATTCCCTATTGGAGTATCAGATCTGTTTGTGTTGGTCAGTCAAGATACGTGTTATCCTTGATTCAGTAGTTATACTCTGCCATACTAACTTGAGCAGTTAAGTCAGAAAAAAAAACTGAGTAAAGGATGGAACCAAGAAAGAAAAGAACATAAACTTTGATTTTAAAGGCTTCCCCTTTCAGAAAAGTTACAAATAATTAAAACTTCTCGCCAGACCAGCAGGTGACAGTGTTACTTACTGAACAAGCCGTTGAGAGGTCTCATCTTCTGCAATAACCTAATACCCAGGGTCCCCATGTGTACTGAGGAGCGCAACGGATATGCTTTTTTATTAGGTAATGGATTCTTAGGGGGTAAAAGTGAGTTGGCGCTAGTAAAGTCATGGACGCTTCTTGGTTGTAACAACCCAATTAACTTTCAATGGGAGCTTTAAAAATTAGCAGTGCTCTTCACAGTACAGAAGAAATGTCTCTCCACGTCGAAGGAAGTTAATTCAGATTTAATTTCCACCAGACTGTTGTGTCCATGGGAGAAACAGGATACGTGATTTGACACTTGCTTCGTTGCCTTTCCTACTCGTCACAGCATGTGCTCGAAACAGCCAATCAGTGTAACGAAATTTGACGATGAAGGAAGATAATCGTGACGAGGAAGGGAAGATCGTGATTCTGATGATGAGGAAGGGGAGGGAGAGAAACTGGCTCACCGTGGATAAGAGAGGGAAAAGGATATACAATGTACACGAAGGTTGTTAAAGGTTTTCTAAAAAAATCACAGACGCAACTAATCCGAAATTAGCTAAATCTCCTTCATTAACTCGCTTCATCTTTGGCGACTTAGGCGTGGAAATTTCCCTCACGCTGCGCAGACAATTTAATATTTACAAGAAGAATATATGTTCCGAATATATGAGGGCAGTGCTTCGACGTCCGATGCGTCATTCATTCAAAATGGGTATGATGAACCTCCTTTCGCATCTTCTCCGTCTTCGTGCAAATGTGAACTGGGATGACGTTCCCTTACCACTCTCTCCACTCGATTCACCTTCCTTCTTCCCGACAAAAATGATTTCTCTTCGGCCCGAAGCTAGCTTGTGGTAGAGCAGTTAGATATACTCTTTTTAATGGAATCTTCCGTCACGCCATTTTAAGAACGGTTGATTAAACGTAAATAAGTTTTGGCCGATACACAAGAAAATAAACCATGCAACATTGCGTTGAGTATTAACCAGAAAGAGAAACACATGCAAATTTGGCAACACTGGGCAGGTGAGCAAATTATACTGTGGACCCATGAAAACTACTTACATATTAAAAACTCGGGTCCAACAAGACCAATAACTCCGCCACTGCAATACTAATGCATACGTTCGGGTTCGGAACACAGAACAGAGTTATGCGAAACCCAAATCCAAAACGTAAGCACCGTTACGCGGAAAGGTTACAGACACAAAAGAGACAGATCAGTTATATATTCGAAAATAAACAATACTACAATCTTCCAACACTGCAATATCAATGGCTCGAACTCGATCCTTAAATACGAGATCACACATAGTCCTACAGAGCACAGCTACGTTTCACGAAACCAAACAAACATTGTAGTAATAATCAGCTTATAACAACAAGCTAATGAGACAAATATAAACTTTAAAGAAAAGAGAAAATACTTTATAAGACAATAATTAAGAACTGCAAATAGCATATAACACTGTTCTCCAGTGTAACATCGATGACCAACAGCTCGGGTCCAATTTCATGTCGAGGCTAATCAAGACCTCACAGAGCGACCACATTGCGGAGAACGATGTGCACTCTACTGAAGCTGAAGATCAACTGCCAAGATTTTTTTCTTTGCCTTGTCATATCTTTATTTCAAGTAGCAATGAGTTTCATCCTAGCATAGAACATTTTTATTGTTAATTAAAAAAAACATAATTGAAGAGAATAAGGGCGTAGGCAATTAATGGCCGACTATCAAGTAGAATCAATAGTCCGACTGCTACTGTCGCAAGCCGGTAAATTTGCAGTGTTAACATCAAATGGGACAAAATTAGACAACACAACATACTATAAGGTTTACACGTTGGCAGCTAGTTTTTTAATCACTTGCAGCCGTTTGTCGAAGTTCGACGCGTGTCGAATCTGCTGTAATCCCTGGAGCAACATTATAAGCTCTGAGAGTACGTCTGGTTGAGAAAGATGTTGAAGCACGTCAAGCAGTGTAGCTTGTTGCGTTGTCGGGGCAGCCGCTGGAGTTTGGCGAGAGACCTGTCGAATCGCTTGAGGTTGTGGATGCTCCGTCCGGCGAAGAGCTGGCTTCTGTTTTTGCCGACCGGACATTGCTGTGGACAGAGGTTCCTTGAGGGAAGCCTGGGCGGATGACGTCATTGGTATATCCTGTCGAATGGCCGTGTAAGTGGACGGCGTTTGGAGTCATGTGGGGTTCGTCGTTCTTCTTTTACCATTTTTAACAGAGGACATCCTCTATAGCTGGCATAATGACGTTAGCTACAGATGACGCACGTAGGAAGCATATTTGGGTCCTTGTTTGGAAAGTCGGAGAAAACGATGTTGTCCAGCTCATTTGACGCACCGAGGTCTTGCAGAGCACTGCCAGCATAACAGTGCCCTATCCACTGACAGGCGCGGCACTATATAATCTGTTGGGAACGGGACTTCTCGATTTTGGCGGAGTATGGATCGAAAGTCTTAATGTGGAAGACTAGTTGAGAGTCTGGGCCTCTGGGTAATGTGAGCAATAGAGGACTAAAAGTGGTAAACGTTGTAAGTGCCAAAAGCGAAAGTGTTGGGAAATCACATCGTTCAGCACATCAGACCGTAAGAACGTTCACACTAGTGCCTCTTTACACGCCCTTGAACACTTAGAGGGCTACCAGCCACATTTTACGTTTGTCACATTATAAAGCATGGCACATTTCACAGTTTAACGTGGAAAACGGTGTTTGAATTATTGTGGAACTTACAGCGTTTACCAATTTTAGTCTTCAACAAGGGGCAGTGGTCGTCTTTGTGGTGGTGTATCGTGAGATGTCTGCTCCATTTTCTCGTCCTGCTGCTGAGGTCGAACTTTGGTTGTGAGGCGGCCGATGGTGTATATCGTGGTGTTGAGCTATTCGGTCAACGGCTGTCGAATATTCTCCGTTGACAGGTCCACTGGAGGTTTTCCATAAAACAACTTTTAGCTTCTCGGCAGCTGAGGAGCCGTAGGCGTATTCAATCTTCCTGTGATCCAAGTAGTCACGTTTGGAAGTTAAACCATCCTTATCTCTGGTGTGGATCCTGTAGCAGTTACTGCTGAACGTAAACGTAACTTTCACTGGTATGATGGCAGAAATTCGGTCTGCTATTGTAGAACCGGTTGAACCAAATACAGACATGCAGGGCGGTTTGCGTGTCGTATTTTGATTTGCTGCCCTTTCGTGGGGCTGGCGTCGAACTCGGTGTCAGCTGCGAGGGCCGAGCCGTGGGTGTAGTTGCTGCTTTGGTGTCGAGCTGTGTCGGAAATAGATACAGCTCACTTGGTGGAAGTGAGGAGTCTTTCTGTAGTTTCTTCCTGGTGAATCGTGCGTAACGATCCAATTTTTGGCGTCGTTTGTCAAAATTCGGTAGCTTTCTCTGACCCCACGGTAAGACGGGGTCATTGACATCGAAAGGCAATTCCGTTCTTTCCATTACCACAACATTATAGAACCAAACTCACAGGCTCGGCGTCCGAGAGTGGCCAAGAATTGGATAATAAACCTTTTTCGAGCAGGCCTCCTCATCTCCAGGAAAATATTAACTCAAGGCACGCCCCGGCACCTATTTACCTGTTGAGTGAGATGAGTCAAGGCAAATGGATAATAAACCTTTTCCTACTCCCACGAAAAAGGCAATATATATATATATATATATATATATATATATATATATAAAATAGTGTCCAAGAATTTCACAGCCGCGCCGTTTATATGAGTGCTCGAGCCAGCTGCGTAACTCTATCAACATCACTCGATAATTCTCGAGTACTCGCGAAGCGAACGAACTCATATGAGCACAAATAGCAACTGAACATATTACAAGCAAAAATATTAAATATTCACGACCCATAATATTAATTGAAGCATTCCACTGAATAACTCTGTATGGCACATTTCAGTGAATGCGTGAAGAACGGATAAAAGCTATTGTACGTTACTGAACTACAGTAGAAAAACATAAAACCTTATGCAAACACAGTATCTATCTTTGAGCAACATCCGACCTTATGACTGACTGGCTTGTAGCCTGTAGCCGCAGGGCCGCAGCATGATTCCACTGGTAACTCAGCACATCAATTACAAAAGACGCGGACCAGCCAGAAGGGACGTGTCATGAGAAGATGGTGTTATCGGAATTCTTGCACGCTTTAACACTGCTGGATGCCAGACATAACGCCACCCGTGCTGTAAAAACTGAATGATTTTGTAGCTAGGAATCCGTACCAAATCATTCTGCACCTTTGTTTGGTATACTGCACATACGGTCTCTTTAATCGCCTTGGAAGTACAGAATTCAAGAACAGCAAATGCCTCATCCAGTCAGTGTCACTCCACATTTTTCCAATTTAGTGATGCATGCTGCAAGATGGCGAAATTTTGCACACAAGCTGACACACTTTGACCTTAACTTTGTGGTGGAAATTTAGGGTCGATCTTCATAAAACTATATTTAAATATACGCAAAAGGTTTAAAAGGCAATTATCAAGAAGAAAAAGAACTCTTGAGTATTTACAAGAATTTATGCTTCATTTAGGCATTTTAGGTTCTATTTAATTTCAGTATAGGGATACTGTATTCATGAAACGAAAATATATCTAAATAGCATATATCTCAGAAGTAGCAATAGAGTTGGTGTGGAACTAGAAATTCTTTCCCCGTTTATGAGGAACCCTCAGAGTTTCCCCAGACAAAAATGTGGACGAAAATCAGGTATTCCCATAAAATTGAGAATAAATGTTTTCTTGGTAAATTAAGGAATGTATTTATGATTTGTAACTGATCCGGTTGTGTTTTATTCATCTTAAATTATTGGACTTCTAACCATTGTTTTTAGGTTCTGAGTATGTCTCTTTCCTGAGTGTGGTATATCGGTATCTGTCTTGTCAAATGACAGTAGTTCCCGAACACGGGATACATTTGGAAAATGTGTTGTTATGAGTAGTTGTAGCCCAAATTGGAATATAAGGAAAGTGTCTAGGAGGATTATTTATCAGTGGCCGAAACTCCACCTTATCTATTAAAAAATTTAGACAATGGTTAAAGTCAAATAGGTAAACATATTTTCAAACTTATTATATTTTTTATAAATATAGTCGTAAGGTTTCTAAATAATAAATTTAAGATAAATAATTTGATCCATATTTTGAATTATGTATATTTTTAAAGACGGATAATGCATATATATTTTACAAAATAACGACAATGTTATTAGCTAGATGTACCCATCGTTTGCACAATATTCTTCTCCATTGTTGGAGCGTACGAAGTTAGCATAACTCCAGGCTCGTCACTCTGTAGATGAGAGTTCTGGAAAGAGGAAAATGAAACAAAGTTCACTGTTAAGGTAAAGGAATTCTGAACAAAAATTACAAACATTGTAGTTACTCTTCAATAGGTTGCTAGTTTGATTGTATAAATTGAACTGCATTTAAATGTTTAAAGAGACATTTCGATCACTAATATTCAATGATTCCAATTTTTAAATCTGTTTCCATTCACTCATTTGGATACAGAGTAATTCTAATTGCATACGAAAATTCATTTACGGGTTTGTATAACTAGAATAGCAGGACAACCATATAGTGCTCGTTATAAAATTGAAATGCCATATTCCTAAAAAATCACGACGTATTGTCATATTTATTATCCTTATTTCATAAATTCGACTTTTAATGTACAGAAGATTTTCAACTTTTATTGTAATTTATGGTTTAGTACATCTATTAGCAAATACGGATTTTCCCTTCACAATTTTATATCTCGCTCAATATGTCCAATATCCGAGTTAGAGTCCAGGTCTATGGTCATATGGTGGAAGCGCCGGGGCTGCTTCCACCGTTAGAAAAGTTCCCGGATTTGAACCGGCCGGGGATCGAACCCGGGACCTTCAGCATGGTAGTCAGACGCGTTACCGACTGAGCACTAGTTTTCATTTTTAAAAATATACTTAAATAAAGACGAGATCCAACTTAAAACATACCGCCCCATCTGTCTCATGAACGTACTGGGATAAATACTAGAAAACATATTAATAAAACTACTTGTAGAATTTCTAGCTCTAAGAAATAGTACAACTAACCAATACGGGTTGACCAGGGAAAGATCTATTGAGCCCAGGTTTCGTCCATAGAGATGATCCTTGCAAGGAGTCTACACCTTGCCTCTGGTATCGGTTGAACAAGTCCTGTGCAAGTGCATAGTGACGGAATTTTTGCACCTTGGTTATTTAGTGGAGTGTCGAACGATTCATTGAATGTGAAGTAAGTTTTTGTGTCAGGCACCTGCACCCGCGGCTAATTCATGCGCAGTTCATTGACGTTCCATCTTAAGTAGTAAAGCAAGGAGCTGAAATCTGTTTTGGTTAGTTTGTTGTTGTCTTGAACAGGGGGGCGGTCATGAGCAATACCCATTCTTTTCAGAAACACTTCCACCAATTTCGCCACTCTACCCTCCGGCAACGCTGCATCACCCAATTCCTCATGCAGTCCCTGGCACAGATAAGGGCATATCCTTATCTGTGCCCTGGCAACAATCTTGTGCGCTC
This sequence comes from Lepisma saccharinum, assembly GCF_977018435.1. Classification (NCBI taxonomy): domain Eukaryota; kingdom Metazoa; phylum Arthropoda; class Insecta; order Zygentoma; family Lepismatidae; genus Lepisma; species Lepisma saccharinum. Next base: position 48,844,341 of record NC_139251.1, read on the forward strand.
CAACCACGTGCCTCTTCAATTTTCATCCAAGTGCGTTGTTCTTGTTTTGTGAATATATTGTTAGGACACTTGCATACCCCCCTCTACTTCACGGCACTGCAGCAGTTGGCTGTATAACACACAGCCGTTTCAACATTCCAAACTTCCTCGTCTAACCTTCTGTTATCAGCTACGGCTAATCCGTGACTCACAGACTCACGAATCACACGTGACAGCCGTGTTGCCACTAATTTCTATGCAGCCCTTCTACACAAACGTTTCTGGAATAATCGACTGGCATGCAACATTCTCAATCGGCCCATCAAGCTCACCTATATTCTCCGTTACTATTTGATTTTCTGGACATTCTTACAGTACACAACCTCTATTGCGGGCACCCAGACACACACACACAAATGAAGCACACAGACAAAAACAAAAAGTATATTTTGTTTTAAATTTTCGTTTACCTTGCTTTCGCATTTGTAATCAGGTAGTTTCAGAGCTGTTCTTATCCTTTTCGGCAATACAGAGAAGAACCATATTGCTGTAGGAGACAGCAAATCTGGATTTACACTTCTAGGGTCTTCAAATTTCGTCAGGAAACTTACAGCAATGCCAACCACTATAGTTGTGGACATACCCAATCCTGCATACCATAGGTAGGATATTTTATACAAAGGGAAAACGTCCCTGAAATAGGAGAACGGCATATTTTACAATTTGCATTAAACCTTTTGTTAAAAATAATTATAAAAAACTAAAATATTACTTTATATGAAACTGCATTGTTAACATTACAAAAAGTGACATTGTACATTTAATTTTATAACTTACAACGGAGTTTGCTTGCAGACAGCGTATCATTACGCTGGCAAATTTACAGAAATGTGTTGTATTTACCCACTGGGAGGAGTCTGTGTAATGGGGGTCAGTGACACATTGCACGCACAGCCGTCCACAGACAAAGGTTTTCTTGGATACACAATTAATCCTCCTTCTCTTGCGATTTGAGCGTTGATTGCAATCCAGAATACGAAAAGCATGCTGACAATCACTCCAGTCGAGGCCCCCTGATAAAAGTATAAACGACATTGCTATGAAAAAATATTCCCTTCTAACAGATAGGCTAGGCTACATATAGTTTTACACACTGAATATTATGTAGAATATATTATTGTTTTGGAGCTTGTAAGTTACGCTACATCTTTTATTTCAAACAATTTCTCATCAGTTAATTTATTGAAGGTAAAAAGTTTAAAATGTGTTAGAAAAATACACTTTTAAAGATTCATTATAAATTGCGGCAAAAGCGAAGTATTGAAGATCAGGCTCGTTTGCATATTCTTATGTGGTACGATACTTTCAGAAAATAAAATCTAAAAAAAAATTCCTCAATACTTTCTTCGATAGATCTCTTTAAATTATAACTATGTGAAGTAACACATTTTCTTTCACAGACTATAAATTATACGAATTAAGAATACCTATCAAATCTTTATATGTTCTGAAGTTATGAGCTTTGGCAATGCTGTATATTTGTCATACGTTTATTGAATTGAATACTTGTTCGCTATATTTTAATTATTGTATTGTATTCGTAAACTTGTAAGTAACCTAACTTGTAAGTAACCTCAATATTAATTAACAATCGCAATACATATAATATATTTTTTAAAATGAGACAATTAAGATATTTAACCAAAATCTGCATTTATTTGACATATAATTCACTTGTTAATTTTTACTTTTGTATAATGATTGCAGTTAGGAGAATATCTCTAATCCATTGAAATTAGTCGAGAGATTACGGCGGTAGACGTTGTTTGGATGGTAGGATGCATGATACAATTCAGCATTTTGTCACTATCATTTGACAACTATACTAACTTTGTAGAACTGTGTACACTGGAAAAGAGATAAGGAATTGTTGCTTTTCCTGTTCATTGGTTAGTTTCTTTACATATTTCTTTTCAAATTTTTATTTTTAATGTAAGTGGCAGTATTATAAAAGTTATTACAAATATACAAATTTATAATTAGTAAAAACAATGTCAACAAAGAAAAGGAACGTCAATAACATTCTGTACTGCACCTAATAAAATACAACTCTAGACTTTAATCATTAGAATACGCATTTCATTTTTTATTTTAAAAATGCCTTCTATATTGCATACATTATACATTTTTACATTTATTACATTATACAAAGTTACAATATGCCTCTCTTATGTCAGTTATGAGTAGGCTATATCATAGTCGTCATCAATATTCTATCATGAATGACATTTCTTCAGAAGTAAAATACTATCATTCACATATTAAATGGAAACATAATCCAATCTTAATGGAAAGACGGTCTCCGCTAAATGTGTCAAGGAACTCGCTAAAAATTTTGGGACTATGTCACTGGTTTTATCCTTAATACAGTACAATTATGCACGAAAATATGAATACAGCAACTTTTAATGAATGCTTCAACAGTAAACTGATTCAATATTTACAGGTGTAACACTTGAAAAGACGTGTATATATTTTTATTTTCAAATATTATTTTCCCTAACTTGCCTTTTATGAAATAGAATTAAGCTAAGATAAAATGAGATGCAGCAGGTAATATCCATGAATTTTATTCAAGTATTACCTTCAACAGATCATAATTTAATTATCACGCATATGGTAAAGAGTTATTATCAACTAGTATTGGAATGCATTTTCTTTCTGGTGTCAGTAAAAATTAACGAGATTGTAAATAAAACTATTGTATGAAATATAATTTTTGGCAACAAAATTAAAAACACAGATCCACATATTTAACGATTTTCTTTCGATATATATTATATCTCCAAAATTTTGCTGGTGATACAATTTGTTATGCTATTTTGTCTCCAAAACGACACAAACATATATGTTTGATATTTCACATTAACAAAAGATTCATGTATACTTACTTTGGAGTTGCACCAAGGATAGAACATACCCAGCGTAAATAAACCACCTAAGGTACCACATACCATACCAGTCACGGTGAGCACCATCTGAAAAAAATAATGAGAAAAAAATTTTATAATTCAATATTACAGTAAGCTGGCCTAGGATTCGCTGCTCGATCCTCTGCAATTTTGATGCAACTTCTACAGGTTGTGCAATTGTATCCCACATGGAGACCTGCAAAGTTTGAGGTTCATAAATCGTTTGCTTGTGGCGTTATGGGATGATCAGTGAAAGCCCTTTTTTTTTCAAAAATATGAAAGTTGCGATAAATTCGCCCCAAATTATAAGCAAGCTGTAACTTCTGAATAAATTGCCTTGAGATGCTGGAGTTTCTACAGTGCTTGATCCGTGGACATGTCATAAAGCTGTTCACGTCGTATGTATACTGTCTGCTCAAATACTTATTGAATTATCCATCCCTAATTATCTCCCCACAAAATTTAGTTCATAAATTTGAATCCATTTTCAGAGGGATACTCAAAACTGATACTTCTAATTTGATCATTCTTAGTAAGACTGGAGAGAACGCATCCAAGTTGTCTATAAACCTTGTAATATAATTAAGCCTTGTTTCCATATTTAAAAACACTAAGTTTCTGACCAAGGCAGTTTAAGATAAAAACACTTAACAGCTAACGTTTCGACCCTGTATCAGGGTCTTCCTCAGACGAAGAACTAAACCATTTTTTTTTCGTCTGAGGAAGACCCTGATACAGGGTGGAAACGTTACCTGTTAAGTGTTTTTATCTTAATAAACTGCCTTGGTCAGCAACTTAGTGTTTTCTATAAACCTTGTGTTTAAATTCGGCATCTAGACGACATTTTTGTTTTCAAAATGGTAGAATTTATATTTTTATATCGTTTGTTTCTCGGCTATTTAAAAAGTGGCCTTCACAGAAGCAGCCCTGGCGCCCCAAATAAACATCTGATGACTCCGAAACTTTGTAGGCCTCCATGTAGAATACCTGCGCACAAGCTGGAGAAGTTTAATCAAAATTACAGAGGGTTGAACAGAGACCATATCTGAATTTAGGCCACTTGATGTTGTTAGTAGCCAATATCGGTGTACAGTAAGTATGGTAAAATGAATTAAGTCTGTATCTACGTTAACATAAGCTATGTGGGATTCAGCTTTAAATTATTTTCTACAACTAACATTTTTCGAATTTCTTGTATGTCGACAAGTCCAAAACATACAAATACTTCTCGTATGCATTTGACCGATTTGTGCACGGTGAAACTTGCAAGTCATGATTAATTTGATTCACAAATTGTTCACCTAGTTCTTTATCCATTGGGTGGAAAATCATCAAATTAGAAATAATATTGTTTTTGTTCAAGCAAACCTTTACGCAACTAAACAATATCAATGTATATCATTATAATGTAGTACCGGGTGTTCCGTTCAAATCGCCCTAATTTCAATTAATCGTAGAGATGAAACTATGAATGATAAAGCAATGAAATTTCAGAGAATTGAAGAAAACTCATAAATTTTATTTTCCACACATTAATACACCTCCACATGTGCCCCATTGGTAGCACGAACAATAGCCAGTTTGTATTCAACTTCTTGCCATGTTCTCTCAAACATGTCCCCTGTTACTGTTGCAATCGTATCACGTATGCGGGTTCTTAACTCTGGGATGTTATTCACTGGAGTCGCAAACACACGATCCTTGACGTAACCCCAGAGGAAGAAGTCCAGCGGAGTGAGGTCAGGTCGAATTTCTTCCACTTTTTTCTCCGACACACGACGGTGAGCTCCACCAGATTGTTTTAGGACACTGCCGGTTGTTAGAAACTTACTAAACCACAGCCTAATAGATTTAGCATCAGGTGCAACTCCTCCGTACACTTGTCTGAAATTTCGTTACGTTGCAATCACAGATTTTGTCTCAGCATACCACACCACTGCTTACGCACGTTGTTGACCAGTCGCCATTTTTTATATATGCGACCGTGGCGCTGCGTTGTGAGCAAACGGACAACTTCAAGTCATGAAAACAAAACTTGAAAATCTGGCCTTTCATTTGGTGTTACAGTTATTTCACAATTCATCGTACTTCGTTCACAGTAATTAATTGAAATTAGGGAGATTTGAACGGAACACACTGTATATTGCGTAAGGAATATTTCAGTATCGATACAATGCACAAGCATCATCCCTGAAAGGCTACAAAGCAAACGTTCATAATAAGGAGAATCGAGGATCCTGTCACTATCTCCAGTACTGCCCTCCCACTATTTGTATCTTTTGAGCTTTTCCCCTTCTTCCTAATACGAGCAGAATTTCTGTCTAAAGCGGTCGATAGCAATAAGTGATGAGATAGCAATCAAAAATACAAAAAGAACAACCAAAGACCATTGCCAGCAAGTGGGCATAGAAAAGGACCACCTACCGAGGCGCTCGAAAATATCTTAGAATGAAAAAAAAATCGAAATTAATTCAAGCCACTGCACTGGCGCTTACACGATGATTATTGTTGTGTAAAAATCTATATATTTTATATATATTTTTAACCTTTGCAAAATATTCCCTATCATATAGAGCCTAAAATTGCTTCCAAATATAGCGAGAATATGGTCAAGAATAACATTTCACTAAATACGATTGCTTTATGATCATTCATTCCTGATTTGATTTCTTCAATTTAACATTTTTCCAATGTCATTCTTTCCTAATATATAATTTAAGTACCTTGTACGTTAGTCTTTAATTGCACTTCTAATAGACCTACCTGTACATGGAATAAGTAAAGACGTTTCCAAATCAAAGAGGTATGCTTCTCCAATAATGTCTTGCATAAAATGCCTGATATTAAACAGACATTCTACAAGGATTTATACATATTTCATCTTTTACAAAATATTCCCACCGAAACATAGCAAATAATTATAATGCAAGTAGCTTACCTGATTTAATACTCCAAAATAGGGAACCAGGAAAACCATTGCAAAGCAGAGAACTCCATATAAAACGGAAACCCACTTAGCGAACCTCAGGACCTTTTCCTCCGGCATTTTCCACTTGAATGCTACGAAGTCCTCCATAGTGATGGTAGCCAGTGAATTGAGTATGGTTGACAAGGTGCTACGAAATAATTTATGGATTTAAACTATTACACATTGTATTCCTATATTTATGCTCATGTTATACTGTGGAATTCATTTGTTGCAAAATCTACGTCCACATATTGTTTATGCAAATGTATTCAAATATTTCTTAAAGGCCAAGGAAAATTTCAGTTTTGTTGTACATTAAATTTTTTTTGAACTTACGACTAATTAATGTACACCAAACAACGCAAACACTCAAGCATACAGAGTGTACATGTGTGTATATATATATATATATATGATAACACTGGCCAACTCACGTTTTGGTGCCTCAAATGCTAGACCTGTTTCTGGGTATATTTGGCCTGCTGATTCTAAAAATGGCATCAATTTTCCCCTATCAGCTCTAGTTTTTGAGATACAGTACATGTGCCATATGACACTCTTCGTTCTGCTCGTCCATAATAAATATATAAAAAATCAGGATACTTTAACGTGGTGTTTAAATTAATGTATTTTTAGCTTGAAAAAAGCACATTAGAAATTAGAAGAAAACATACTACCTAAAAATCTACTTATTACATGCCAAAATCACAGATTTATGATTCAAAATGTCCAGGCATTTGACACATAAGAAGTTCATTTTGTAAGACTTCCGAGAGTGGGGTCTGCCAGGACAATACCCCATAAGATTCCAACAATAGTCTGCCATTCATCTGTGCGTCCCATTCTCCTTGGTATTTGGCTTACATTGTTTTTATGTCCTGGTGAAATCTTTCACCCTACTCTTCGCTTAAGATCACCAAGGTTCTCTGGAAAGTGATCTAAGTGACTGTGCAGATAATTGAGTTTAATACGAATGCTCGTACAGCCAAGCCTGTTGAAATGAAAGAGCATATCCTCTACTAAGTGTGTGTAGTTGTCTGCCTTCTTGTTGCCAAGAAAGTTTCTCATAAGAACGAATGAAGAGCAGGCACATGATTCGATTTCATTCATTGAAGATATAGAATGTGGTTAATTTTTATCCATCTTCAAGTCTACACAAATCGCCAATTGATGTTCTTGGTACTTCATCGTTTCCAATACTAAAGAGATGGTCTTGTAGCTTTCTATCATCCTGGCGGAGTGTCCGATCAAACTGGAAAAATGTTTGTTGCCGTTATTTTAAAGAACATTTTTAAAACTAAGTTTTAAAGTGTCAATGAAGAGAAACCAATTACTTGGGTTATATTCGGAAAGACCAATTTTCTTCAGAAGGCTTCCGATGTCATTGCAGAATACAAAGTTTTTGTCTTCGGTAAAGAATGGCAGCAAACCATTTTCTCTCGTTCTATAAAATGTAATTTTCGATCCAGGCTGAAGTACTTTCATTTCCTTTTATCTGGAGGCAAGCAATTCCGAAGACTTATTAGTAAGATTCACTGCCCCCCACCTTCTTTACTTTATGCGATATCAGACATGCGAGACCCATCCCCTGAGAGCTGTAGTAGTTCATGGAAAGGTGGAGCGGGTATCTGGGTGCAGAACAGGTCTCCTTGCTGAAGGCAGATCACGTAAGACCACTTGTCGCGATTATTACGATTGATGCCTGTGATATTAACAACACAAAAATAACAGTCATCAAAGTGGCTTTGGGTGCCCTCCACACCATTCGCACTCCAAATTTGATGCAGTTCCTCATTCCATTTGTCTTCTAGCGCAAATGCTCCGTACAAGATTTTCATACAATAAGCCCATGGCTTATTCTGATCTCCCTCCAAGCTTGACACCAAAATAACATAAACACGCTCTTTTCACAAACTCGGAAATAGGTTTCCGACTTGCTTTCAGTGTGTACTCCCCACAAATATAGCACAATACGTCGGGATAATTCAAGCAACTCCGCCCTGAAGTAGCCATAACGACTACAGTGTTCGATCCGATATAATGAAATGAAATAAGTGGGAATAGTTGTGAAACAAAACGTCAATTTGATTTAAAAAATATGAGTAGTTTAAATACAATAATTGCCAAGTAAAATAAGAAAGCTTGTCATGACATACCGATTCTGTAGAAGAGATATTTTTAAACTAAAATTGTATACATACATATCTATTATCATATATCCATATCTAAGAAACTATAGATGATGCAGTCTATAGAATGCAATTTTCGGAATCAGCGCCACCAAAAACTCCAGGAACAGGTCTAAAAACCAGGGCACCAAAAAAACAAAAAAAAACAACATTGTTTTTGTTGGGCAGTGTAATTTGTACTAAATTTTGCAATTTAGCTGAATGTACCCTTTTAATCACTTTCTCTTTCCAGAAATATTGTACTTCAACTTTGTAATCCAACTAAGGTTGTAGTCTTAATTGCCGGTACGCTATTGATATGAAATTCAAAACAGAATACTATTAACTCATTCTATAACTTATATGAGAAATAATTATACTCCATTTTCTTCAAATTATCTTAATGGAAAGTGTCTGTACTCAAGTAGAATGCGGAAAGTACGTTGTTTTATCTTCGTTACTACAACTTTAATCAGCTTGTTTTAATGTTTACTTACATTAAATCTGTGACTGCAAAGGTTTCATGTAGAAGCACTCCCAAGAACAAAAATATTCATGTTGTTTCAGCCACATTACTATTCCACCAAATACTTTATAGTTTATTTTAAATTTATAAATAAATAATGAACAGAGAAATATGAGTAAATATATATAGATTTACCTCAGAGAACCACTAAGTATTCCTGCAACAAAAAGTCCCACGAAGCCAGGATATTCTCCCATGACATCCATAACAAAGAAAGGAACGATTTGGTCTGGATTTTTAATTTTCTGAAAAAATTGTCATGGTGTGTATTAAAATTCAATTTATAAATTTTGCGCAACATAAACCAATGATTCTACAAAAAATAGAATGATTTGAATGGCTTCGTTCACAAAAGTCAACATTATATTGAAGCTGAACTCCACCCTGTAAGGAATGGTTACATAAATTTTGCACTTACAAAAATTTTGTACAAGTGAAAATTACCGAACCCTGTTTTCAAAGATCATTCGCTGTCGCATGAGTATGAGGAGAATAGAGGTAAATAAACATGGATGAGATGCTTGGAACAATTATATTCACGAAATATAGTTGATGTCGACTAAAGTTAAAACTATAAAGGTAGTATTTGAAACCAGCATATTTCATGTTTGTTTAATGATAAGCTTCAAAGACATGTTTTGATTAATTTGTTGTTGATTTTTAACAATCAATAACTGCAATATACAGACGAAATAAGAAAATAAGCATTTTTGTTTTGTACAAGGCAGTATTTTGAAATTTAAAAAAAACAGAAAGAATTTAATTATGAATGAAATCTGTATTCAGTTAATGTGTGATCATGTGATGCTATTTGTTGGTTTGATGGGCACACAGGTGAAAAGATCGAATTAATTTATAGGGTATTGCTATAGTATTATATACGAGTCTATCAGTTGTACAAATGCTGTGTCCGCAGTTCTAATAGTATATATGATATTGATAGTTTACGGGAAGCCAATCACGGTTTGCTCAAAGGCGTTATGTTCCAGATTGTGGTTACTAGTATTTAATTTTGAAGAGAAAACATGAAGTCTTACGAAAATTGAAGTATAAGCTGCACCCTTGCAAGATATAGCAAATCATTAGTATTTCATGTTATCTAAATCCCACTATCCAATTTGAAAGTTTAGAGTTATAACTGATGTCATAAATCCTTTCAAAAATAATACATCTCGAAATTGATGCTGCATCACGTTCCGTATTGCTTAAGCTATTCTCATAGAATATTGTCTAAGAAAATAACTGGCATGTGTAAACTTAAGTATGTGTAGGAAAAATTGTGATTGTAAAGGTTCTGAAATAAACCAGATTATGTTCAAGCTCCAGAAACTTTTTATTGGATTTGTAGCAATAAAACCTACAACGAGAACCAACATGAGTATGAACACAATCACCGGTCTTGAAGAATTTTGTTACATGAATGATGTGAGTGTTTTTTTATTTCTCATCCAGTACAGGAATCTGTAGCCTCTCTGCTCAAGAGCTATGTTGCAACATTAACGGTTTTTGAATAAGAAATACAGTGTGTAGGGTGTTAAAATAACTTCTTGAAGCGCGTACGGTAATTTTGTTTAACTTGATACCACTGAACTCCCATGCATTGTGTCAGTCGTTCTTTATTTAAAAATGTATTTATTCCTTGTAGGAACCGAGGCAGTGTAGTACGACCTGTCGTGTGCAACAGTTTATGAGAAAGCACTGCAATAAGCGAGACTTTTCAGATTTTCAAAGCTACGATTTTTGTTTTTGGCGGTTAATTGAGCAATCGGTAACAAAGATGGTCGCATTATTTGTTGAATCCATGACAATAGTTACATTTTTATGGTTTTCATAAATCATGGATACACATCATCAGCGAAGTAGTATAGTGAACAAATACCAATATTAAGTATGGGAAACCCCGAACGTTCAAGAGAGTTTAGCAAAGAATAGTAGAATTACAGCAGCAAAAGCACGAGTAAGAGTTTAACTCAATGAGCATTCAGAAGCTCATGTCATTTTACACAAAATAAGTCCAACGAGATTCTCATAATCTCAACGGCAGGGCTGAAGTTTCTGAACCTCTGATTACGAAAAACAATACTGTAGTTAGAAAAAGACTCGATTACTCGCAAATCAAGTTGTTCTGATGAAATGTCTTTCTCATAGTTTCCTACTTCAATTAGGATTTGTGTATGGAGAACGCTGAGAAAGGCCTAAGCTACTGACTGCCTGATTACTTCTGTGAAACATTGAGGACGATCTGTGTATGCCATAGCTTTTTGAGCTCAAACATTCTTGAGGAACATATTTTCTGCACTTGTTACAGTGTCTTCCGACAGATGAGAGAATATCAGCTTTCCTCTAGCATTCTAATCCCACTAATTGAAGTGTTGTTAATACCTGCTTGTTTAGAGTTGTCTGATATATCCCTCTTTTAACCCTTAATGATGGTGATATTTTTCTCGGAACGTTCGTTTTCCCAATCTTATTTTCCCCCTCTCAGAACCAGAATACTTAAAAATGTCGGCTGGTTTTGTTCAGCAAGTTTGTTATCTTTGTGATTCTGTGATTGATATTTACAAGAATTTTTAAGCATCTGTCACTAAACACTGTATTTGTAACTACCTCAAGAATGAAGTAAAGAAGTTTAATAATATCATTATTTGTTTCCGTCTCTCTCTCTCTCTCTCTGTTTCTCTCTCTCTCTTTGCATTACCTTGGATTGATTGATTTGGTGTTTTAAGTCCACTTTATGCACAATAAGGCTAATCGTAACTGGACCTACAGTTAAAAGTGGATCCGAAGCCCTATGTGCCTCCACAGGGAATCAACCCGGGATCCCTTGATTACAAGGCTACCACTGCGCCATTGGGGAGGCCCTTTTTACAGTGCCTACTAGGCAATGAAAAAGTAATGCTTCCACCATTACCATTACCATTACCATTATCTTTGGTATCGACTTTGCAGCTGATTTAACTTCTTCAAATTTCTTTAATCTGAAACCATTCAGGCTGTCCCCTAGAGGCCCAAACAGACAGAAATCAGAAGGAGGAAAATCATGGATCTACGAGGGCGGATGAGGCACCACAGCCCACCCGAGTTTGGTGATTGTTTAGGTTTGAAGAAAGATGTATGTGGTCGTGCATTATCGTGATGCATCTTTGTGGAATGGATGTCTGTCTGATGCCTCCTTCAGCTTCTTTAAGTCTATTGACATATATATCGCTTGTGGTTGTTTGACTCGCAGTCAAAAAAGTCAATGCAAATAACGCCCGGTGTTACACAACGCATCAGCCAAGTTGCCGGTTTTCATCGGTGACTGGTGTTAACGAACGACCACTCGTCGGCCTTTTTGCTGATTGCGTTTCTCCTCCTTGAAAGATCTTTACACAAGGCCACACATTCCTGATGTCCACTACAGCACTTCAATAATCCTTGAACAGCCAAAAATGGATATCCTTAGGTCAGAAACAATCGTTCGTCAGACATTCAATGACAGCTCGTTGTTTTAGCCTAATATTTCTAGTTCTAAGAAGTCAATCTGTAAAAAAATAGTTCTTTCTTGAGTTTTTGTTTCAAGTCCACCTTATGAACAGAAGGGCTACTGGTGAATTGGGCCTACAATTTAAAGTAGGATCCGAACAAGTATTTGCGTCCACTCGATTACAAGGCGATGTCACCATGGGAGAGACCCCAAGAAAGGGGATATATAAATAGGTAAGGACATGTCTATACCATCGTACGTAGACATTCATATTTATTCTATTTGATCAGAAATTTGAAACATGGAGGCAATATATTATTGTGCTGATGCAATAATTTCTCGCGTAAGTAATTCACAAGAAAGTAAAAGTTGCATTGTGTTAACAGAAACAGAATATTAAGAAGGTTCTTCTGTAAACTCGGCCTTATTTGGTGCACTGGGACTGATGTCTTATGGGGAACCTTATATGTATAGCTGGTTTACAACCCAGTCGCCATTGTTATTCTCCTAAGGAAATAATATTTCAATAAGTGACATCGGCAACTCAGAGGGCATACTTTATTCTATTTATCATAATTTTCACAAGACAAAATACTTCGTTAAGCGCCCATCCGACGCCAGTTAATTGGCTGCACACTGGCTCATGTGTAATTGTCATTGCTGCGCCTCCAGCTATCTGGAGCTCACAGAATTACGGGAAGCTTTCTGAATTATTCCAATATTAACCTCAGGACAGGTAGGTGGGTCTCGTTTGGCGCATGTAACTTATGTTCTGTATTTATTATAATATGCACAATAACCAACATTATAATTACCTTAGATAATAAGGGATCACAAGTATAGTACTTTGCAAATACAAGTATTCCTATGAAGCACGTAAGCAAGTAGAGGAGAGATGCTATCACACCATAAATTACCATGGTCCTGAAAAGATTTAAATCTCTTTATAAAAGCAAACTTATAGTTAAATTATGCAACAATTTATCAGATGAATTATTATATAGAATACGTTACAAACTTTATATGTAGGGTAAATCCGGGAGAGTTTGTTTAACAATCGCTATAATTTTGTTATTTATATTTGAACCATAGTATTTTGGCGATATATGCTAACCATAAATAATGTTATAAATGTGAATGGAACAGACACATATTATTAAAAAAAGTAAAGAGAAAATATGCCAGTGGTCCATCTATCCCATATCACCCTGAGTTAGGTGATCCATGCTAAATGGGAGAGATGGAGCATATAAAATTGAGAGCAGGAATAGAACAACACATTGGTATTAAATACTATTTTATCAGTATAGTATATTTGAGGTATTTCTTTCATATATATAAAAAAATTTGTGACAAAATAAAGTATGTGATCAAAATTTTAATTACATTTTAATTATTTTAATTTGTAAGTTACAGATTTCTTCTTTCCACACAAGCTGCAATTTTGATCATATTATTTTGCAGTTGTCATGTAGCCAATAAGAAGAAACTTGTTTTGTCTTAACGTGTTTGATTTTCCTTCTAACACAAGTCACATTTATTTTGAAACTTTGTGCAGTTATCGTGTAGCCAACTGGAACACATAAAACATCAAATCCAGTCTCCATCGCGACTAGTAGTATAAATACACACACACACACATATATATATACACAAGCACACACACACAGACAAACATGCACCTTATACACACAGACAAATACACAAGCATGCGTTACTGCACGGGCATCTTACATAAACAGTACTTATTTAAAAAATAAACGCTTTAGATGAATTGGATGACCGAAGTACCATTCATAAAAATACTAAATTATCAATAATTTCCCGAAAACTGACTTCTTACACATATACCAAATGGTGCATCACTCCCTTGGCAACGTGGTCCGGGATAGATTTACCAGGCAGCCATGACGGCACAGTTAGTGCCACCAACGTTTCGAAACAGATCAACGATTGACTGATATAATTTTCACATTGTATGAAAACTGGTTCAAAAATGTTATCAGATAACGTGCACAATACCATGCCTTGTAAATAGTGATAAACTTCCCAACTGATTTCAATTTAGATGGTATATTGGCTACAATAATTGCTCAATGAACACAAAACCAATATAGTGTGTCAACATTCTCCGCCATTACCAGTCAAATTCGTCATCGGTGCATTGTAGCAGTAAGTTCAGAGATAACGAACTAGTCCATATTACCCTCTGGCCCATTTAACCCTCTGGTCCATCTCTCCCGGAATTATCCAATATGCATATACATCTGGGACATTGCATGACATGTTACCCCTGCATTTTCATTTTTAAAATGAAATGCAACTCTGTAAAGTTATTCAAGCTTGTGTGCCAACAATCTAAAGTTGTCATTTGAATAGAGACTCAAGTATAAAACATAATTTGCTTGGTAGTACGGATATTACACATTGTTTATTTAACCGGGTTTAATTGTTTAATTTTTATTTTGTATTGTGTCCCACCAGTGACACCAGAAAGTATTTAATTTCCGATTTTACTGTTACCTTTCATCTTCAACATCACCAGAATATTCAAGGGTCAATAACTTCCTCACTTGGTCTTAAATAATTTATTTTGCATCATTTGTAAGGTCACAGGAATTAAAATACAGTTCTTATCAAAATAAACTTATTTTGTCCCTACCCGTGATAGACAAATGTTCACATATCTATAAAACTGTGTAGGTATTCTAAGGGTAGTTATGCTTAATAAGCAGTTTACAATCCATACCAGCTAACTGTAGACCAGGTGAACGAGAACAAGTCTCTGCGCAAGTACTTACGCGAGACGGATCCACCAATGAACAGTGAGAGAAACGGGATTGTGTAATCGGCGACGGGAGTTTTCCCGATTTCCTCCAGCGTTGCAAACTTTTGAAAATCATAATACCGAACGCACATGGCAAACGGACTGTATTCTTGTCTCCAGGTCCGTACGATTGTACGATTGGTTTAAGAATTTCTAGGGAAATATTAGGGATAAAACTGCAATATCAAATTTTCACAAGCCGTGCATTTAGCGTACGGGCTAAGGTCTGGACCTTACGTCCGTACATGCATGGTCAGGACCGTACGGTTGGAAACGCTGTGCTTTGACCACTCGATTGTTAGGCCAAGGTGGAACCATAATGGTGTGTTCCAAGCGGCTTTCCATTTGAATTCAACTCAAAATTTTTAAATGGGAAGGGAGTGATGTGATTTATTCGAATCAGGCTACAATTTCACGAAAAATGCAACGGTGAAGGTCTTTCCACCTATCTTTAATAAGGAATAGTTATCACTGCATGACTGTAACAAGTGTCTTATTTTTCAGTTGTGAGAAAACGCGTAGGGAAAGCATCGAGATCATACTGCTGTCTGGGGAGAGAATTTCACCTACCATTGGAAATCATCTTAATGAACTAAATCCCCAATGACATCCAGTGTCGCATGTGACAGTTGCACAATGGTTCCAAAAGGACAGGATCAGTTAACAACGGGCGACGATCAAAACGTCCCAGAAATTCCACCGATCGTCTAGGATAAGTAGAAAAATTTGTATCACCTTCCTAGGTGAATAACAGTTGTTACTGCAAGCATTACATTTTTGACATGCAAGACTATTTAATGCATGTTTCGGATTATTTTATTACCTAATTTAAACAATGAAGAGGTTTTCTCGGGAAATCAACCAGAGGTCTCCGAGTTTTCGAGAGCTAACGTCACTCTCATCTTCAGCTCTCGAAAGCTCGGAAGCCTTTCCGGAAATCACTTGATAGATTGACCGAGAAAATAGCTTCATTATTCGCCGCCAGGAAAGCTTTAAGAATTAATGTAAACAGTCTGGATATATTGATACAATGCGTGTGTTCCTTGGATTAAAGTTCTGATAATTGTTTCCAAGTTATCCAGTCTTGAAAGTTAGTTCAGAGGCTCATTTCTAAGATCTGGGTCACACTTTCTTCCATAATACTAAAATTATTTCTCAGGGAAAATAATATTTGTAACAAAGCCTTCCAGGTATAATTTAACCACCAAGCTAAATTTCATCCAAATTGAATACTATGACCTAGAGGCCTTGTTCGATCTGACATGGAATGACCCTATTTTAATTCAAAGAATCTACTTATCTCTTTTTCGTACTCACTTCTGCGCCTCCTTGACCGTCTTGGTGCTGAGGCAGCGCTGCATGGCCCCTTGGCTGCCTATCACGAGGGTAATCCCGTGCAAACCCCCTCCGACGAGGACTATCCAAAATGTGTGGCGTATTGTCGGGTCAGGATTCATGCTGAAAGAAATGAAGGTGTTGCATTAATAAAGTGATTCTTTCCTGCAAATATTCCTTCAGGTACATTTAATAACTGCATACATTGTCGCTTTCTAACGGCGTAGTTTGCATATTGCATTATGGGACATGCACAGTAATGATAATATTTATCTTACATATTCGTAACATTTATTTAGTTGTTTCACGAAAAAGTGCTATTTTCAGCAAGTAAATAATAATATTTAAACCATTGTTTTATATACACAAACCAAGTTTTAAAAATAATAACTTTGTAAGTGATCTGAATGTACTGAATACATTATTATTCGCTCGGGTGTAAAACATGATAAGTGACATTTTGATAATTTTTAAGTTACAAAATAAAATGTGCCATCCTTCAATTTTCAAGTGAAATTTGCCAATTTGCACTGGAGTCAGTGAAGCCTTGTGAAACTGATAAACACAACACCAAAACAATTTATTTACAGTATAGCTTCTAATTACCTTATTTCTTAATGATTCCAGATATGACCAAAATGTTACTTACCATGTTTTACACCCGAGCCCTTCGTCTATCTAATACATAAAAATGAATGTATGTGTGTGTGTGTGTTTGTTCGACCATAACTCTCGAACGCCTGGAGCGATTTGAACAAAACTCGGTACGCGTATCACTTGCAATATCGAAAGAAATACTGTGGGGGTAAGACACCCCTGGGAGTAGGGTGGGGAGGGGTGACATGTAAAAAATAATCGAAAACGACCGATATTAGTGTGGAATCCATAGTTTTCCGGGGCGCATAGCAATTCAGTCTCGCTTTCAATAATATATCGTTCTCGTATTGGCTGTTTATTTTAGGACTGGCAAATGACGCTACGTGTATATGGCGACGTAAAAGTTCCATGTTGACATTCTTAATTGTTGCCAACCACAACCTAACTTACTATCTCTATTTAGCATTAATCTGACATATACATTATCAGCTTTTCTCGTGTTATTTTTATGGTATGAGTTTGCAGCATTGTAAGAAAGAATCTGTTAAGCTGTCCCTCGCACCTGAGATACCAGTTGAGATCTTGCTGTTAACGGTGAAGGCGGTGCGCGAAATCCGTCGTGATAAATAAGTAGCTATCACTGCCTACGAGCGGGCAGGACCAAACATATTATATTTTTAACTTGTGCGAATCAGTATGTACGCGATTCGTGATTTAAGTTTTTGGATATTTTTATTATAAATGATTCAAATTTTATTTGACGTGATAAGCTGCTCGGTGGTTACCTTCCTGGTAGATTGGGGATCGCCTTAATCCCTATCCCTGGGTGATAACTGATCCTTCCAACTGTCTAGTCAGAGCAAGGAGCAGAGTGTCGCCAATTGGTGGCTCCATACCCTGGAATTACGGTTGTGGTGGCACGTTGCATTGTTTCTGTGGAGCCTCAACTAAGGGGCAATAAGAAGGAAGGCCCCCCTTTCCCAGTGAAGTGTTGCCCAGTGGTCCCTTAGTGATTTGTCCACCCAATCCATTGCCATTTCCAGAAGATGGATCGTGGTGATCGTCGGGTATTCAGGAGCAAAGTTCGCACCGAACCGTCCGAGATATCAGCGGCGTTCTGCAGCCAGCCGTGGAGCGACGCATCCGGTTACCGTTGTGTTCAGTGTGAGCTCCCTTATCACGTGGACTGCTGTCCCATGGTAGAGACTGTTGTGGTTGAAGATGAGCTTGAGTTTCGATGCCAGAAATGCTCTGATGTGAGAATTCAGCCAACTCCGACGGCTACTGTTTCGTCTCCAGCGACAGTGATGCCTGATTGGGTCAATGTTTTGGTGGTCTCCCTTGCGGAAAATGAACGTGAACAGCTAATTGCTGCTTTCACAGAGAAAGATCGCGAACATGAGGAGAGTTTGAAGGCCGAAAAAGAGGAGGAGAGCGACGCCATGAACAGCTTACGGGCCATTTATCCGAAGTGGTGCAGCAACTTAGTTCCATTCCTGCAAGAATTCAGTTAACTGAAGAGAGGCTAACTCAGATGGAGTCGTCACAACAGGAAATCGTTTGTCATCAAACTATTTTAGAGACAGAAGTAGTTGCCGTACAGGAGGAAGTGATGGGACTCAGTGGTCGATTGTGACTTTCGGGACTTCGAACACATGTGCAGAGTACGGTGACGGAAACACGCTCGACCTTATGGACACAATAAAAGATCTAAGTGAACGGGTGGCTAACTTATCCCTACGTGCAGATACGGCATTCCATGAAGGGACGGATTTAATTTCACCAGAACTTCCAATGACAGACGAGCGTGACTTAAACTGTAAGTCAGTTCATGGTGCCCAAACAGCTAATAGGCTTCGTAATATGGGTAACGATAGACAGATAACATCTCATAGGTATCCATATCTCTAACTCACCCAGTAATACAATAAAACAGCAAAATAGAATGAGGTTCGCTTTACCAAACTAAACTTTCATCAAATCTATTGATCTTCTAATCAGGGGATGTGCCCACGCCATGCTTTCAACTGAAAGTCTCAATTAGCCTATTTTAGGTCGAAATGGACTTAAGCAATAGCAACAAAACTGTTAACATGTAGTTGAAATAGATTTGAAAAAATAAAAAAATAAAACGTCGTAGTTGGTTTCGCATTAAACGTGTAGTAGCATGTAGAAAAGTTGCTTGATTTTAGTCACGAGCTTGTGAATTCTACCCAGTAGTTTTAAACCCTTTCTTAAGTAACAAAGTAAAGTATTTACTTAAAAAATTCTATCCTTCCAGAGTTTTCATTACGTTCCCACACAGTGGAAAACCCTCCAACGTCAATTAGTCCTCTCACGATGACAGCTATTAGGGTGCATATAATAATACATCCTTGCACAGTGTCAGTCCATATAACAGCTTTGATACCACCCTAAAAATATAAATATATAAGTATTATACATCGCTGGAATAAACAAATACATATTGATTACAAAATCATATCAAATACGTAGCAAAATCCCTGCCATTAATTCTACTACCTACCCGTAGACGATTTCGAAGTTACAAACTTGGATTTGAGAGAGGGCAGTTAACTTCAAAGGACAAATGTTTACGTATATTAACGGGTATCTTTTTATGATATCCGTGAAACCAAATTTTCGATTTTGATCTCCAAGCGAAGGCTTTGTGACTTTTAACAATTATATTTACTATTCCTTAATTTCTAATTAGATGGGAGACGAAGAAATTTAATACCAGACGTGCGGCATGGGGAAGGGGCGGGGGACACCATTCAGAGTCAGAATATGCAAGGGAGAGATTTACAGTTGTCAGAGCTAAGGGGAGAAGGAAAACATGCAAGATATGTGCTACTTGTCCATTGACCCTTATTGACGATTTGCTTCAGTGAAGATTGAAAACCTCAGGCAATGTGCGTATATTAATTTACGCACTAAAGTATATAAATATAATGAACAGACACCCGCAGAGAGACTTACTGGGGCCAACATTTGCTGGCGTAATGAACACTCACATTTTGCCACGCTAATGCAAACTCAGAAACGCACCATTAGAGCCCCAACGGCCAAGGAATAAACTTCTGATAACCTAGACTTTTCGCCTCCAGTTGTGGGAGTTTCAAGGGCTGAAAGGCGATGTTGCTACACGCCATTTTTTGTCCGGTCGTACAGGACACCTTTTGCTGTCAACATGCACCCTTCGCTCGCATTTCAGGAAGAGGCATATATTTGGAGGCCCATTTACTTTCTATATGGCGGCAAACATTAGGCTTCGCCTTGTTGAGAGTGCCACCTATTTCGAAAACGACTCGGAACGACATATTTTACAACGCAGAATACCACGAGATTCTCCCCACACCACGGGAACTGGACAAAGCCGATTTGGTCAGCTGTTCATGTGACTCTCTCTGGATTTCGACGAAAAATATATATATGCAAGGTTCGTCCATAAAAGAACCAAACATTTTCTTTTAGAAACGAAAACAAGTAATTACCTTCAAATTACTTTATCACCTTCAAAATAAGCACCAGATAAGGCAATAAACTTTACCCAGCGTTTGTTCAGATCTTGGAAACACTGTTGATATTCATTGTCAGTAAGTGTTCGCAAAATACGCGTAACATTTAATTTAATGTCCGCGACGTCGTCAAATCTTCGCTCTCTCATAGCCATCTTAAGCTTGGGAAAAAGGATAAAACCAGCAGGCGATAAGTGCGGAGAATATGGATCGCTGCCACTGAATGCTTAGCAAAATATTGTTGTAGATACAATGCAGTATGAGGCCCATCATTATCATGTAACAGAAACCATTGCCCAGAATCACAGAGGTCCTTCCTAACCCGCTTCATCCTGTTTCTGAGTCGACAAAGCACTTCCTTGTAATACCACTGATTGATTGGGGGATCAGTCCGTTGGAATCAAAACATGCGATCAGCAGCACCATTGTCTTCGATTTCGACATCCGAACTGTCCTTTCCAATGCGCACTCTGTCTTTTTGTTTTGGGGTCATGCCCAGTAGTAGCGTCGTTGCCTTGTAATCAAGGGGTCCCGGGTTCGATACCCGGTGGAGGCACATAGTGGTTCGGATCCCACTTTAAACTGTAGGGCCAGTCCCAATTAGTCTTACTGTGCACAAAGTGGACTTAAAGCACCAAATCAATCAATTAATCATGTTTCGGGGTTATATTGTAAATATCAGGTTTCATCTCCCGCCACGATGCACCTTAGGAAGTTGTTGTCCTGGTCAGCAGTTACCACCAAATCCTCACAGCACTATCCTTTGTCTTTTTCTCGTACTGTCAAAATGCGAGGCACAAAGCGAGCACACACTTTCCTCATTTCCAGGTCCTCCGTTAAAATTACCCTACAGATTTCTTTGCTAATATGAAGCATGTCTGACAGTTTCTACGTGGTGAAACGTCTATCACCTCTCACCAGTTCACGAACTTTCTCCACATTGTCGTCATTCCTTGACGTTGAACAGGCTGCAGTCATGTCTCCCCCGAGAAAGAATGCTGACGCGGAATTCCTATCAACATAGATTTCCGAACATATCACTACACGCGACAGCGGTGGAATTACAAGAAGTTAGAAACCTTAATGAGCAGCAAACAACTGTATCCTGTCTCAAATACGTAGGTTATCTTGTTGCAGCTGGGCAATTGGGCCCTGTTCTGGCCCCCAGAAATCGGTAGGGGAACGTCTTCGAGTGTTTAAGGAAAACATAATACATAATGGTGAACTTTAGTAAATTTTACTAAATTTTACCTGTGGAAATGCACTATACCAAATCTGTTTTGGTTTACCAGAATAGAAAAATTACCAGAAACCAAATCATTTTATTTTTTCTCATCATCATTATCATGGTTAATATATATCGCACATTAATGCAAGATATTCAATTATCCCATACCTAATTCACGAATCGAAAATGATAATAATATAAAGAAGCATAGAAATAACTCATTAATACTAATTCTTCACCTACATCTATTTACTAACTTCTAATTAATTAATCATATCTTTATATTAACCAAATTAATTATAATTATCGTTCTGGCTCCCAGAATTGGTTAGCATAAATTCAAATGTGTAAAATCTCACAAGTGATATTATAATTCCAGGTTTTTATTATAATAATAATAATTATTATTATTATTTTATTATATACAGGGTGTCGCAAAACTCTTTCAACAACGCTTGAGTGCTGGTAGATATCATAAAAACAAGTAACTTTTCCCTATAAAGTTTACCTCGAAAGCGCTTAGTTTCTGCGCTATAATCCCTTAAAACCTATCCTGTACGTATGCAACCCAACACAGCAAACGCTTGCTCTGACATAACTACCAGGGGCGCGTGGCAGGGTTGCCACTAGCGTTCCTCGTTAAGAGAGACGACTTCAAAACGACAACTTGGGAGTCTTGCCTGAGCAAAATCCAAATCATTAATGATACTTGCGATGTTGTATGAAGCAGTGACAGTATTTATAAACTGACCAAGACAAATAATGGGCAGACTGAAATTCAAGATTACTCATTCCAAAATATCTCCATAATTGATTGATTGATTGATTTGGTTTATTTTAATTCACTTTTCTGCCACCTTTGGCTAATCGCGAAGATGAGGATGATATAATGAAATAACAAATGACACAAATGTCTAGGCCAGGATTTAAACCCGAGATACCGGCGACACCCACGTGGCGGAGTGGTTAGAACATCGCACTACGATGCCAGTGGTCTTGGGTTTGAATCCCGGCTTGGACATGGATGTTTGTGAGTGTCCATTCATCAATTTCATCATATCATCACTCATCCCCATATTCGCAAATTAGCCAAAGGTGGCACAAAAAGCGAAGTAAAATAAATGAAAACAATCAATCGAACATTAAATTAAAATAACCTTGCAATTACTTCCTTATGAGACGAACACGATTAGCAATAACGCTAGCACTGATAGGAATAATTTTCAAGTAAATTATAATAACATTACAGTGTGCGTGCGAGGCAGCAAACACATCATGTTTACATTTGCTCGTTCGTGGATTTCCCCTCTCTCACGTGTCCCTTGCAATTTTTGATATCGCATGATACACATAGAAACACTTCGTGGTGATGTGGTTAGCACAGCTCGCCAAGGCGCTGGTATCTCGGGTTTAAATCCTGGCCTAGACATTGGTGTCATTTGTTATTTCATTATATCATCCTCATCTTCGCGATTAGCCAAAGGTGGCAGAAAAGTGAATTAAAATAAACCAAATCAATCAATCAATCAATTATGGAGATATTTTGGAATGAGTAATCTTGAATTTCAGTCTGCCCATTATTTGTCTTGGTCAGTTTATAAATACTGTCACTGCTTCATACAACATCGCAAGTATCATTAATGTTTTGGATTTTGCTCAGGCAAAACTCCCAAGTTGTCGCTTTGAAGTCGTCTCTCTTAACAAGGAACGCTAGTGGCAACCCTGCCACGCGCCCCTGGTAGTTATGTCAGAGCAAGCGTTTGCTGTGTTTGGTTGCATACGTACAGGATAGGTTTTAAGGGCTTATAGCACAGAAACTAAGCGCTTTCGAGGTAAACTTTATAGGGAAAAGTTACTTGTTTTTATGATATCTACCAGCACCCAAGCGTTGTTGAAAGAGTTTTGCGACACCCTGTATAGTATATTTTGAATAATAAACAGAAAAGAAAAGAGAAAATGGCGGTGGAACTGTTTAAATTCAGAGAAACTGACGTCCATGTTTATTTAAAGGCATCAACCAGGACAGTAAGCGAATACCCTCGAATGTATGCGGGTGGAGGCGGGCCCCCTTTCCCCTTTCATTTATCCTGTTCATTTATGTTGTTAGATAAAGCAGACAATTTCGAAACATGTAACATATATGTGTTCTGAAATATGTTGAAATAAATCTCTCTTTCCTGTGTAAATAAAATGATAACGGATATATACGTACATACGTACACACAACTTTCTCGGGTCAAGCACCTACCTCCCCCCCACCCGCTTCGCTCCCCAACAAACTTCAGGTCAGCTGTGTCCCGGATTTTCACTTATGAAATATAGCAACCCTAATCATATCAAAAGTTGAACCCCCCCTTCCCTTTACGTTAACTATATATACGCCCAAGAATCCAGCCACGATTAGATTTTATGCGCATCAAATTGATTTACAACAAAACTGATACATTAATTTATGTTAGATTGTATGAAACACTATTTTTCAGGTTTTACCGTAGTCTGTAATAGTCCTTATTTTTTCTCAAATATATTACTACTTTAGTGAAGATGCTATTGATTATGCAATTCAGTCTCACTCTAATTATATAAAAATTCAAACGCAAATTACTCTGAGAAAATTTCCAATATTTCTTCATAAAAAAGAAATAAACGGTCTCCTTCTTTGACAGCGTCATATGTTCTGAATAAGGAAATGCCGCTGGCTGTAGCATTTACAACACTATGTTTCTTGCACAAGTTAACAATTCAGTGTTCGTTTATTGGTTTTGTGTATTTGATAGTCGAAACAACAAGTTTCTTCCAACCATTAAATTTGATAATGTTGTGTGAGAGTAACTAGTGTCATAACTCGATTCTGTTTTATCTGAACACTCAATATTAACTATAAAAATAACAATAACGTAAGCAATGACGATAACATTAACCAAAATAATTAATATTGATTACCGAGTCAAGTGGTTTCTCACAAGAGAAATTAGCATAACTCACTATCCAGCTAGTTCAAAAATGCTAATATTACGTAAATCAAAGTTATTAATAACATCCTGTTTTTAATTATATTACCAATTGCACATTCGAATAATCGCGTTTTAGATTGAGAGATTAAAATACAAGTTAAACCAAGAAAAATTAGTGACCGTAGGTATAAATTGATTGTGAATTAAATTATAGATTATATAGTGAATGAATGAAACTTGTATTTACACAATGTCAGTTGCTGAAAAATGAGAAGAGTTTACTTACGATAGATGTGTACAATACACAGACAACGAGAGTGATTCCAACAGAAAGATAAATGTCCAATCCAGTCGCTGTAAAGAAAATTGTAGAATACGATCATATGCTCCTCACATATTGGATATTAAAAACTGTAACTTAAGAATCCATTTAAAACATGAAGTACATTTGCTATTGTACAGTGTTGCAGGAACGGGGGGTAGAGGGGTACAACGTACCCCCTTATTTCCCTAATCCAAACTGTACCCCTCGTACCCCTCTTATGAAATTTGACAGGAGCAAGGTACTGCTGTGCAAAGAAACTATTTTTAGTAGTTGTTAAAACTATTTTCTTAGTAGTAAAAAATATTTTGTTTTTGTTTCCAAACAATTTGTTTTTGTTTCCTTTAGAAAATAGTTAAAACCGCTGTATACATATTGTAATATACATTGGTACCAGTAAACGCCTTATGCAATGTAAATTATGATTTTATGTTCCATTTTATGAACCCCCGTGCTTTAGTCTTCAGCATCACGTGATATCAGAAATATGAAGGTTAAAAAAGTACTACATTACATCTATATTGAGTATAAAATTCTCTTCAGAATGTAATTTACGAAAACAAAATATACTATCTTTGTGCCGTACAGGGAATAATAACATTAAACAAGTCATTAACAGTATAACTCATCAAAAAGGAGGGGGGATATCTTGAGCAACTGATTCGAATATTGAAGTGGTAAAATTACACCAGAGAGAAAATTTGTAGAAACAGTTTTCAAAGTTCATCGAAAAATTGTTTATTTGATTGATTGATTTGAAATTTTAAAATCACTTGATGCAAAGTAAAGTTAATCGGGACTACGTACAGTTTAATAGGGATCCAAGTATCCATAGGTATCGAACCCGGAACCTCTTGATTACAAGCTGACTACGCTACCACAACAACCACCAGTCACACAATGTTCCAAATGTATATACGATGACAGTTTTTGCGAAACTTGGCGAAGTGCAACGCTGATTAGCATATCTGAACATAATCTAGACCTACAATAAACTTCGAAAAACTTTTGAGTCGAGACCGTGATGTGAATGAGAACATGCATTTATAACAGATTTTTTTAAAAAAACATATATTTAAAGTATTCATAAAATGCTAAATATATATATATATATATATATATACAGCCTAAATAAAAACTATTTATGCGAATTTTTCATTATGAAAAAGAAAACCCATGTCTACTGATCTAAAATTGTATTTTTTGATCCTCCCTTATATATATATATACTGTGTATAAAACGGACGTAAAACACCAACTATATATAATGGAGTATATATATATATATATATAATCCTCCGTGGTATTTCCAAAGGTGGTTTCCGTTTATTTTATGCACAGTGCATATATATGGGAGGATAGGAAATACCATTCGGGATGATAGGTTTTATGTTGGATTTGGATATTTACCTTTCTTACGATCATGACGCCTGTGTATAAATTTTATTAATTAGCGTTCCAATATTTAACCCTTCGAGTACCAAGACTGGGTACCTGACTTTTTTTTAGGAATTTCGCTATTTTAAAGAGCCGTAGTGGTATACCTCATTCAACATGCGTTTTTACTTTTGCACATCATTTCACTAAAGCTGGTGTATAAAATACCAATAAATAAGTTTGTATGCAAAACACACTATATCAGCGAACAGCTTTGATGTTGAAAATCATTGCAAAGACATGTTCTTTCTCTACAAAATTTTTTTTTTGTTTTTTTTATTCCTTCTAACGAAATTTTTACGTTTTTTGTAAATTGCCTAAAATTTCAGGGTCAATCCGTACGAAATGGTCTAGCATTGGTCGCTCGACCATTTTTAAAATTTTTCATTTGTTTGTCGTTGTAACCCCTGTACAAGGGAAATTCAAAAGAGGCATTATTTTTCTAAAACTAGACTGCGTTTAAAAATTGCGGCCATTTTTGTTTCATGACTTGCAAAATTTTTGGCCTATGAAGACAGTTGCGACAATTATGATAACTCAGCTAAGAAAAATTAGAGAAATCTGGGGTAAAAAACAGTTTTCAGTACATTTCAGGCTACATTTTATGTTCCGTATCTTTTTTCACCACATCTAATGCAAATTCCTGAAATTTACTGTCAAAACTGAGTGATATTCAATTTTGAAGGAAAATCAATGTATATGATATTTTTTTTAGTAGGTAAGAAATGAAATATCAGAACTATAGTTCTTTTTAGAGGAGACATGTACATCCAAAGTTTCAGCAGAAAATATTTTGAGATCTGTTACTGGTTTCTGCATTGAGTTAAAGCTCTTTGAAAATGCTCATTGTTTTCAAAATTTGGGTTCCAAATATATGTCTGGTTGGAAAGGTCTTCCCAATGGCATAGTGGTTACGTCGACGTTTTGTAATCAAGGGGTCCCGAGTTCGATATCCAGTGGAGGCACATTCTGGTTCGGATTCCACTTTAATAAACTGTAGGTTCAGTCTCGATTAACCTTCCGTGCATAAAGTTGACTTTAAACTGAAATCAAACCAATATCTGGTTGGGAACCTAATAAAAGTTTTGATATTTACTGCATAAAGAGGTACCTGTAAAAAAAATTCGAGATTGATATTACATGATAACAACGATACAACAGGGGTAAGTTTGCCAAAAATAGACAAATTTATGTTATTAGTTACAATTATAATTATTTACTTTGAATGAACTATCATGCAATTACAATTATTGTACGTATTTATTAATTACAACATACGAATGGCATAGTAAGCCCGTTAGTAGCTATTATCAAAGAAAAGGCGTGTGTCAAATATTTTCTGCTGAAACTTTGGATGTAGATGTTTCCTCAAAATAAAAAATTATAGCTCTGATATTTCATTGCTTACCTACTAAAAAAAATATCACATTGATTTTCCTTCAAAATTGAATATCACTCAGTTTTGACAGTAAATTTCAGCCATTTGCATTAGATGTGGTGAAATAAGATACGGAACATAAAATGTAGCCTGAAATGTACTGACAACAATGTTTTTTACCCCAGATTTCTCTCATTTTTCTTAGCTGAGTTATCATAATTGTCGCAACTGTCTGCATAGGCCAAAAATTTTGCAAGTCATGAAACAAAAATGGCCGCCAATTTCAAACGCAGTCTAGTTTTAGAAAAATAATGCCTCTTTTGAATTTCCCTTGTACAGGGGTTACAACGACAAACAAATGAAAAATTTTAAAAATGGTCGAGCGACCTGTGCTAGACCATTTCGTACGGATTGACCCTGAAATTTTAGGCAATTTCCAAAAAAACTAAACATTTCGTTAGAAGAAATAAAAAAACCAAAAAAAAATGTAGAGAAAGAGCATGTCTTTGCAATGATTTTCAACATGAAAAGTTTTTGTTTCCATCATGATGAAAATTCAGATTTTCCTAACAGTTTTCCCACCACAAAAATTAGGCTACATATCTATTATTAGTCTTTTATAGGCATTTGTAAATATTTTTGAGTGCTAATGTATTTTTTCTGAAATCCTCATTATCGCATTGAACTTTGTGTAAAATTTCAAAGAGATCTGATATTTGGTTAAGGAGAAGAGAAATAAAATGTAAGCAAGGGTATCTTGTGTCGAGGGTCTGAAGAAAGACAGATAACACTGATTTGATGATATTTCAAAGTGCTGTAAAATGAAATCCGTTTGAGATAGAGTGAAAAAATTTTACGGGGTTTCTCTCAATCATAAAGGAAAGGCGTGTACCAAATTTCATCGAAATCGGAGTTAGTGGGTGTCAAAATCTTAGTTTTTTGCGTTGATTTGATGTGGAATGACCCCGGTATGAAAAGTGATAAATATTAGGTATATTGATGTTATTTGAAATCAAATATTAAAGGCACACTATTATGAAGACTTCAACATCAACCACTCAGCTTATAGTTACTCTCGTAATTAAAGTGAATGAAGTAGAAGTCAACAAATTTAGCAAATTGCATGCACATTATAATACAAGAAAATAATAATAATATCCATGCGTAACTTTTGCCAGACCACTATGCAATTTTGCACGCAAATAGTCAAGTGATGAAACCATATATTTAAAAAGAACCATAACGATGTAATTTTGAGGCTTAAAAATACAACTTTATTGTGACTTTTGAAAATTTACAAAATTCGAATACCACAGCCATGTAACATGTCATATTCAAATCATAAAAAGCAGAAGAGAATGACACCAATTTTATCTCTCTAGGTCAAATAGTTTTTTTTTACTTACAGCTTTTTAAAGATTTCAAAATGTTTTCAAAATATTGCGATTGTTGAGTTTTGAGAGTAAATAACTGCAAACCTAAGAGCAAGAAAATCTTGAATTTTGCAGTTCTCTTCAACTTTACAGGTACTGCCACTGTACCAAAAAATTATCAGTTTTTGAAATGTCAAGGTTCAGACAATTTTTGATTGGTTTGGTATTGAAAGATTCGTACAAAGGAAACAGCTTCTCAACTGACTTAAATACGTAAATAACATTAAGTGCAGGATTAGTTCCGATTGTCTATAGTTGAACATTAAGTGGATTTATAAACTCTGACAAAAATGTACTATGACATTGTATTATGAAGTAATATGTCCTGCCAGTAGCACTTTTTTGAACTATAGTAGGGTAGAGGAGACCGGGGTTCGTTGTGACAAAATTAGGATATTTTTTTTTCCTTTTACTTAACATAATAATTATTTTTTTCCACAATTTTTCGTCTTAAATGCAAGTGTATACATTTAGCTAAACCAGCATAAGGGCAGTATTTGCGAAAAAGGAAGGAGAAGTGTTTTGTCACAACTAACCCGGTGTGGGGCTAGTTGTGACAGTGTCTAGCACTTCTGAATTACATATTATAGACAAATTGTGTATCATCACTGTGCATTAAAAATAATTTCAATGGTTAAATGCATCATTAATTACACCGTTAGGATGAAAAGTTGCTTCCCCATCTGATTTCCTAATTATTAATGAATTATATCTCTAACACCACGTCAGGAAAAATATGCTGTAGGTCTAGTCTAATATATAAAAGGTAATAATCGTTAACAATATAATAATACAATGATATAATGAATTGCGAAATTCAAAAATCTTTATGTATCATCATCCGACTTACAATTTTGACGGATATAAACAGGTCTCCCAGAACAAGCATCAAGTAACCACTGTTTACTATAAAGGCACCGGACCCATTTCTCTCGAGATTTAGAATTGGAAAATGATTCCGTACACACAAGTCAAGAACAACCATCATCATTATCTGAACTTTGCTCATTTTCAGCACTTTTCTGTTTTCATATAAGTATCTGTAATTTGACAGCTGTCAGAAACAACACCTTACTTTCTCACAACTATGCATTTTCTCACTTCTAAGCCTTCACTCTTAATTTCAAGTTTAAATATACTTCAATCAAAACCTCTCACATACTGATTATAAATAATAAAATTCTCAGGATATATTACTTCTGTTTGAGGCTATATTGAAAACTACAGAGAAGAAATACTATTTACCACAGAAATTAGGTATAAACCACACAAAAAGAAAACACCCATCTAACTCTTCCCTGGGGAGAAGCACACAACTGGCAAACAATTGATAAGAAATGCGCGTGCCAATGAGCCACCACTATCAACAACAAACGAATATCACGAATTGTTTCCACGGTACAGTGCATGTCACAACTAACCCCTGTCTCATCTATACTGGAAACTGGATGACTGTGTACCGTGTTGTGTGAGGAGGTAGACATGAACTCTACAAACAACTGTGAAATTTAACAAATTTTATTTTGGATTTCTTGTCATATCTTACGTCAGTTATCACGTTCAATCCATTTAATATTCATCGTGCATTTTTAGGAGCTTAGTGCCAAATGGAACGGATGTAGTCGTAATTCCTAGCATTCCTGTTTCCGAACAAGAATAACACTATTTTACCTTGGACGGATTGTTTCAATTTCTAATTTTTTCGCCCTTGGAACCTACAACTTTCTCTCGCACTTCCTTGCAATTTTTACTAATTTGAAAGGATAAGTTTCAGTTTTGAAACTGGTCAGTCAATGCCTTATGGATAACTGCATGGCGGGAGACCCAGGTTCGATCCCCGGGATGCGTGATTTAAGGTTGGAATCGGCCTTGCCCATGCATAAAGCGACTTTGAGGCTCACCCAGCGTCAAATCAATGGGTACCTGAAGGGTAACCCTGAGGAGTATAGGCGGTCAGATCGTAGCCGAGATCGATAATGTGTGGGGGCCCTATCTCTACATCCCCTAAACATGCCTTCATGACACGGTGCTATATGCACGGGGAATTTTACTTTACCTTTCCTTACCGATTGTATAAAAGTTGCAGTTCAGGATGAAGATGCCAATTTGAACATGTAGAAAATCCAACATTATTAATTAATAATACAAATATGACCTATTCTATTTATGTGACTATAAATACTGCACAATTCTTAACCGAAAATATCTTTGTCAATTAATAATGTAATTAAGAACATAACTTCGTCAAATTTAAAAACATATGACACTGTTATCAAAAATTTGGAAATAGGCTATCAAAATTTAAATTGAAATTTTGTTTATTGAAGGTAGAGGTTTAGACTGTGGCTTCGTACTGTATTTCGATATATTTTCATGATAAATAAATTCATCTGATCTTTTACACTTTCCATGACAATTTCCACCTTAAGAATCATATAATCAGACTTTTCTGCACCAGCCTTTAAGCTTTTTCTGCAATTGTTGGATGTGGCCTATCTATCTCACTGTTCATTTTGTTGTTCGAATCCTCCACTATATTATCAATCCAGTGCTTCCTGTTGAAGCAGTCCAACGTGTATTTTTATGTAAGGGGTTTTCGAACATAGCACAAGACTTACCTATCCCTGTATCGATGATTTCCATCTTTTAGACACCTGCACTTGCGAATTATTATTACACGAATGAAAGTTAGATTATGTCGTCAGAGGAAAAGGTGAAATGACAGGCATTTAGTTACATGTGTTTGCAATTACTTAGTTTTAAGCACTTTTCGTAATTAAGCAAAATGAATAGGATGACATTCAATTACGTCATTTCATAACATGAACATAACATAACATTTCACCTGGCGCTAAAATTCGCATGCACATCTTAAGTAGTGTTATTTGACCTATTATTGGCGCGATAAAGTATGAACCCCCCTCAAGCAAATTTGCCCACACTTAAAACTAGCTCAACATGCCCATATGAGTTTTTTGCTCAAGTGTGGAACTCTGTCTAATCCAAGATTTTTGTAAAAATGCCCTCAAAATTTTCCTGAGAAAGTATGACCCCTCTCAGATTGATTTGCCTACACTTATAAAAGGCACTTCTGTGAGATTGTTGTCCATAAACTTGTCAAAAATATGCCCCTCTTGATATTTTTTTGGCCACACTTAAAACTAGGCCAAGACACACCCACCTACACACATATATACACATACATACACACCCACCCACACCCACCCACCCACACATATTTACTTCCGGTTTAAGTTCAATTGGATACCAGCTTCAATTTGTTTATCTAATATTAAAACAATGTAATATGCAGAGCCCCTCTAGAATTGCTCCGTGACTCTCTCATTTCTTACATCATAAACATATGATTTTTCACCTATGAGAATAACACTACATATGGTGTCATCAGGTAATGCCTCATGGAATTCACAGATAATTTTAATGTTTGTCCTGTCATTAACCACAACTTGTTTCCTTTTTGAAGTGTTGATTACAAACATGGGTCTCTGTGCTTTGAATTCATCTGGTGTGTAATACATGTCAGTATTGCCAGTAGTGACCCTTTTGAATGCCGAAAATGCCTCATATAATTTGAGGAAATCATCCTTGGACATGTCTAAATTGTAATTTTCTCTAGGAAAGACCTCATTTCTGCCATTTTTAAGATATATGTTCTTGATGTTGCAGTTATCAAATTTACTTGAATTTTTTTCCTGATTATTGTGTCTTCCAGTCTGAAACAATACCACTACAAAATCCGGCATGTCATATTGTATACTGGAGAATGAATTTGTAGCATCAAACTCATAATAAGTACCAGTTGCGGGCTTCTGTACACATTGATATGTATAAAATTGTAGAGGAATTTGTGGATTTTTTATTATATCAGCTTTGTATTTAAGAGCATAACTGGCCTCATATTCAACAACAGGGATTCTTAGCTCCATAGTCTGAATAATGCATTTGCCCTCATCAGGTAGGGTATTAGGCAGAGCTTACCCTGTAGAGTTTAATGTGCTGTACCTCATCAAAGCATTATTATCATTGGCAGCTCTTCTAAATGTAATTCTTAAACCACCCTTCCACATAATATCTTTGTAATCTGAGAAGAATCCTAGCAACAGGCGCATCGGGAACAGCACTGTGTGGTTTTTAGATAATATCTTATCACCAGCCTCAAATCCACCTATTTTGTAGTAAGAAGCCTCGGTTTTGGATAATTTTAATGTGGCCAAAGCTGTGGAGGTAATGCCGGGGTAATCTACTCTGTTTATAACAACACCATGCTTTCTGATCTCAATTTCAGAGAATAGATGCGGCACAAAATTGTCCACCAATCTTATATTTGAATTTGCCGGATAATCTGTTCCATCGAGCTTTACAACATCAAATTTGATGTATAGATCTGCTCTGTGGGGGTTTATAAAGCCATCCCCTAATTCAAGATCAACCTCAATCTCTGTGTTGGGTTGATTTAAATTTGCAAATGTCCTCCTGTTTGGAGGGAATGATTGTAGCTCATAACTCTCAATATTTTCCATTTTCTTCTTGTATGTATTTTTATTTAAATGTTAATCTCTATGATAGCAGTTGTTGTGGCACCAGCAAAATCAACTAATTCTTCTTTTTCATTAGTGACCATCAACTCAATGTAATCTATTCTATTATGACACACAGGAAAATATAATGTTGGGGATGGATTGTAGATGATGGGCTCCATAAATTCAGAATTAGGTTTGAATGTTGCAATGATGCCAGTTTGTTTGTGAGTGCCTATGCCATTTGATTTGGTGATCATACCCTCAGCCATATTACAGTGAATATTCAGAGTCTCTATGGCTAAGAATTTAGGTATATTCATAGCAGTGTGTTTGATGGCCGCTTCAAGTTTTGTGTTGTTCTCAAAGCCTAACAGCTCTCCTATAGTACCCAGATTCACTGTTTCTGTGGCAGATACAATTTCTACTCTGTGAGTGACAGAATTTTGACTTAACACTACACCTCTGGGTAATTGAGCATTTAGAGTGGATAGATTATATTGCCCTGGAGTGATGACAATTTTTTCATCACCAACTGCAATTGTGTTGTTGTGGTGTGTAATATTAGGGATCAAGTACATGCCATAAAATGCTCTGAGAGCTATTGTTTTGGGATACACTATGTCATCATGTAATTTGAGTTTCAATATTGAATTTTGGCTGGTGAGATGAAATACCCCCATAATGTTTCAGATACCACAAGGCTTTTTGAAAATCTTCAATTGATGGTTTATTTATTTGAGACATATATCTAAGAACAGATAAACACAAATGTCCACAATTAACATCTTTGAAGTTTTGAACACGGGCATTATTGTAATAAAGATTAACTGAATTTAGATATTTTATTAAATTTTCAGGTGGAACACCTCCAAATGAATCAAACACAAATGCCTCATTTTTTAAATATTTAAGATAACAGATCCAGTGAGTGCCCTGATTTTTGTACTTATCCAAATTAACAATGCCACACTCTTTGTTGAGTGGTTGTTCCGGTAAAGAATCAGACATGTACACACCTCTAAAATGTTTGATGCCCAGTGGCTTGATTAAAGCTTCAATATCTTGGTTTGTAAGCGGCTCTTGTTTTTTTTAAACTTATTCATGGCTCTCTTAACACCTTTGCCTTGTTTCTCAATAGCCAGGTTATGGCGCCTCTGCTCATCTAATTCTGCCTTATTCTTCTTGGCATCTATTACTGTTTTTGCTATGGCGGCTGATCCCCCGGCCAAGCTCCCCACAGCCCCGAGAGCAGCTAAGATGGCAGGGATGGTAAATATAAATCCCCCCACATGTGATTTTTTTCTTGATTGCTGTAATTTTTTTAATTGGGGGGTACTAAGCAACAATTTCATACCATGCCCCTTTGCAAGACAAGAGCTTTTTTTCTTGCGCTGCTTTTTGGTCAAAAGACTGTCAATAGTTTTAAGAGATTTGAGACCTGCATAAGGTATTTGATACATAACACCCTTGGCCTTCATTGTAGGTTTATTATATACATATTCACAACCCCCACCCCAGTTTTTGTTTGGTGCTCATAGCAATGGTGGTTCCCAATGCTGCTATTTTTTCACTTAAAGAAGCATCTTTGCTTACAAATCTACCAAATGCAGCCTCTTCTAATTTCTTGTCTGCAACATGTCTCTTGTCAAGATCAGAATGGGTGTTGTATGCTATGTCATGGTCTCTACAAGCAGCATCTAGGGGATTAACACCAGGATCCCCTCTGTTTAATCTATGATCCAGTTTTGTGCCTGGACCACAATACTGATAGCCTGGAATATGTAGTTCAAATGGCAGCTTGTTTATAATGTCATTAACAAGGCCCCGACCCTCAGAAATATTCCAAAATTTGGGGGGTAGAATATTAATAATTTTTATAAGATATCCAATCCCCTTAGTGTCATTCACTATAAAATTAGACAATTTTGTGCTTATCATGTCCATAATTCCAACCTTTTCATTGTAAAAATTGTGGTTCCCAGCATTTTCCTCCCCAGCTATCACCAATAACCTATCATCAACCCACACAAATTCTTTAGGCAGGGTGTTGTATTGTTTGATTCCACTGCCAGTCTTGATCTGTGACCATATGGGCTTGATTAAATTATTGTATTTTGCCCCACTGCTCGACTTGACTCTTTTTTGTGTGGGATCATTGTTCTGGTATAGAGCATCTGATTTTATTAATATTTCTTTGTAATATTCATAATCTTGATCTGTATAGCTGCCAGGCCTCTTCCTAGTCATCAGTTCCCACAATCCAGGTGTGCCGGGGTACTTAACAAAAGCACCTTTTTCTCCGAGACGAGATTCTGAATATACAATCAGATCATCTCCCATAAATGTTACTCTGAAATTGCCAATTCTATGTATGATGCCACCATCATGCTCTGTGTCAGCATATAAGCCAAAGACCTCATCTTTATTGTCTTTAGGTGTGGTTAAATATTTTTGAGCAAGAAGACCCAATTCAATAGGATCCTGAGTAGCTTCAATTCTTCTAGGACCAATAGGACTAGGTGTATGAATACTGGAAAGTGGGGTGAATGGATAATCTAATATGTTCCTTGCAGCTACAGGTACAAGCTCTGTGATCAAATTTTGATTTTGCTCTGTAACAGTTTTGATATTTTTACCTAATTCACTAATAGCATCAATTATAGGCTGTTCTGTTTGTTTGTGTTTTTCATAGATTCCCCGGTTCTCTGATTTCCATCCCTTAAATCTTTTTACAAGATAATCTCTTAATTTAAGATCATCAATGATTGGTCTTTTCATGGTTATTTATTTATGTTTCAATGTCTAGAAAATTGTTGATTTTATTTCTATATTTACCAGTATTAGGTGTTCTTGTCATATCAATTGTGACAAACCCATAACTGTCCTGGTTGGTTCCAGCACCAACTGCAAATCTTGGAAAAATCATTGTAGCTCAAGTCCCCACCTACATATTCATCATGTATGTGTTTGAGGTTGGTATGATCTTGATGAAACACACATATAAAATTGCTGTTGTCTCGGATCAGTTGCTTGGGTATTTTTGAAAAAGTCTGTGCCAGGTAGAAGCAATCAATGTTTTTGTGTCGGCCCTGTGTAAAAAAATTTCTAATCTTGTTTTGATTATCCAGTATAATGTCATCAAACACAACAACAGAATTATCGAGACATTCATGAAGTGGCTTAACATCTGGTTCAAAAGTGGCAATATCCAATCCATCATATAGCTTCATCAGCTGCTGATATTTTAATTGTTCCAAGCTCTTAGAAAAAACATACAAGTGCCTGTTTTTCCAGTCTAACCAGTTGGGTGCCAATAAAAAATTATCAACCATTAGTGTAGTTTTACCACAAGCAGATGGCCCAACAATAAGACACCTAATATTATCAGGGAGCAAGTTGCCATTTCTCTTATTCTGCTGTTCAGGTTCTGGCAGCCTCTTTATAACATCCCAGGTGTTCATATTATTATTTTGTTTGCATCGATCCAGCTGTGTTCTGGAAGTCCTAGCCATTTGACAAATAACTTGTTGCCTTTTCTGCGGATGATTTTTTCTATGAGATATGTGTCAGGCTGTTTAGTTTTGATTTTTGTACTTATCCAAATTAACAATGCCACACTCTTTGTTGAGTGGTTGTTCCGGTAAAGAATCAGACATGTACACACCTCTAAAATGTTTGATGCCCAGTGGCTTGATTAAAGCTTCAATATCTTGGTTTGTAAGCGGCTCTTGTTTTTTTTAAACTTATTCATGGCTCTCTTAACACCTTTGCCTTGTTTCTCAATAGCCAGGTTATGGCGCCTCTGCTCATCTAATTCTGCCTTATTCTTCTTGGCATCTATTACTGTTTTTGCTATGGCGGCTGATCCCCCGGCCAAGCTCCCCACAGCCCCGAGAGCAGCTAAGATGGCAGGGATGGTAAATATAAATCCCCCCACATGTGATTTTTTTCTTGATTGCTGTAATTTTTTTAATTGGGGGGTACTAAGCAACAATTTCATACCATGCCCCTTTGCAAGACAAGAGCTTTTTTTCTTGCGCTGCTTTTTGGTCAAAAGACTGTCAATAGTTTTAAGAGATTTGAGACCTGCATAAGGTATTTGATACATAACACCCTTGGCCTTCATTGTAGGTTTATTATATACATATTCACAACCCCCACCCCAGTTTTTGTTTGGTGCTCATAGCAATGGTGGTTCCCAATGCTGCTATTTTTTCACTTAAAGAAGCATCTTTGCTTACAAATCTACCAAATGCAGCCTCTTCTAATTTCTTGTCTGCAACATGTCTCTTGTCAAGATCAGAATGGGTGTTGTATGCTATGTCATGGTCTCTACAAGCAGCATCTAGGGGATTAACACCAGGATCCCCTCTGTTTAATCTATGATCCAGTTTTGTGCCTGGACCACAATACTGATAGCCTGGAATATGTAGTTCAAATGGCAGCTTGTTTATAATGTCATTAACAAGGCCCCGACCCTCAGAAATATTCCAAAATTTGGGGGGTAGAATATTAATAATTTTTATAAGATATCCAATCCCCTTAGTGTCATTCACTATAAAATTAGACAATTTTGTGCTTATCATGTCCATAATTCCAACCTTTTCATTGTAAAAATTGTGGTTCCCAGCATTTTCCTCCCCAGCTATCACCAATAACCTATCATCAACCCACACAAATTCTTTAGGCAGGGTGTTGTATTGTTTGATTCCACTGCCAGTCTTGATCTGTGACCATATGGGCTTGATTAAATTATTGTATTTTGCCCCACTGCTCGACTTGACTCTTTTTTGTGTGGGATCATTGTTCTGGTATAGAGCATCTGATTTTATTAATATTTCTTTGTAATATTCATAATCTTGATCTGTATAGCTGCCAGGCCTCTTCCTAGTCATCAGTTCCCACAATCCAGGTGTGCCGGGGTACTTAACGAAAGCACCTTTTTCTCCGAGACGAGATTCTGAATATACAATCAGATCATCTCCCATAAATGTTACTCTGAAATTGCCAATTCTATGTATGATGCCACCATCATGCTCTGTGTCAGCATATAAGCCAAAGACCTCATCTTTATTGTCTTTAGGTGTGGTTAAATATTTTTGAGCAAGAAGACCCAATTCAATAGGATCCTGAGTAGCTTCAATTCTTCTAGGACCAATAGGACTAGGTGTATGAATACTGGAAAGTGGGGTGAATGGATAATCTAATATGTTCCTTGCAGCTACAGGTACAAGCTCTGTGATCAAATTTTGATTTTGCTCTGTAACAGTTTTGATATTTTTACCTAATTCACTAATAGCATCAATTATAGGCTGTTCTGTTTGTTTGTGTTTTTCATAGATTCCCCGGTTCTCTGATTTCCATCCCTTAAATCTTTTTACAAGATAATCTCTTAATTTAAGATCATCAATGATTGGTCTTTTCATGGTTATTTATTTATGTTTCAATGTCTAGAAAATTGTTGATTTTATTTCTATATTTACCAGTATTAGGTGTTCTTGTCATATCAATTGTGACAAACCCATAACTGTCCTGGTTGGTTCCAGCACCAACTGCAAATCTTGGAAAAATCATTGTAGCTCAAGTCCCCACCTACATATTCATCATGTATGTGTTTGAGGTTGGTATGATCTTGATGAAACACACATATAAAATTGCTGTTGTCTCGGATCAGTTGCTTGGGTATTTTTGAAAAAGTCTGTGCCAGGTAGAAGCAATCAATGTTTTTGTGTCGGCCCTGTGTAAAAAAATTTCTAATCTTGTTTTGATTATCCAGTATAATGTCATCAAACACAACAACAGAATTATCGAGACATTCATGAAGTGGCTTAACATCTGGTTCAAAAGTGGCAATATCCAATCCATCATATAGCTTCATCAGCTGCTGATATTTTAATTGTTCCAAGCTCTTAGAAAAAACATACAAGTGCCTGTTTTTCCAGTATAACCAGTTGGGTGCCAATAAAAAATTATCAACCATTAGTGTAGTTTTACCACAAGCAGATGGCCCAACAATAAGACACCTAATATTATCAGGGAGCAAGTTGCCATTTCTCTTATTCTGCTGTTCAGGTTCTGGCAGCCTCTTTATAACATCCCAGGTGTTCATATTATTATTTTGTTTGCATCGATCCAGCTGTGTTCTGGAAGTCCTAGCCATTTGACAAATAACTTGTTGCCTTTTCTGCGGATGATTTTTTCTATGAGATATGTGTCAGGCTGTTTAGTTTTGATTTTTGTACTTATCCAAATTAACAATGCCACACTCTTTGTTGAGTGGTTGTTCCGGTAAAGAATCAGACATGTACACACCTCTAAAATGTTTGATGCCCAGTGGCTTGATTAAAGCTTCAATATCTTGGTTTGTAAGCGGCTCTTGTTTTTTTTAAACTTATTCATGGCTCTCTTAACACCTTTGCCTTGTTTCTCAATAGCCAGGTTATGGCGCCTCTGCTCATCTAATTCTGCCTTATTCTTCTTGGCATCTATTACTGTTTTTGCTATGGCGGCTGATCCCCCGGCCAAGCTCCCCACAGCCCCGAGAGCAGCTAAGATGGCAGGGATGGTAAATATAAATCCCCCCACATGTGATTTTTTTCTTGATTGCTGTAATTTTTTTAATTGGGGGGTACTAAGCAACAATTTCATACCATGCCCCTTTGCAAGACAAGAGCTTTTTTTCTTGCGCTGCTTTTTGGTCAAAAGACTGTCAATAGTTTTAAGAGATTTGAGACCTGCATAAGGTATTTGATACATAACACCCTTGGCCTTCATTGTAGGTTTATTATA
The DNA here is from genome assembly GCF_977018435.1 of Lepisma saccharinum. Lineage (NCBI taxonomy): Eukaryota > Metazoa > Arthropoda > Insecta > Zygentoma > Lepismatidae > Lepisma > Lepisma saccharinum. Next base: position 48,884,782 of record NC_139251.1, read on the forward strand.
TACATATTCACAACCCCCACCCCAGTTTTTGTTTGGTGCTCATAGCAATGGTGGTTCCCAATGCTGCTATTTTTTCACTTAAAGAAGCATCTTTGCTTACAAATCTACCAAATGCAGCCTCTTCTAATTTCTTGTCTGCAACATGTCTCTTGTCAAGATCAGAATGGGTGTTGTATGCTATGTCATGGTCTCTACAAGCAGCATCTAGGGGATTAACACCAGGATCCCCTCTGTTTAATCTATGATCCAGTTTTGTGCCTGGACCACAATACTGATAGCCTGGAATATGTAGTTCAAATGGCAGCTTGTTTATAATGTCATTAACAAGGCCCCGACCCTCAGAAATATTCCAAAATTTGGGGGGTAGAATATTAATAATTTTTATAAGATATCCAATCCCCTTAGTGTCATTCACTATAAAATTAGACAATTTTGTGCTTATCATGTCCATAATTCCAACCTTTTCATTGTAAAAATTGTGGTTCCCAGCATTTTCCTCCCCAGCTATCACCAATAACCTATCATCAACCCACACAAATTCTTTAGGCAGGGTGTTGTATTGTTTGATTCCACTGCCAGTCTTGATCTGTGACCATATGGGCTTGATTAAATTATTGTATTTTGCCCCACTGCTCGACTTGACTCTTTTTTGTGTGGGATCATTGTTCTGGTATAGAGCATCTGATTTTATTAATATTTCTTTGTAATATTCATAATCTTGATCTGTATAGCTGCCAGGCCTCTTCCTAGTCATCAGTTCCCACAATCCAGGTGTGCCGGGGTACTTAACGAAAGCACCTTTTTCTCCGAGACGAGATTCTGAATATACAATCAGATCATCTCCCATAAATGTTACTCTGAAATTGCCAATTCTATGTATGATGCCACCATCATGCTCTGTGTCAGCATATAAGCCAAAGACCTCATCTTTATTGTCTTTAGGTGTGGTTAAATATTTTTGAGCAAGAAGACCCAATTCAATAGGATCCTGAGTAGCTTCAATTCTTCTAGGACCAATAGGACTAGGTGTATGAATACTGGAAAGTGGGGTGAATGGATAATCTAATATGTTCCTTGCAGCTACAGGTACAAGCTCTGTGATCAAATTTTGATTTTGCTCTGTAACAGTTTTGATATTTTTACCTAATTCACTAATAGCATCAATTATAGGCTGTTCTGTTTGTTTGTGTTTTTCATAGATTCCCCGGTTCTCTGATTTCCATCCCTTAAATCTTTTTACAAGATAATCTCTTAATTTAAGATCATCAATGATTGGTCTTTTCATGGTTATTTATTTATGTTTCAATGTCTAGAAAATTGTTGATTTTATTTCTATATTTACCAGTATTAGGTGTTCTTGTCATATCAATTGTGACAAACCCATAACTGTCCTGGTTGGTTCCAGCACCAACTGCAAATCTTGGAAAAATCATTGTAGCTCAAGTCCCCACCTACATATTCATCATGTATGTGTTTGAGGTTGGTATGATCTTGATGAAACACACATATAAAATTGCTGTTGTCTCGGATCAGTTGCTTGGGTATTTTTGAAAAAGTCTGTGCCAGGTAGAAGCAATCAATGTTTTTGTGTCGGCCCTGTGTAAAAAAATTTCTAATCTTGTTTTGATTATCCAGTATAATGTCATCAAACACAACAACAGAATTATCGAGACATTCATGAAGTGGCTTAACATCTGGTTCAAAAGTGGCAATATCCAATCCATCATATAGCTTCATCAGCTGCTGATATTTTAATTGTTCCAAGCTCTTAGAAAAAACATACAAGTGCCTGTTTTTCCAGTCTAACCAGTTGGGTGCCAATAAAAAATTATCAACCATTAGTGTAGTTTTACCACAAGCAGATGGCCCAACAATAAGACACCTAATATTATCAGGGAGCAAGTTGCCATTTCTCTTATTCTGCTGTTCAGGTTCTGGCAGCCTCTTTATAACATCCCAGGTGTTCATATTATTATTTTGTTTGCATCGATCCAGCTGTGTTCTGGAAGTCCTAGCCATTTGACAAATAACTTGTTGCCTTTTCTGCGGATGATTTTTTCTATGAGATATGTGTCAGGCTGTTTAGTTTTGTTGAGTTCTTCTTCATAGAACCTGCCTTTGAGAATTTCTCCTCGGTGATCCTTTATTATATATGTGTTAAGGGTCCCAGGTTTAACTTGAACCACTGTAAATAATTCAGTGCTCCAGTTTCTTGTAAAGCCTCTTTTGAATAAGTGCTTATATTTGCTGATTCTTACTTGATCACCCACCCTGTATTTGGCCTTTCTTGTTGTTGGCTGGTATTTAGGATAATAAACAGTGCTGATCAATTTTTGCTCATCAGATGAAGTTACTTCAGAGGGTTTCATGTTGATTGTGGAATGGACCGAGTTGTTATATTTATGTAGAAGTTCTGGAAGAATATTAATCCATTTATAATTACCTTGGAGGGTAAATTGTTTATACATAAGATTTTTTAAGGTTCTGTTGAATCTCTCAACAATTGAGGCTTTGAGATCACTGTAACTCGAATAATGTTGTATTGCCTGGTTTTTAATAAATTGTTGAAACACTGAATTATAAAATTCTTTGCCATTATCTGTTTGCAAATAGCGCGGTGATCTTCCACTCTGATTGATGATTGTTCTGATGGCTTCTGTAACACATGTTCCAGTCTTGGATTTGAGTGGCACAGCCCAGGCAAATTTTGAAAATGTGTCTATTGCAGTGAGTAGATACTTGTAGCCCTTGTTGATTTTGTCTAAGTTTTTCAACTGTCCACTTGCCATTTCAATCAAGTCGCTTTGCCATAAATCATCTATGCCTTTTGTGACTACTGGCAGTCTCTTATAATTATGTCTGGCTTGTCTGTGTAATTCATCAACAATAATTTGTCTAGACATAATATGTAAACAAGAATATTGCAACTATAGGGTGTTCAGCAGCTGATACTGCAGGATTTTCTAAATATAATTTGTCCCCTATTTGTATTTTAAATTCCAGAGAGCCATCATCTTCAGCATAGGCTGTTTCTAATGTATTGGGATCTGTAAAATCCTCCAATTCTACACTGGTGATTTTTATTTTGTTATCAGCATTTGTTATTGATAAAGTAGGGTAGTGGTGTACCTGTGGCTGAAGCCAATATTTGATCTTGATTGGTCTCAATGTGCCCCCAACAAAAAACTGGTAATAAAATTGTGCAGGGGACAGCATATATATTTTGCCACCTGGTGTAAATGGAGAATCATATTCTTTGTTGGGGATGCTGTACAATTCAAGAATTACTGTATGTTTTGGATTCTCGATTATGCCTGTTATTTCCTTTTCTGCTGTGAGCAATCTGCTTGTTACAGATTCAAGGTGCTCATTGATGGTCCTAACAATCTCATCGTGCCCCGGCTTGATTCTTATGTCCACAGCAAGTTTCTTGTATTATTGCGCAATTTTTTGAAGCTGGGTGGCAAAAACAGACAGAGCATTTGCTTGATTGGATTCCATGGTCCCTAGCTGTTGCTTGATATTAGCTACAATTTGTTGCAAATTTTCAACAATTGCCAATTTTGAATTTTGAGCAGTAAGATCATGGACCTGTCTTCTGATATCCTCAAACAGGGCATGCAGTTCATTAATATGTTGATTTGTTGGTAGAGTGGCCACTGTCTGAGTGAGATGTTTGATCTCTGCCTGGATATTCTTGATATCTTCTGATTTCAATATCCTATTCACAGCTCTCTTAATATTTTTAAGTTCCTGTGATGTAGGAAGATTTGATACTGTATTTTGCAAAAATTCAAGTGCCAATTTCACATTGTTTAATTCAGAAGCATCAGCCACATTTTGCATAGCATCTTGGAGCAGGGCTATATCTGCCTGAGTGGGTGTGGATTGTTGTAAAATTTCAAGTTTTGTTTGGATATCATCAATCAAGTGATGAAAATGACATAGTTCAGATTCAGTGTTGAGGTTTTCAAGCTTTGTGATTTGTTGCTGGACACTGACAAGTGTATCTACAATCCCAGGCAGGCGAGATTCTTGTACATTTGCCAAATCACTTTGCACTGCTGCTATTGTACCTTCAAGATGGGTTATGGTACTTTGAATTTTTCCAAAATCTTCATATGTTTCAAGTTGCAGCTTAATATTGGCCACACTCCGAGTTATTGCATTCAAAGCATCAGAAGATGGCAAGTTGTTCATAAAATTTTCAAGTGTCTCAATTTTTTCTTTAACCTCGGCTATGGCATTGTTCAGAGGGCCCAGATTAGGTATTTGGAGTGACTGAATCTGTTCTTTTAGAGTGGAAATCACTAGATCAAAATCTTCTTGTGATTTTATGCTTTTGACAATTGTTTGGAGCTGTGCCTGGACATTATTTATTTGCTCTTCCAATTGTTGTTTCAATTGCTCAGAATTGGTGGCCTGGGTCTTAAATTTGGCTTGAAGAGCTGCTACAGCTTCTTCTAAACTTTGAAAATTATCCAATGTGGCCAAATCAGTATATTTCTGAAGCAGCAATTTGAGTTCAGAATCAATTTTAAGAAGAGGGTCCATGCATTGTGATTGCAAATTTGTAATTTCTAATTGAAGACTGGCATTGAGTGTTGTTTGTAAAGCTTGTAAATCACTTCTTAATTTCTTGACTCTGACATCAAGCATCAGAATCTCATCACTGTGATCTTCATGTCTTGTATGGCCAAATATATCATTAGGCATTTTTGTTTTAATGGTTATTTATTATAGAGTATCTGATTCTTAATTCTATAAAAAAGGGTATAAGCTTGTCATATGATCCCGGGACCTCAATATATAAGCAGTCACCAGCAGAAACAGTATAAACAGTGCCAGAAATCATGTTTGAGTGCTTAATTCTATAAATATTTCTCCCTACTGAAATTTTAACATCACCCTCAGGAGTTGTAATAAATTGCAATTGCCCACCTACAGGTAATTGGTAATGATTTAAATTATTGTTAAATATGTACAATGTTTTGCCTGTTTCATCATCAATATCTGTAAGTATGCTGTTCAGATGAATAATTAACAAGCCACTTAGTTTAGATATCATATCAGAAGAGGGTTGTGGTGTTGGCAGCTCCATAATAGCCTGTTTTTTGAACCCAAATAAGTTCATAGGCATGTTTATTTATTTCAAATCATGCTCTGGAATTGGGCATTGATTGCCATTTTTCAAATCACAATGACCCCATGGTAAAGTATGTATGCCACATGATAAAATGCATCTCTTATCATCATGTGGGTCCAGAGCCACTTTTCTTACAACATTGCTAGTCAATAAGTGATCCACACTCTGAATTCTGGATTCTGATGTTCTGATTGTGCTACATGATTTGAGGCAATTTTTATAATCTTCAAATTGGAGCTCTTTTTCAACAGTTACTCTGCCAATGCCCTTGGCTTTTTTGGCAGCAACACCACTACATATTTCAAAACTGTACATCTTGGCCCTTAACCCAGCAAATGCCACAATAACATCACCAAGTGTCTCATCTTTTAACTTGCCAGGCACCTTTTTGTTGTGGTGTTGAATCTTTTTATGTTCACTGGTATCAAAGTATTTAAACAATTCAGGCTGTGCTATATCTTGATAAACATCTTCTGTTTTAATATCAAGAACAAAACTATCCGTGTCCATGTACATCAATTTTACACTATCACCATAAAAAGGTTTCAGCACATCATAATACAATTTTAACATATGTAATTTGGCCAATTCCAATATCACAGCCCCTACATAAATAGGTTTATCAAACTTAATCTTTGTTTTTTCATGTTGAAAAGTGCCATATTTTCATCATAAATTCTTCTATAATTGAAATTAGGCTTTGCAACCAATTTTTTGCTCAGGCTGGGGTCAGTAATTATTTTAACATCGGTATGTTTTCTGACATTTTCAATAGTTTTGCCATATACAGAATTGACCATCAATTTAAACAAGGCCTTATCAAATTGGCTCTTTGCAGATGTTCGAAGCTCTGTGTTTGTATCAATATATGGTTTCAACCATTTTAAGTGCCTGAACCTCAAAACTTTGCCAATTTTGGTCACTTGAACACCATGATGCATTAGGAACTGGAGGTTTTTGTAATATATGACATAACCCTGTTTTGGCTCCAGAGTCATCATCAATTTCTTCTGTTTAGAGCCAGGTGAGCACTGAACCTCAGGAATTGGGGGCAGATCAGAAAATATGTTGTGTAAATCATCAGGAATTGTCAGATCAACCTCTAAGAAGAGGCCATAGTCACTGTCATCAAAATCCTTAAGATCTTCAATATTGAAATCTTCAACCCATTCAAGCCCTGCATATGGCAATTTATCCATCATAGCATAACCATAGAGGCTGTTTGCATCTACATACAGTATATAATTTGATGGCCGTGCTGGATTATAATCACGAATATATTTGTTATTTGCTCTGGCATATCTCTGAGAACATTGCACCATGCCCCCTCTTATACATTGCTCCATAAACAAGTACATATCTTGATCTTGGATCAGATCCAATTGCATTTTAGTGTTCAAAAACATTGCAGCCCATGCTAGGCCCGGCGCACTGTAAAAATATATTGGATCCAGTCTATAATTTTGCATGGAAGATTTTCTGAATGCTTGACGTATATCAGCTAAGAGGGTCACATCAAGTTTTAAATATGCCATGTGATAATCACCAAATGTCTGGCATTTTAAATTGTTCCACATCAATTGGGCATGGTGATAATCATCATCAGTGATTCCAGATCCTCTGATTTTGCTGTAAAACTCTTCTTGTGGTGGCAGAGCACACTCATCAAATTTAGAAAAATCTGTAACATAATCATATGGATATACACCCTTCCGCCTAATTAATTTCAGGTCCTGATTTGGAAACAAAGCACATGTGATTTTGAATTGATCATCAGATAATTGAGTGGCCAGTGTGGCCAGGCTAGCAGATAAAATTCTGTATGAATCAAGAAATCTTATGTGAATAGGAACACCATTAACTTTAATTATTTTGCTAATAGCAATATATTTCTCATCATTTTCAGCTAAAATATTTAAATTCTGCTTGTCAAACACCTCATATCTGATCAAATGATGGAAATCATAATTGGATGCTCCATGGCAAAATATAGGGACAAATTTTGGTCTCTGGATCTTAATATTACAGCTATTGCACAGGGCCATTTTGAATTTACCATCTGTATGAGAATGGTGTTTCACCTTGATTTTTGTATCTGAAAATTCAGAATCACATACCGGGCATTTTTCTGCATTGTTGAAATCTTCAATCTGTTTCTCTGTTAAAGGCAACATAGGTTTTGATTTTAATAAGATATTAGATGCTATGTCATAGCACTCATTTTCTATTCTATGTGCAAATTTTTTGATGGCATCTGGTCCCATGTATGAATATTCTTTACTAACAACACCATCCTGTACAATCACATAACAAAAGCTGGAAGGTTCATGTAGCTGGTATGGTGTAATTGAAGATTCTTCAGGATCTGGATTGCAGAATGCAAGAGGTTTGAGATTTGATTCAAAATCACAGACAATATATGCTGGGTGTTCCAACAAGGCTTCAAATTTTTTGAATTTTGCATTTTCACTTGGCATTGAACAGGTTTATAGTTGCCACAGTATTTCAGATGCTCAATTAACTTGTTTTTAGCAATTTTTGCATTTTTTTCCGGAACCCCATTCACCATTTTTCTACCATCAAATACACTTAAACATCTTCTACACAACTTGAATATTGTATTGGATTTGTCTAGTTGTGTTCTGACTAAAGCTTCAAGATTATGTATCAGAGTGTAATGGTGTGTATCATCCCCTTCAATTAAGAGCAGATCAATCGGAACAGCAGATTCATCATCAAATATACTGATTCTGAGAGGTGCTATCAAGCAATTGCCACGGCCAGTGGAACAAATAAATACATTAATAGATAATTGTTTGCCATTGATATGCCTGGCCTTTTTTTCAAATTTATCAATATTCTGAATAGACATTGGATATTCTAAACCCTCCATTGCTTCATCAAAATCATGTTCATGCTGTTTATAATAACTTATTCTTTCTGGATCCCTTAAAACGGGATACAAAGCAGCTAAAATACACCACAAAAAGCATTTATCATCATTATTTTCAATATTAACCACGGCTCTTTTGTTTTTAATATTGGCAGGTAATGGCAGATATGTAGATCCTTGTAATGGGCTGAATTCAGAAATATTAACATATAACTTGTGTGGAGATCCGCATAGGCTCCATCCAGACTCTTTTGCTGCAAATTCAGAGTGTTTAATATTTAATTGATCTATCAAACTGCTTATTATTTTGTCTAAATTTGCATTTGAATATACCGGTACAGTTTCTGTTATGTGGGGCTGTGTAAATTTTGTGCCATTTGGTTTTTTATATTGTGTAAACAATTTGAGGGACAGCTTATAAGAGCCATTTTGTGCATTTAGAATTGCCTGCAGATCAGGATTTATATTGTTCAAAAAATTCTTAATACCACATCTTGGCTCTGATACAAACCGGTAATCCCTTAATTGGCCATTAAAACTGCTATGGATGGGTGCATAGCGTGGCTGCTTTGCCGGTCCAGCATTAACAGGTGCTTCATGCTTTCTTTTCAGACCAGATGTAGATGGTTGTGGGGGCAATATTGATGACTGTGCAGAGCAAGTATCTTTATGTTTATATGTGAAATATTCCATGCTATATTTTCTATGGCATTTGGGGCATATTTTTGTGGGAGTTCTGTATTTGTCTGGATTACAAATCTTTTGGTGCTTAGCCCAATTGGGGCTGGATATATTTTTATTGCATTGATTACAATATTTTTGACTTGGCATTTTTGTTGTTGTTTATTATATACAATTTCTTGGGATTCAAATCAAAATTCTATGCTTAATAAAAAATATCAATTGGGTTCAGCAGTGTGATTTGTGTGTGTGTGTGTGTATGTGTATGTGTGTATGTGTGTTAATATGTTTGGCTTTGGTATTTATAGACAATTTCTTGGGGTTCAAATCAAAACTCTATACTTAATAAAAAATAAAAAGATTTTCTTACATCTATCCCAAGCGTGCAAAAAATTATCCAGAAAAACAAATGAAGCACAAACCTTGACTCAGTGCTAGGGCTGGTGCGTAAGCCGCAATTGGACTATACAAAATCTGAAATCAGACACACCAGTGATACTACATATTAAATACTGAGAAAAAGTGAAACTGAGATTTAATTTCACTAAATTTAACTTCACTGATACCCTATAATATATACTCATTTATGTGGTAGATAATTTTGATTTGAACATAATCAAAATGATAGATTTTCAATCAGTTCACGTAAAGAAGGGATCTAATTATAACTTGTGGTTATTCAAATGAAAATAAAACATTAATCAAACAAAGTTGTTACAACTATTAAAGTATGATTGAATTTACAACAATAATAAAGTTCAATAGCTTTTGTTCGAATTTTATTTAAAACGACGATCTAAAAATTTACTAGTTGTGAAATTTTGCTACATAGGTGTGGATACGTTTACATATACCCGGAAGTATCACATGTACTCTCCAAGAACAGAATTTCAATCACAATTCCAATTAACCCAAACAATTATAAGATTCTTCATAAAAGTAAATATCACTTTTTTTTACATGATTATTAATATCAATGTTCAAATAACTTCATTGAATTTCATGATTATTACATTATTGCATAATGATGTGCAATATCCTCAATTTGTGGCATGGCTATAATAATAACTGTCGAATCGTTTTCTATTTTTTTTTTAAACTTTGCTTATATGTATCCAAGTACCTTTTCTTTAACAAGATTATATAAACACATGAACAAATATATATTTTGAAGAATAACACCACACTCCTTCTAAACGTTTACTTATATCGCTAATTAATAATTAACGCTGCGATAAATATTCGAAATTATACAGAATTGCAAGTAGCTATAGTGATAATTTATAATTTGCACAAGTGGTAAAATATATGTACAAAATGTATGCACAAACACACTCATTCAAACTCTGCCATATACATTTACACAAGGAACCCACCCCCTACACACACACACCACGCACACACACACACATATACTGTACATTATTATTTTCTTGGACAGGTGTTAATCTTTAGGTTAGCTTTTATTACTGTTGGAAGTTATAAGAATGTACTTACACTTTGTGCCAAAAACATTCCTGATGCTAACAGGCGAGTGAAGCTATTGAATCTAAGTTTCAGGTACTGAAAAATGGAAATCATTATATTAGTTACCATTTTCCTTGATTTTAATCTTGAAAAAAAAAAATACACATTTCTACTAAGTGTGAAAAAATATATCCAGAATTCTATTTGACGAAAAAGTAATTCTACAATCTCTACATTGGACACACATGTCTGATAGTGTGCTCATATTATTGGTTCAAGTTGTTTCCTAAGACCTATTTGTAACGACTTTCATATTATATAATATATACAAATATGACATGTGTAACTAGGACAAAATATAGTTTTGGCTTCTAAATAAACAAAGAAGAAATATCAGTATTTACATGTATTCAGCCCACATTTCAACATTGTGTACAATGATTATGATTATTGAAGATATAATCATGCATTTTCAAACTTAATTACTCAACAATTGTAGTCAATATAAGTTTTACATACATGAGGGCTGAATTCCCAATTCTTTTAAACCATCTCACATGTTTTTAAAGCTCGTCATCTACAGAAGTTAACTGACAAATTGTCATCACTGTATATTTATTCGAAAGAATCTTGGTGATGTATATGTGGACGGAGGATCAATTTCTCACATGGAGGTTTAAAGTAAAGATAATGAAAATAACTGTAGAAATACCTCGTATGAAGATGTAAGGGTCAATTTTCTGAATACTGGAACATATAAAAAAGCAATAATTGTTGATGTAAATATTCCTCTAAATCCAGCTATTGCGTATTGAGTTCCATAGATATACATTTCTGCTGGAAGTGCCAAAAACGTCACCGCAGAAAGAATACTGTGAATAAAAATGTGATTTTTTCAAAATACGAGAAGATTAAAAATTTAAAATTAAATGCTAAATTCAAACTAATTTGATATCTATAAGGAACAAATTGAGAATACACTCAACAATTATATTTTTAGTCTGCATTAGTTTTTCAAATGTGCTAATTGTATTCTCCAAAATGCTGAATTTCTCAAATTTTAATTTACACACAAAAATGAAATTTTCAGTTATCAACCTTGACTGTTGACGTTGCAATAGTAATTATAAAATATGATGATAAAATGTTGCCTTCAAAACGTGATTTGACGTGATTTCTTTCGTAAAGGTCCAGGTAATTGTACATTTTGTTCTATAGCAAATCTTGGATGTTTAGCTTCACCTTCGCAAATCCTGGAAAAATATTCTTCGGTACATACATAATTAATCATCATTGATAACAGCACATATAAGAAATAAAACTACTGGGACTTGCCATTCCGCCGCTACCTGTTAAACGAATTTTAACCACGTTACCAGCTCTTGATAAATAATGCTCTGCCTGCGAAGAATATACATGGTGTCCAGAAAATAATGAACCTTTCTCATAACATGAAGTGATGTAAGTTTATCTCTGCAAGTTTTGTAAACACATGTTACAAGATGACATGTTTACTTTCAGGCGACCTTTGTGGCTTAGTGGTTATTACTGCATGCTCACAGTGAAGACAGAGGGAAGTGCTTTGTCTTGTTTCGTGAGTGTCAGTACAAGTTGCACTTTGTAAATCTTATATTGCAAACGCTTATGAAGCACATGCCATACCATAGAGGGAGAAATTTACAACTCACGGCTCGTTTTGTGAACCGAGTTCATCCTGCACCGGAAGTCTTACCGACTTTTATCAACTCCCTCGACCAAAGAAGATGCGCATCCAGTGCCTTGTCTTCACACAGGCAACCCTTCCCCAGGAAGTGCATTTAATAACGTTTAATGGAGTTCTTTTCAGGTGTATCAAACCCTAACTGACTTCTTAAAATGCGTTGAACTATGAACATAGGCGTAGCTAGAACTTTATATTTGGGTGTGCACAAAGAAAAAAAATGAGGTCTTGTACCTTTTTAATAGCATATTTTGCAACACAATCACTTGGCTCTTTAACTGCACTGATGTTTGTAAAGGAATATAAATTCACTAAATGACAGTGTTGAAAATTTGTGAATATATGTAGTAGAAAAAATAAAATTGCATAGAAATTACACACACACAAAATGTTCATAAAAGGTACAAACAAATACATCAAAATACACGTCATCTATAACAAGAGACGTCTGTCAAAAGGTACAATGTTCTTAAACTCATCGATAACTTCATTTACATCAATAGACTAAGCTTTTTCCTGTTCCACAAATAGCAAAAGCAGGGCTTCTAATCTATCCTGCTTCTGAGTTGGTCTTAATTTAGTTTTAACTTGGGTAAGCTTGGAGAAAGCTCTCTCTCACTCGTGCAACTTGTGACAGGTATAGAAGAAAAGCGCTGTAGTACAGAGTAGAATGCAGTAAATATCTTCTTTCTCCAATGACATCAAAAAATCGAAAAACTACAGACACTCGTTTCATCACCGATAATGCACACGTTTGTACCAAGTAATGACATTTTCAACTTCTTACAAACTGCCGCTTATTTTCTTTCTTATTGAAATATCTGTCTTTAATTCTCTTTGATAAAGCAGCCCATTAGGGTGTGCCTAGGCACACCCGGCACACCCCGTATCTAGGCCTATGACTATGAATCCAGACGTTGCTTTTTAATATTTTAAAATAAAAAGCCATTTCTGCTGTTTGTTCAGCACTATTTTGCAAAAGTCCGTTGCACACACACGATGGGTATTTGAAATGAAACTTTCGCAGTCTAATTGCAATCAGTGCTTGCCATGTCTCTCAGCACACTCTGTACTTAGGACGAAAGAGAAGAAATCGGTACATTATTTTCCAAACACCAGTATTTTCTAACTGAATTCGACATAATACGTGACATACTCTTAGCTTCTATTGACTTCAAATTTCTTAAAACTTGACATGTCTGAAATCTGCAATCTAGTTGACACGTATGATGATATTCTATTTACTAAATGAGAATATTCACACTATTCTTATGTGCGCGTTCAGAACAAAATCGAGGAATTTTTCCTTGAAAACAGGAATCTTATATTTGAATTCTGGATAAAATTAGTACATTTAATTGTATTTGTTCCTCCATCTATAACAAAAGAATTATATTCATCTTCTTTTTTTCTATTAATATAAGAAGGTTGAAAAGAGTTACAAAATTATCCAAGACCACTACACCAGACCTCTAGCAAAGAGATTAATAATTGTGCTATTGGCTGTAGTAAGGACACATATTTCAATATTCTTTTCGTAGCGAGGCCGTTACACAGGAGAAATTAAAACCACACAGGTTATTCTAATTTGTTAGCATTGCCAATATGGTAAAAACACATTGGAAAGCTTTGTAATGGTTGTTGAGAGAAGAGAATGCACGTGCTCTGGTTTGTTGAACGTTTTAAACTTTCTTCCACATACAGGACGTTTTATGTAGAGTGTAATATGTAAGCTGACGCATTCATTGCATTTGGCTTTGTGTTAAATATATTAGATCCTGAGTACCTTCAAGCTGTTATATCTTGGTGGTTATAATCAAGGTAACTTAATATACTATAAGGTAGCGCCATCCGAAAATTGCCGATCATGCACGAACGCGTGACGTCATGTGGGAGGATCGGTTATGCTCGGTGCCCCTTCGGTTATGTTCGTTCGGGGCTTGGCAGAAGCAAACGGCCGCTATCATTTCTATGCGAGTTTCAGATAGGGAAAGTGTTTCATTACTTTGAGGGGTAAATATTAATTATCATACTTCGGGATGGTATTGAGGTATTCCTTTAATGATTAGTAACATAATTAAAACATGCTACTTTTAAAAGAGGGGAAAATTGCACATGCAAAAGTATTGTAAAAATTCATTTTTCTGAAACATCATCGATATATTACCAAGAAGGTTGTCCGTGTTCTAATTAGAATTTCAGATTTCATTATTTCATAAATCGTATTATGATTTTAATAAGAAACGTTGCATGCTAAGGAAGGTGGCCGCAGTGGCTCAGTCGGTAACGCGTCTGCCTACCATGCTCAAGGTCCCGGGTTCGATCCCCGGCCGGTTCAAATCCGGGAACTTTTCTAACGATGGAAGCGGCCCCGGCGCCCACCCAGTGTCGAATAACATGGGTACCTGGGGGAAACCCTGGGGGGTAAAGGCGGTCAGGGGCGTGATGCTGATCACATCACCCCCACTCTCGACCGGATCAAGAAAGTGTGGGGCGTTACCCCCACACCCCCTATACGCCTTCATGGCGTGGGGCTATGCACAGGGGAGCACTTTACCTTTTTTTTTTTTGCATGCTAAAGAAGAATTGCATAGTGAAAGAGTTACAAAGAAAGAATTGACTGACAGATTTGGTTTATTTTTGCTTTTCTGTCTTTTTTAAATATGAAAGGAAAACCCATAATAGATAGTCCCCCCCCTTTGTATATCTTTCTTTCTTTCCACAAACCGGCCTCCTTGGCGTAGTGGTTAGCACATCGCACTTCAACGCCAGAGGTTTGGGTTCGAATCCTGGCTTGGGCATGGATGTTTGTGAGTGTTCATTCATCATTTCATCACTCATCCCTATCTTCGCAAATTAGCCAAAAGTGGCACAAGAAGCGAAGTAAAATGAAGCAAATCAATCAATCAATATTTGTTTTCACATATACTATCACATTTACTAAATTCTCAATTTTCCCATTAAGGACAAATCAATATCTTGCCCGATTGGATTCGAATCCGGGACCCCTGGCGTCGAAGCGCGATGTGCTAACCACTACCCCAAGGAGATCGACAGAGGCCTCCGAGGTACTACGGGCTCACAGAAAGTCACAGGAGTACTATCGGATTATAAATTATGGATATTAGAGTTTGGATAATAAATAAATAAATTATGTAATATATAATCTATAAATAAAAAAAACACCCGTTCTTTATTTATAGAATCTCAAAGAGAGCGATAGTTTGCCAAACTAAAAAATAATCCTATCTTGTTCTCACGATAATAAAAATAGAAGGCATAATAAAAAATAAATTGGTAACTATAGATTGACACAGAATTGAATAAGCTGAATTTTGATGTAACTCGTTTTTATGTGGTTCTACTGATTAACTTTTAATTGGAGTCCAAACTTGAATAACCGTAATTTCTAATGCGATAGTAGCCCGGTATAATCTATTTACAACATTTAACACAACGCAGTACAAATGCCTAATATTAGTTTTCTGACTAAATAGTTCCTTCTTATTCATTCAGAACGTTGCAATCATTTCCAGGAACATTTAAAATTTTACATAACATCAGAAAGTATTAAAATTATACTGATTTACTTAAAATCCAATCTTTACCATTCACCATAATGTAACTTTATTTTTGAAGTTATCAAGTGAAAGAAGCAATATACAATCTAGAAAAATTTTTACTCTGCATTTGATACTTACTCTAAATTCGAAAGAATTCCCAACCTTCTTCATATATTTATTTACTGTACAATAATTTACGTATGGATCAAAGTTCCACATGCAAAAATTTTTTGAAAAGTTTTATGTGGAGGAAGAATGATGAAATAGTTTCTAAGATAGTAGTTTCAGACTTTGAAAACGCAATTCCAGTTTGTAATTTGCATATATTTTTAATTTCTCTGGTTTAAATTTGGCTGCAAGTTATCGTTGTCATAGTTCTAAAAAGTATTTTTTCGTATTAAGAACTTTACATACAAACGCGTGCTGAAGATGAGTCAAAGTGTACAAGTACTAATTTAACTAAGTTAACCTACTCGAAATACTTGATGAGTACTAGGAACATCAAACTTAAATGTCTTAACCTACTAATTCAAGCCTATAGAAATAGATTTTTGATCACGGTAAATGAAACGCTTTGAGAATATCGATGAAAATATCTTAGTTTAATTAAACAATAAAGGAGAAAAGTTACATGAACTCACAATGATTGACCGTGCAAGTGTACGAATTATTATTCGTTAAAGGACTTTGTCCGCAGATTTTCCATTTCCATTCCCATGTGTGCCTGAGTTGTATAACCCGAAAATATACTCCAAGGCTGATATGCGACACACATTTGTACATTAACGAAGTAACTTGCATTACACTAATCTTAGATCTTGCTCTTTTTGACAGAAATGTACTACAAAGAAATAATGTAACATCCATTGGTTTATATTGAGTACAAGGGTACAAAATTATTCACAATATAGCCTATTTGTGAAATACCAAAATTGACATTTTAATGATGGGTGTAATATTCACTCATGCAATATTTACCATCGTGCATACAACTCTATGTAACTCGAATTGAAGATATACTAAGTGAATTTAATTTCCAATAGCTTGGAAGTTAGTACGCGATCTTCGAAATGCATATTTCCGACAACGTTCTTCACGATAATGTGAACATACAAATCACAATCAACATCGGTCTGTGTTAAATGAATTTGTTAATAATTATAAATCCGACTTACATAAAATGTACATAACAAATCAGTTAGGCTCACTACGTACTTCGCACTAGTTGAACACATTTTCAAGATATTGATGACTTTTCTTGTGCTACTGTCGGTTAGGTTACGTTGTAGATTTTGGACTTCTTTATTCAGTTAAAGCAGGTTGATAGAGGTTGTTTGTAATCTTTAATTTATTTGCTTCGTTATGCAGACGTGTGTTTCTCCTTTGTAAACCATCGAATATGTTTTCCAACAACGAAACATTGCTTGCAGTTTGTGCATATACCTTCGTCTATATATTTTTCTCTTTTCTGGCAGCATAGTCTTTAGCTTCTTTAGGGCACGTCTCCTTATTGCATATCTTTCGTAGCGTACAGCTCTGCAAACCTTATCAGCACGTCCTACAAGCGAAGCATATTGTGAAGATAAGTGTTTAGGAGAACTACACCATTTCCTCGATTATTTGGTACTAAAGTAATTGGATGTAATTTTAGCGATGGCACTGCAGTTGACTTCAGCACGTTCTTTGGTGGAAAATACAGAAATTCTGCTTTTAGATCTCGCACATAGTCTTCTTCACAATAATTGGCACTGCACACTTGCATTTTTTACATTTCGTCTACAAGCATGAATCCACTGTTTACTTACGCAATTATCGACTGGAAATTATGATATTTTATGTCAGTTCCTTTAGTTTTCTGGTTATAGTTTTCATAGCTTGCTACAGCACAATTAGACATGATTGCTGTCTAGAAGTACAAAAATACAATAAAAATAAATGGAACGCTACAAAATCAACAACCTGCTTGTTCCGATTTTTGCGACGTGTTAGTAGCTAAATGTACCCCGCACCAAACTTACTGCACATAGCAATGAGCACCGTCAAACCCGATCCTCCCAGATGACGTAATGCATACGTACTTCACATAGCAACGAGCACCCCCTGGTTATAATATGTCCTTATAGTGTGTGTGCGTGTGCCATCATGTAGTACTGAAAATACACGGCACTCACCACCAAGCTGTTGTTCCGAGTATAACTATTTAAGTATTATGAGTATTTTGACTGAATATTTGGATGTGCAGTGAATTCATGATTACAAAATGTTGAAACTGATATAATTGGCCAATGAGTTTTTTTTTGTTTTAGAATAGTGAGTATACATGTACTTTGAGAATCGAGTTAATATGATTATCATTACTTCTATTCATAAGGCAAGCAACATAACTGTCAACAAAGCTATTCAGTAGCTATATGACAATTGCGGAATGTTGTAAAAACAAGTAAGTGGCTTGTTCTCTACAACGTTGGTGTCAATCAATGTTTCGAATTATTAATTTTATGTATATTTTACAACTTAGATTAATGAAAAATATAATTCGCAAGAAAAATCTAAGCATAGATAATTACAAAAGTGTCAACAATGTACTTAAAAGGCAATGACCTTTCAGTAAATTCAACATCTGCAAGTATTGGCCAAATGATTTGACTCATTGTAAAAAAGAAGCAATTTTTTTTGTTCTGAAAGTGTTCCACTAAATAAATTTGACCTAGGAATTTAATAATTTTTAAAGGATTAAACTGTTTGTCTGCTTCGATATAATTTTGTTTCTCACAATCCTTTCTTTTGCTGTGTCTCATGGATAGGTGGAAACACGATATTGCACATTCGCAAAAATGCCTGTAGCAATACACACATTGTTTACTGTGTTATTTATGCTGTTTGATTGACTATAACAAAGCAAATATTTTCAATTCCGATTGTTGTAAGCGTGTTCTTTAATTCTATCTCCGCAGAAACACGTAATTTAATGAACCACTTGTTTTTAAGTTTAGAAATAAAAATGGTAAATGAATTGTACACAATCAGTTAATAAAATTATCGCAAAAAGATACATTTCGCTCGGAAAACGTTGCCAGTTTCGACTTTTATTGCAAAATTCTAACTTAACACAAGCTAAAATTGCAAATAGACTTTCTGTGTCCTTAAAAAATGTGTCAAGGGCTAAGAGAAATATCAAGTCGAATGAAGGTGATAAACCGAATAAAGGTAGGCGTTGTGGAAGATAACTTATTACTTCACCTCATGATGATAGGGTATTGCTGAACTTTTGCAGAAAAGCCATAAAAAGTTATTCTCGGCACAAGAGGATTCGCAGAAGACTTTTTGAGGCTGGCTACAGGGCCTATCATCCAACCAAGAGGGCCAAGCGGACTCTTGCCATGAGAAGGAAACGACTTGAGTGGGCGAATAAGTTAGGGTGACCGGGAGAGGTCTCGGTCGTCTCTTCGATATTATTAAAAAGCCACCGTTTATCCAGTTTCATAAAAGTCTAGACGTTATCTTGAAAACCAAGTCTAAATTTGAGACACATTTCATGCTAAAAAATGATATTGTAGTGTTTTGTGCGTGTTATGTCATTTGTAGAGCAGTGAATAAGCATGGCCAAGAGGAGTACATGCAGTTTCAATACGGAATTGCAACAAGAATTTAAACTTCATGCGCCTTGACACAAACTCAAAAGACAAATCTCGCGTTGTGTGTCTGATAGATGGGGTAACGTTTTCAGGGAGATTTATAAAAGGTTGGTGAAGAATAAAGTTGTCAATAAGACTGGTTCTTCTTGTAAATATTTCTGACGTTCCTGAACTTCAGCGTAGGACTAACATCAAAGGTTGGTCAGAAGGGACAACATAACACTAAGTAAGTCATACTGAGATTACATTAATTAACACCTTTTGACAACGGTAGATCATATTTCACTTATTGCTTATGACATATCATCTATGTGATCGATCTCTTAATAAATAATAATACATTATTTATAACAATAGTGTTATAATTAGGCCTAACCGATTTTTAACGAGTGGGTAAACTGGGATGTCCCGTTTTTGGGTCAAAATATTATTGGTCACCCTACAATAAATTCAAGAACTGTTGAGTTGATGACAGGATGAGGGTGAGTTAAATTTTCTTATTAATTTTACCTATTCTTCATTTAAATAAAATATTTGCAAAATGATAACAATTATCAACCAGATGTACACTTTGGAATATAGTATACATTTTCACTCATTTTTTATTTAAAATTATAAAAAAAATATTTTGTTCTATCATGTCCATAATTTGAGAAAAAAATAATTAGGTATATTGTTTTCAGGTTTATTTCTCAGATGAGTCCTCGATGACCTGGTAAATTTGGTCCTAAATTTCTTCCACAGTGTGTGGTGCAAGATGTTAAATATCCCCAGAAGGTCATGTTGTAGAGTGTGGTGTTCATTAAATGTGCTAGTCCACTCTACATTGTAAAATACACCATGAAGCAAGACCAGTATCTGGAGATCTTAGAAACCAGACTCGTACCTCAGAAAAACGGTAACCTGATGGTAACTGTGTCTTCATGCAGGATGGTGCTACATCCCATACTGCCAATAGTGTAAAGCCGTTCTTGAACGAAAGGGGCTGGAAGTGATTTCCGTGGCCTGCAAATAGTCCAAATTTGAACCCAATCGAGGGAATCTGGAATTATCTAAACAATGAAGTACACGAAACTGTAGGAACCAACAAAAACATTTAATTGAACGTGTCGTTAATGTGTAGTATATTTACCCTGACATTCCGGTCCTCATCGAGAAGGATATCATGCCAATGCAAATAATTTTGGTAGTCCCTGCAGGCCAAAGATGGTCATACAAGTACTGACAGTACTTGCAGTGTGCATAATAATGCAATATGTATAACAAAACATTAAATCTGTCAAATGTGTCTACGTAACCTTAGATTATTGCTGAAATATTGTTTGTGTTTCATTTTTTTCAACTAATGAGTCCAGTGATTTGGACAATGCTAACTTCATGTACATTTTACAACTGAGATTAATGCAAAAAAAATATTTTCTGCAGAAAAAACAAAAATAGATAATTACAAAAGTTTCAACATTGTACAAGGTGGTTATAATTAAAGTGACGGTGTTCAGAGTGGTACAGCACGGGCTGTAATGAGAGTAGCAGTCTGAAACTTCGTAGATATGCTAATGAAGCAATGCGCTCGCGAATTATGCAAAAAAAAAAAAAAATAGTTCCAATTCTCGCCACCAGGGTAAAAAACGGCGCTGTAAGCAGTCAAAACGTGGAATTTTCGGTAACTCTGACGTCAAAGTCGGTGAAATTGCCTGACCATTGTGTGAGCTCCCTGGTTGTTGTTGGTGACGCTTGTTGCTTTTTCCTTTAGTAATGTTCATGTAATTCGAATAGTGAAATTGTGGCGATATTTTATTATTAAGAGTATTGTTTTCTGCGATTTATAGTGTTTTTCCTGTAACTATACCAAGTTTTGACTGCTTACAGCGCCATTTTTCACCCTGGTGGCGAGAATTGGAACTTTTTTTTTTGCATAATTCGTGAGCGCATTGCTTCATTAGCATATCTACGAAGTTTCAGACTGCTACTCTCATTACAGCCCGTGCTGTACCACTCTGAACACCGTCACTTTAATTATAACCACCTGGTATATAAAAGACATTAACCTCACACTAACTACCACTGGTCTTTTCCTTCTACTTTACTCTTGGACTCTTGATGTGTTACGGTCACATATACATAAAAATACAATATTTAATATGTTAAATATATACATACATAAATATGTCATAATATGACGTCACAATTTGGTTGACGCAATTTGTAATTTTTTCCGATGGTTATTGATCAACCTTAAATGTTCCATTTCCAGTTGTTAAATGATGTGAGTTATTGATTTGATGTTTAATGTAAGTTGATTTAAAATATATGTTTTTGTTTGTGTAATCAAGCAAAAATTTTCAAGATTAATATTATTTTATTTCTAACTAGAATTTTAGTTGTGAGTGCAGAATGCGCGGAATTAACATCAGAGGAAGTTCTGACTGTGTGAACTTCAGATTTTTCTTGTGAATACCCTTATGTGCATTCTATGTCTTTGGCGGCCTCGCCGTAGGCAGGAACGTCTTGCGATGGAGTAATACAACCCTGGTCCGTATCCAAGGTTACTGCTTCACGTTTCTGTTTGCAATATATATAGTGTTAACGGTAAAGTGAATGCATCACCTGAATGTCAAGCCACGTGAAGCGACGTTGCAATATGCATATATTAAACACGAGATCAAGAACATTCTGTAGGTAAGAATGTTTACCATAGACGATGGGGGAAAAAAATGCAGTAGCCACTTGCGCCGTCAAACAGCTGGACGGCAACTTGAACTTACGAACGCTGCTCGTCTAATATACAGGGTTTCCATAAAATATTCACCCAATAACAGATCAAAATATGTTTATTCATTCATCCTCGAAAACAAGAGACGTGGAATTGCATGCATTGACTCAAATGATCTTTATTGAAAATACTTCTAATTATTAATAAACCTCTACATGGGCACACTGAGTGAAAATGACACCTGCATTGTTTGTTTCAACTGTCACATCCGAAATACATGGTTCACCTGCTTTATATTGGTGTAACACGCTGCCAGTTTCCTGAAATGGTTTTAACCAACGTCCCAGTGATTGCATCGTAGACTTATTCTTCTTGCATTCTTCACTATAACCACTCTCAACAGTTACAATACATTTTGTTTCCCACAACAGCAACACATACATTACCTTTTTCCGGCAACCTCGCCATTTTTACTGTTTTACTGTTTTTTCCCCGCATTGCATGATGGTATCAAGTGTTGACAAGTACATGGAAGATTTTTTTTAGATGTTCTTCATGTTAATACTAACGACCTCCACTCCGATTGCACAGAATATTTTTATATACATTTATGGGTGAGTAATATCTGGACAGGCTGTATAATAGTCTATATATTTCTAGGCAGTAACAAAATGATACGGTAAAGCAAAACCTTCAGCAACAAAATATTGATCCTTTTTCTGACGCCTCTGCCCCCTGTAGTTGCTTCTATATGATGTTCCTCCCCGACATGTTTTCTGCGCATTATTTCACTTCAATTGTTTTGTGTTCTATGACATTTTGCTATAACTGTAAATCTCTCATAACTTTACATAAAGTATGTTTAACAATTTATAATATATGAACCTCATCGGAGGTTTCGGCTATTTATTCACTTCAAAATATTGTACTCTTTGTTTCTAACATTTTATACCACTATTTAAAATTTTTGGACCCATCAGAAACAGAGAAAAAAAGCGGTATAATTTCTACCTGCAACCTCATATTTTTGTACCATCTCCAGTTTCCTCGTAGAAACCATATTGCTACCAAATTTGGTACAATATTTTTTAATTAAACTTTCTAAACGCCCACTTTGGATTAAGCGGATATCCGATTTTTGTACCGTTGTTAAAAATCCCAAAAAAAATTCTTCAAATTTTTATTTATTACATAGAGGCAGCAATTCACAGAAAAAATATGGGCAAACTCTTATCGAATTTGTGAGGTTTGTATCTGCTAATATAAACTCTTTTTGACCAGTACGTTATATTTAGTCTTATTTCGACTTTTGTACCCTTACGGACAACCACTAAAATATTTTAAGAATTTGTGTTTCCTCATAAAGACTTAATTCGCAAGAGAATATGGACAAGAGGCCCGTACCGAGGGGGGTGGAGGCAAGGGGGCCATGACCCACCCTCGAGCCATGAAAGTTTTTGATGCAAACCTACAAAAATAATATGGATGATTTTTTTAAGATTTTGCAAGAATTTAGATTTTCTTCTTGTATAAATGAATAGGTTGTCACTGGGGAGAGGCAGACTCCAAAAGTCTGTAGTCTACTATATTTAGTAATTTTAATTTCTTAGTAATTTTAGTTTTATAACCATTTATACGAAGCAACTTAAGGTTCCAATTTGGTCGGGACAGTTCACCATATGTACTCCCTGTTTTGACTTATCTCTAACTGCAATTTTGATAAGAAAATGTCCTCTTTTTGTGATTAATTCACATTCAAACATGTTCTTCATTATATGGATAAGTCCATAGCGTTGGTGGTCATATTCAAGGTACGAATTCCCATGGCAGAAAGGGGATCTCCCACAATGGGTTAAACCCAAAACGTTCCACAATATTTTGTGCATATTGTCATGAAAATTTCGTGTTGTAGGGAGAAACCAAGAATTAGAAAAAATATATTTTCGGGGATTGTCTTTAAGGTTCAAAAATCGATAATAGATAAAGTACTGGAAGATTTGATATTATTTGATTTGAGTGAATCAGACATATACCTCTTACACTATATAACATTTTGACCATATTCTCCTGTGAATTTAATCTTTATGAGAAAACACGAATTTCAAAAAATATTTTGTCTGGCGTCTATAAGGGTACAAAAATATAAATTGGTCTTAATGTAATCTACTAGTCACTAATAATTTATTTAACAATTAAACCGACATAATCCTCAAACATACCATAACATCTGGTTCATATATTCACACGAATTGCTGCGTTGAAATGAAGAAAAACATAATATAAAAATTATTTTCGAGGTTTTCCGTAACGGTACAAATATTTTGGTTCAAAATGGGCGCGTAGAAGGTTTAATTTTTTAAAGAATAGTATAAAAATAGCATAATATTCTACGAAGAAACTCCAGATGGTTGAAAAATATGTGGTTGCCATGTACAAATTTTCCCGCCTTTTTCTCAAGTTCTGATGGGTTCAAAAATTTTAAATAGTGGTTAAAAATGGTACCAAAAATAGTATAATATTTTGATGTGAATAAATAGCCGAAACCTATGATGAAGTTCAGACGTTAATATGTAACCCCATAATTGATTTTTGTCTTTCGGATGTACAATTTCTTTTTTCTTCATTATTTTTTTTTTTTTTTACAATTTTGGAGTAGTACAAAAATTTTACAAAATTTGGGAAATGAGGTTCGAATTCAAAATTATGTGGTTACAAAGTAACAGAGCCGTAATCAGGGCCAAATTTAAGGAAGGGAATCGAGGGACGTTAACACACATTAAAAAATGATCTCTGCACAATTACTGAATCAAAACATTTACATTGTAATATTGTCTACTACGTGCTTCTTCATATAATCTACCATTATGTATGTACCATTGTTTTGCAAGAGTGATGTTTAAGTAGTGGGTAATCCCCGGTAGAAGAAACATTGCAGGAGTTTTAGTGTTTTCGAAGTGATGCCACTGGAGACTCTTCTTCAGTGATACAAGGCATATCTTGTGTAGGACGTAGAAGATATCACTCTTCACTTTAACAAGTTAGATTTTTTGATCTGATTGAGCATGCATCTTTTATTTTAAAAAAAGTCCCTGAATTACGTAGCTATAATGTGTATAATATACGTTTAAAAGTTTGAAAGGTTGTATATGTATAAAACAAGATACTAGTTGTGTTTTTGTTGTTTTTAACTTTTGATTGCAACCTTTGGTAATTTATCTTATCTTGAATATTGGTTACGATGACGCAATGAATTCTGGTACTGACGGCGCAAGGTAGATACATATACTTCATAGTTTATGTGCATATACTATCGCTAGTTCTATATCTTCTCTTATTGTTATAGGTTATAGCCTACCTTTTCATCTATGTGTTCCACATGCAAGCAGGATGCAGTGCGAGAAATATGAAAGAAGCCGTCAGAAAGTTGCAGGTGAAATAATTATTAGAACTTTACAAAATAGGGGCACGAAATATGTGACCTCATACATGGATAAAATCTGATCACTAAGGCAGAACATTTTCGGGTGAGGAAAACAGCATATCACGTATTGAAACTCAAATTTATATTGATTGATACTTTTTCTTTAAACGTGTATCTTTTCTGAATAAAGGTATGTAAAGGACTCCACTTTCTTGCGACGACAATTTCGAAACAGGTAAGTTATGATAACATATACAATCTTGAGACCAAAGTTTGTAGAAATATGAAATGAATACTTAGTTCTTGTTTCACAATTTAATACCCATGGACGACATCTCTACTATCATGATCCGTAGAGACGCTTCATAAACAACTTTATATTTTCGCCTCATAAGATTGGCAGCTATGTCATTATTCGAAAGGCTTCCCATTTATTACCATAAATAGTACCTGCACTTGCAACCAAATTGACATATTCAGGTGCAAATTTATACGAAAATATAAATTATGCGGCATCCTTACCGAATATGCTATTCGTTTACTCAATAATTCTGCAAAATTTATACTGATTAAACTACTATTCATGTTACATAGAATTTTTATACTCACAATATTGTGTCTTAAATCAAGTTTTAATATTAACAACAAAATTCACTTTTAACATATTATCAGCAGAACTGATATTCAATGTTGTTTAGAGTTAATATTTCGATTAACTAAGGAGACTGTCCATGTCTATTTCCTTAACTATTTATATCCAAAAGATAGAATACTGGTATTTTAATTGGAAAGCGACTCTCAATCCAAACATTTAATTCGGAAAAGTTGAGAAAATTAGAAACGTAGATACCTACAATAACCATTCCTTTGTAAGTTCTATTAGGTCATGAAACGTTTCTCTTGTTTCAAAGAATTATTTAATGTTGCTTTGTTACTTACCTGTTAGCAAGCGACATAGCTGCTGGGAAGAAAGTCATCTGCCTGCTCCCTAAGAAAAACTCACTCGTGGTGTTCCCTTTCTTCCTGACAACCCCGTAGAAGAGACCAACCGCCAAAGACAAAGTCAGCATCGACCCAAGGACACAGTAATCGGGCCACCCAAGTCTTGTTCTTGTTGTAACTGCATCACATCTTTCTTCCACGTCCATTTCTGCAAGATACAGGTTGCATTACAGGGCACTCATTATTATGAAAGATATGCATAATAACAGACGACAGTAATAACAGGACTATCATAAATATCTCATACATTTTATTTCATTTTCATCTTATATATAGGCTATTTATGTTAAAACTACATAATGTGTGTTGTCAGTAGAAATCCAGCCTGGCAGAAGTGGAATTAGGTAGATGAACATGACAAGAATACTGCCTAGCACCAACGTTATTAAACATCTAATTAACATTGTTAATTAAAAAAACATTTTCCAAAATAAGCTAAAAAAGATAATTGTGAATTGTACTCGTAGCTACTGTACAAGAATTCCGATATTCAGTATAAGGCTTTCGGAATTTATTACTGTCTAGACAATTTAACACGGAATTCAATCCTTTGTGGATCTATGAAAAATGAACTAACGAAGAGACTAATGATGTGTTATGTGTTTTGGGGTCATTGTATGGCGTAAAAGTTTGAACTTTGCGAAGATGTGAAGAGAGGAAGATATAACGTTTACAAAAATAGCAAAGAATGGAGCTTGCGAAATGGACAGACAAAACTGTTTCGGAATGGATTTGGAGAAAATAACATTAATTGTTCCAATAACTGAAAAGGAATGGTTGAAGACGGGATACGAAGATGCAGCAGATGTAGAAATAGCGAAACGACTACGGGTGAGCACATTCACAGCTCTCCCACAGCAACACTATGGTCAAACGGTTCGGGCCCACCTTCGTCTGAAGCTAAAAGAAAACCCACAGAGCGACCACGTTGAATAGAGCGGTGTTAAGGAAAAAATGAATAATAATAATGAAAATAAGACAAAATATCTTAGAAAGACGAAAAAGTTGTTAAAAACTTCCAACGGCACACACACGGTTGGTTCTCTTCGCCAACACGGTGACGAACAGCTCGGACACAACCTCAGGTCGAAGCCAAACAAGCCCCACAGAGCAGCCACGTTGCGGAGAACGATGTGCCTCTTCTATGTAATATAATATAAGATAATAAACTAAAAAGAAGCAAACAGAGAGAAATCCCAATATCACATACACTGTTCCCCCACGGCAACATCGATGACCAAACAGCTCGGGCCCAAATTCATCCTGAGGTTAATCGAGACCCACAGAGCAGCCACGTTGCGGGGAACGATGTGAACCCTGCTACATATGAGGACCAACTGCCAAAATTGCGGTGCGGGCACCGTATTTATAGAGAATGTTCGAGCGAGCTTCGTAAGTCAGCCGAACATTTCCGAACACACACGAAGCTAAAACTAATATCATAGCATACTGATTTAACACAATTAAGCAATTAATATCATTCAAAATATACCAGAAGCGGCCAGCCGAATGGGACGTCTCAAAGATCTACGGAAAACGGTAGTCTTTGCGATAACACTGTGCAGCGAGACAAACCAACAATCCAATTCTGAGAATCAGCGAACAATACAAAAGTTGATACCAACTTAACGAATGTATTGTTTACAATTCAACTTTGGAAGAACAACAGATATCCTGGAAACGGGACTTGTTGCGTAATACTGGGCAGGCAGACCAATCGATAATCAGATTCCTGAAAAACAGCAAATGATACTATAATAATAAAAATAATACAATAATAATAATAATAATAATAATAATAATAATAATAATAATATAGAGCAGTAGAAGAAACAATAAATCGAAATATTCAAAGGCCCCAAAGGCCCGTACGAAGTGGCATTATATTTAGGACCAATTAACGAAAACAATGAAATTAGTTTTCGGTTATAATATGACGATGCTATAGAAATTAGATCAAAATATTTCAACCGTTGATGGCACAGGTATATATAATTTACGTAGTTGTTACCCCTGAAAAAACACATGTCGGGTCTGAAAACACTCCACGTGCCCAGCAGAGAGTTAAATCTACTTAATGTATAAAAAAATTAAATGTGTGCCTTACATTACGTCCCTTTCCGATTTTTGTACCATTACGAAAATTCCAGGAAATACTTTTCAAAATTCTTGATTCCTCATTGAGACAAGCAATTAACATGAGAACATGGACAAAATTTATTGGAATACGTGAGGATTATAATTGATCAATTTTTAAACAAAGTATTATGTACGTACCAGTAGGTTATATCAATTCCAATTTAAATTGTTGTACCATTAAAGAAAACCAAGAAAATATTGTTTTAAATTTTTGATTTCTTGCAAGAACAGCAATTTACAGGAGAATATGGACAAAATTTTCTACAATGTGTAAGGTTAACATCCCATTAATTTTTAAATATAATCTCATCTTCCATTACGTTACACTAAGTCCTTTTACGATATTTTTACTGTTACGGAATGCCCCGAAAATATATATATATATTTTTTAAATTCTTGATACCTGATTGAGAGACGCCATTCAAAGGAGAATATAGACTTACTTGACTTACTTAACTGTTCCCCATCCGGTTTTCTCAGGGTGTACCCAATCCATTGACATTTCCAATTCTTTATTTGTTGTATGATTGGTTTCTGGTTTGTGATATCCCAGAGTTTCTCGTTTCTAATTGTATCAGGCCACTTTTTATTCATGTTTGCTTCCAAGTTTCACAGCCATATAGTAAAACTAACTCAACATTTGTTTGAAATATCGTGAGCTTTGTTCTTAATCCAATTTGTTTACTTCTCCATATTGGATACAATTGGATGAAAGCTATATTGGCTTTGCTTATTCTGTTTTTGACATCATCTTCTGCTCCTCCATTTTTGGTTATTACTGTTCCTAAATATTAATTTTTTTCCACTTCTTCGCCAATTGTGTTACCTATTTCCAATTTCCGCTTTTTATTCTAATTTCTTTTGTTTTTTCTCCATTTATTTTTAATCCGACTACTTTTGATTCAGTTGCAATGTCTTTCAATTTATTTTCCATATCCATCAAGGACTGCGAAAGGAGGCAAACATCATCGGCAAATTTGAGATCCCCTAGTCTATCTGTCATTTTTCATTGTAAGCCTCTTCTCTTTTTGTCCAAAGTTCTCCTCCTTACATAGTCTATCACAAATAGGAACAAAGTTGGTGCTAACTCACATCATAGTCTTACTCCAGTTTTATTTGTTGTTGGTTCCGATAGCTGGTTGTTGTGAATAAATTGACACTTGCTTCCTTCATACATTTTTCTTATCAGATTTAGTATTTTACTATGCATACATGGTTAGTGAAGAATTTTCCACATTTTGCTCCTATTTAGTGAATCAAAAGATTTTTCGTAGTCGACGAAGACTGTATATAGTGTTGTTCTCCATTCTGCTGACTGTTCTAGTATAGTTTGGAAAGTATTTATATGATCCACACATGATCTATTGGAACGGGATCCTGCCCGTCCCTTCTTTATAGCTTCTTGTATTGGTTGTTTCTTTATTCTATTTAATAATTTTCTTGCAACTACTTTACTCGCAATCGATAATAAGTATATTCCTATTCAGTTACTACATTTTGTAAGATCTCCTTTCGTTGGCAATTTAATAATCATTCCTGTTTCCATTCTTCTGGATACCTCTCTGTTGTCCAAATTTGGGATATGAGGGGATATAAAAGTGCTGTTGAAGTTTCTATATCCACCAACAAAATATCCGGTGGTATTCCATCTTTGCCTGAAGCTTTGCCTTTCTTTAATTGTTTAATTGCTAGTTTAATCTCATCTAGGTTAGGAGTATTTGTATTTACTTTATTCAAGCATGTAATCTCATACTTCTCACCAGTTACTGATGCTTCTAGATTTTCATTTCCTTCTTCTTCTTTAATAATTCTTGGAAGTAATTTTCCATTTTTCCATTTGCTCTTTGTCTGATGTAAGTAACTTCGCATTAAGATATTTAATTGGTTTGTTCTGTTGTATTTTCTTCCTTGCTAATTGTCTTGTTATATCGTATAGTTCTTTTAAGTTATTTTTGTTTGCAGCCTCTTCTGCTTGATCAGCTAGTTCATCTACCCATTTCCTTTTATCCTGTCGAACACTTCATTTAGTATCTTGATCTTTTTGTTTGTATAAGTTTGTTATTTCTTGTTTTTGTTGTCTTGTCCTGGCGTTAAGTCTTTGTTTCAATCCTCCATGTCTCACCTTCCATTACGTTACACTAAGTCCCTTTACGATATTTGTACCGCCACGGAAAGCCCAGAAAATATATTTTTTTAAAATTATTGATACCTGATTGAGAGACGCCATTCAAAGGAGAATATAGACAAGATGCTATTCATTGTGTGAGGTATATGTTTGTTTCATTCATAATGAAAATATTATATTCTCTTGCCTTATATGAAGTTATTATTTCATTTCTGTACAGTTTCGGAAAACCATGAAAATATTTTTGAAATTTTTGTTTCCAAATTATGAAACACAATTCATAGGAGAATATGGAGACAATGTTATCGAATGCGAAAAATGTATATACGTTATTTTTGAATAAAATCTTATGTTTTACCAGTACGTCGCATTATTTTACATTTCGATTTTTGTACCGTTACGGAAAATCTTGAAAAAATATATGTATTTTTAAATTTTAGTTTCTCACAACGGCACGCAATTCACAGCAGAATATGAACAAATTTTTATCAAACATGCGAGATTTATATCTCCTTATTTGTTATATAAAATCTAATGTACCAGTACTACAGATTAAGTCCCTTTTAGATTTAGGTTCCCTTACAGAAAATATTTTTAATCTTCTTGATTCGTCATTAATACACGCAATTAACAAGAGAATATGAACAAAATATTATCGAATCTCTTAGGTTTATGTCTTCTTAATGTTTAAATAAAATCTTCTGCATGAGTGCTTAATATTAAGCCATTTTATTATATTTTTTCCCTTTTCGACAAACCCGGATTACATTTTTGAATTTTGGCTTCTTAACTCCAACACAGCAATTTGTATATATGAACAAAATGTTATGATAAGCCTGAGGTTTATATCTGTTTAATTTTTACGTAAAATTTCATGGACTAGTTCCATATATTAAGTCCCTATCACAATTTTGTACCTTTGCGAGAAACCTCCAATTCTTTTTAAAAATTATTCATTAGTCATTAAGACACAATACACAAGTAAATATGGAACAAATATTATCAAATATTATCGAAAGTGTGATGTTTATTTCTATTTTATTCTTTATCCATGTTATGTGTACCAGTAGGTTATATTAAGTCCCATTTCAATTTTTGTACCGTTACGGAAAGCACCAATATATTTTTAAAATTCGTGTTTCCTCTTTTAAGACGCAATTCATTGAAAAACATAGACAATATCTTAACTATTGTGAGAGGTATATGTCTGTTTCATTGTTAAATAAAATATAATCGTCCTGTATTTTATCCATTTTCTATTTTTGTACCGTAATAGAAAACCCAGATTTTTTAATTCTTGGTTTCTTACTTGGACACGCAATTTACAGGGGAGTATGGACAAAATGCTTTACAATGTGTAAGGTATACATCAGATTAATTTCTTAATTAATACCTTTACGATTTTTGTACCGTCACGGAAAATTCCGAAAATATTTTTGAAAGTCTTATTTCCTCATTGAGACGCGCAATTCTTAGGAGAATATACAGACAATGTTACCGAATGTGAAAGTTTAAATGTGTTTTATTTAAAATTAAATCTTATATACCAGTACTATATACTTGTACCGTTACGGGAAACCATAATAATATTTTTTAAAAAATATTGATTCTTCATTAAGACGCAATTCATAAGAGAATAAGGACAAAATATTATCGAATGTGCTTATCTGCTTAATGTTAAAATAAAATGTTAAAAATGAGTACTTTATACTAAGTCTATTTTCGATTATTGTATCGTTTAGAAAAAAAAAACTAAATTTATCTTCAAATTTTGGTTTCTTCACTTCAACACAGCAATTCGTGTGTAAGACGTAAACAATATGTTATGATATGACTGAGGATATGTATTTTAAATCCTTAATTAAAATCGTATGGTCTAGTACTTTATACGTGTTTTGAGATTCAGCGGGTAGGTTTCTCCTCTTTAAATGGCGGAACTGATTAGACCACCATTTGGTATGAAAGTTTTCAATGACGACCACAATAATTTAAATCATATACTTCCATGTATCGTTTTCACTACATATGAGAGGGCATATTCCATGCATCTTAAGTTTTTAAACCGATAATGATAATCAGTCACTGGCATCATCGTCTTTATTCTATTGAACAATAACTTCTCAGAAGACACAGGCTACATAGTTTATAAACCATTTAATCACTCATTTCACAGTGTGTGTCAGTTTATACTACACCTTATTTCATTACTGTCGTCATTTCTTGTGCTGTTTTCATTTTTTGCTGCTGCAGCTTTGTAGACGAATCCGCAGCTATAAATGTATAATTAATCTGCGTAAATTATTCCCATCTTTATTCTTCATTTCTTATTTAATTCTCACATGACTTTGTGAATTCGGTATAGAGATAAACGTTTTGTGTTCTGCATGCGTCCGCTTCTCTTTTTTGGTAAGCTTTCTTACCCTTTGCATTTGAGAGCGGGGTCTGTAAGTTTTGTGTCCATAGGTTTCTAATAGTGACTCTCTTGTGTGATGGTGTGCTTTCTTTTCTTGCTCGTCTTATGTTGAGTGTTTTATCTACTAAGATTATTTTTATTGATTGGTTGGTTGTGTAGTTGTTGTTGCTTGGAATATCTAGTTAGCCCATCACTTCGGTATATTTTTCCGTTTCCAGAATAACACACGTGCTTTCAAAACTTGATTGTTTTCTTCCTTTCTTTTTTAGGTTCTTGTTGCGGAGGTGATGAATACTGAAAATTTTCGAATCATGCAAATTCGTTACTTTCTCCAATGAGGTGTCTTTGTCGTATGCACCTTACTTCCACTGCCGCTTTGCATCCTACTAACACAAAATAATGTATTTATTTTGAGGGATTTTGTGGATTTATCTGGCCATCTGAAATTTCTTAATCCTCATCCAACACAGATGGGAAAAGATTCCGTTTTAGTGGGTCTTCTTGGTTATTTTGTTAACTCTTATGATTACTCACGTGGTTGGCTAATTGTTGGCCGATCGGGTTCAGATTTCGTTTCTTCTCTTGTAGAGAGATGATGTTTAACAATTTGTCAAACGTGGTCAGCGTTGGGTTCTGTGTCTCAGCGCGGAAGTTGATTTCTTAGTTGTGTACACGAAGTATTTGTTGTTTGCCATTCGTCCAGTCAGGGGTGTCTTCAATTTAGTAGTAAGGTCAGCACTAACTGCCCTGCTTTTGACCCGTTCTAGTTAATAGGTTATCATACGGCGCATGCTAAGTTAGAATAAGAATAAGTCGTCTGTTAGGGAGGAAAACTTTCAATCCCAGGCTTTCATGTATATCTGGAAGGAACTGGTATATTCTTCTCCCTTGTTCGTATATTCTTGCCTTACCATTCAGACATCAAATCCAATTTTGCACTAAGTTTTAGTGGAGCAAACGCACGTAGAATGTCTTGAAATTCCTTTCCATTTCCTATACAGGCAATCAATTGTCGTCCCTCTTATTTTGAATCTTTCATATTGGGGGGAAAAACTTATTACAATTCAAAGCAATTATGGATGTGGTTCTGTAGCCACAGTCATTTCTAAGGCAGACCCTCTCGTGATGCTCTTTGTTTTCTAAAGCCTTTTTTTAATATCTTAAACTATCAAAGCAACAGAGTGATCCGCATGTTGTTCTTGCGTTGAAACATGACTAGAGGAAAGTTTTAAAATCAGAGCAAGGAATTTTGCTCTTAATACTTAACAACATTTAGGTTTGTCGATTTTGCTTTTGAAATTGCTATTTAAATATGTTTGTGTGAAACACGTTATTTAGTAACTCATTTCACAGATATTTAACTTCATTTTTATTTTGATATTCTCTGCAATTCATTGCGTTATTGGTGGTGTTTTCGACCAGCTAAATTGCCTATAAATATAGTTGTTTGGTCATTTTCTGCAGTAGTGTCTATATCTATTAAGTCCCATTCCAATTTTTGTACCGTTACAAAAAAACGAAAATATTTCTTTAAATTCCTTGAGGCAAGCAATTGGCATGCATGATGAACTCCGCTACAGAAAAGTGTACGCCAGGTGGGTTCCGCGTCAGCTGACGCAGTAACTGAAAGTCCGTCGGGTTGACGCATGTCTAGAGCTGCTGAGGCATTATTAAAGGAAGGTGAGGATTTTCTAGCTCACATTGTCACCGGGGATGAAAGTTGGGTGCACCATTTTAGACCGGAGACGAAACGTGCAAGCAAAAAATGGCGACATTCGCCTTCGCCGAAACCAAAGAAGTTTCGCAGCCAGCCCTCATGTTGACTTTATTCTGGGATAAGAAAGGTCCTATTCTAGAACACTATATGTCCCCACGTACGACAGTGACTAGTGCCACCTACACGACCTTCTCAAGAACCATTTGAGGCCAGTGATACGCACAAAGCGAAGGGGATTGCTGAGTGCAGGTGTTTTGCTTCTACATGATAACGCCCGTCCTCATTCTGCTCGTGGAACCATGAAAACCACATTCGCCATACTACTCAGATTTGGCACCATCTGATTTCCACATTTTTGGTCCATTAAAGGAGTACCTTGGAGGGCAGAGGTTCAAGTCTGATGAAGACGTCCACACGAGTGGCTACACAGTCAACCGAAATAATTTTTCTCACGCGGTATCGAAGCACTACCTATCCGATGGCGTAAGTGGATTGAACTGGGAGGAGACTATATAGAAAAATAATGTACAATCAAACATTATGCGTGCATTAAAATAGTGGGAAAAAATAATTGCGGTTTTCATTTGATTCTCCCTCGTATAATTTTCAGTTCCTTAGTTTGATAAATAATGTTCCGGCGCATAACCCGAACTTTTTTCTTTTAAAAATAGGTCTGAAAAAGAGGGTGCGTCTTTTACGCCGATACCCACTTTTTGATGACCTTCGTTTCAGGAAATTTCATCTGCTCTGATTTAGACGATTTCTTTCTTGCTTCCTTGCTGTGCATAAGAGCATTTCAGTCAAGTAGGTTTCCCAAACGTGGATGCGCATGCGCTGTCAACAACGATCACAGCTGCTGTTGCACGAAGGAATTCTCAGATTTTGATTTGGAAGAGGTTTCAAATGACACTTGAGATGAATGTCTGGGTTTTGACGAAGTATAGTAAAATGTATTCTTTTCTAGTTATATTACATAAATTATTTCTTGAAAGTAGACGTACATATTACTACAAATTTGAAAGGTAAGGTGCCTTATACAGGGGGAAATACCGTAAGATTTTATAAAAAAAATAACATTTAATACTCCTCCTCAGAAAATTCTGTGCAAATAAGAATACCACGTACCTGTCTGAGTATTTATAACTTATAGTCGCCCAGAATTTTCTTCCACACTCCTTCTTTCAGTCAATTGCAAACATACATGAGGAAAAATAAAGTCTTGAACCACAATAACCGAAGAAATAAAACGTGTGTCTGTTGTTACTATCTCATCGCATTTGCATGAACGAAGCATAACTTTGCCAGGAATTTACGTAAGCTGTTAGATAAGAATTTCATAACAATATTTATCTCATCTTCTCACGACTTTCAGTTCAAAAGTCACCAGGAGCAAAAGTGAATCAAACACATATTATTACTCGTAGCTGTGTGTGTGTGCCGTGAGGAGTTTCTGTGGGGACGTCTGTAACGCCAGAGTTTTCAGTTAGAAGTCTTGTGTAGCGCATTGATGCAACTTTTTTCTAAATATTCCATTTATCCAATTCGTAACAAAATCGGTTTTCGGGAAGAGACTTCAAATAACCTAAATTGTACGTAATCTCTCCTCTGCATACTAGACTTTTCGTGAAGATGTATGCTGCACTTTAAGTCTATATAAATGTCATTCAAAATTTTAAAATAATATCCAAGGAGTATAAAAATATGTACCCTTCGTAAACGTTAAACTCAGCCCTTGTGTATTCAATCGTACAATGAAGATTTGTATGTGTGGTGGTGATGGTGGAACACCCATTATTTCAAATATCAAAAATATATTCTCCAGGGTTCTCATTGATGATACCAGGTGAGTTACAAAACACATTTCATGTAGTGACATTTTCAGGATCAAAAATGTCACATGAGATTATACATTCTGGGAATCTATCGATTTATCGATTGATTTTCTTCGATTTTCTGCTACTTTTGGCTAATCGCGAAGATGAGAGTGAGTAATGATAGGATGAAATTAACGAAAGGACATTCACAATGAACACCCAAGCCCAGGTAGGGATTCGAACCCGGGATCCACTCCGGGAATTGAGTGTAAGTTTCTTGTCATGTAAACTCTTTCGAGCATTCGGGAGTTGTACCATAAATGGGTACGTGTAGGAAAGGTGGGATGCCATAGCCTATAATGAGTAGTATATCTTTGGAGAGAGAGAGAAAGTAAATTAGAATATGATAATGGTAAAGTAATGAAGTACTAAAAACATCTTCACTACTCCCGTCTATTTTCAACGAAAATTGAAAAAATTGAATAGTTATTGATTTTTGCTGGTCATTAGTTATTTAACGTATTTTCCTACCTGTGGGCTAATCCTGAGAATGAGGATGGGTTAGATATTATATTTATTACCAGTACTAATGTCAACAAAATTGAAAGCGACATTTCATGTTGTTTCCTCCCACTCCTCTGCTGCGTTTGATATGGTTGAGGATCTGTTTCTTATGACAATACATGTTTGGATTCCCTATCTGTGGGTAACGTCTCGATAGAATCTCCATGCCTCACCATTTCCCTTTCAGATTCCTTTATACAAATAGGAGTACCATACGCCTTAACTGACTATGCAAGAACTGAAATCTGAGAATAGAGAGATTACTGGCTAATAATAATAATAATAACAATAATAATTGAATAAATAAATCATCCGCTAAAGAAGACACGAGTTTTGAGAACGGAAATATTATTTTATTTCACCGGATATGAAAGTTATTCTATCGACGGTAGATGCAAATTGCACAATGTCATTTTCGAATACTAAAGGTTTTTGATTATTCTCGACATCAACACAGTCACAAAATTCTTGCAAACTTGTCGTTGGACAGCGTGCACGCGAAAATGCAAAATCAGTTGCATACATTTACTTCAAAGTTCATTGCCTCGCATATTGAATGCTACTGTGTGAAATGTGTGTGACAGAGTTCAAACCAGTGCCGTTTTTGTGAACACTTGATTTTACTTTCGTAGAGACTACTCGTTTGAGACTACCAAAGTTTGTATGAAGTAGTAATAATTTTATCTGCGTGTTTAACCCATACTGTAAAAATCTCAATAGGATGGATATTATGGAAGTCTATTAGACATCCTGGTTATACAATTCGGAAATTGATTACATTTTCATGAGGTATTCGACCCAGATATCCATAAGATTGGGTATTCAGAAGATCTCGACGAGAAGATAATGTCTTGAACACTTTTATGACTTCCTTTCCTTGCACAAAAGCTTCAATATTGAATGGATGATAAAATGGAACGCAATCTTCACATACATAATTTTCCATAATTGAATCTGTTATTCCAAGCACATATCGAGCAAGCTCAAGCATTGCAAATATACCAATGGACACAATTTTCAAAAGCTTTTTTATATCTTTCCAATCGGGATCTTTCCAGTATACTTTACCATGTTCATTGCACATAATTTCTGTTCATCAATTCGTCACATTTATCACCGCAATTGATCCATCTACCTGTAAGAATTGTTTTGGATCTCACATCATAAGGATAAATTGATTCGTACATGTTAGAGATTTACGTAAAACAAACATTTACACGAACAGTATACAGGTGTTCACGGAATGATAAAAGAAACACCACACCGCTCAAGTTCTTTTTTCATAATGATCCTATGCGAACCACCAATTTGGTGCAACAATCATTTCTCAATCTTATACAATTTCAATTAGTTTATTGGATTATAAATACCTTGAAAGAGAGGCGAAAGGGTTTACATATTAGAAATAAAACAATTGAAAATGCAATTTATTCTCGATCCTATTTAGTTTAGTCACGTATACAGGTAGAACATGAAAGTTGTTTTTCGTCACTATAGCAATGACAAAATCCAAAATATTACATCGCTAATGCTGTTACTAAATTCTCGTTAGACGTTTTCATGAAAATTGCAGAGAAAAAAGGAATAATAGGACTGGATTTATATAGTCTCCTTAATAAGTTACTAGAGCTAGGAGAGGGTGGGGGCGGTGGAGCGAAATAGGCATCTTCGTCACTGCTCTTTCTTGGATGTGTTATCCATATTTGTGTACTCATACAAAATGTCCCAGATTCGTTTTTCGCTGGAAGAACATAGTTTCAAATACGAAGATCCGGTATCAGTCTGCATATCTCTGTTAAACTTGTTCTATGTATTATTTGACAATCTGGGGAGGACATAGATGAAGGATTCTACTTTTTTGCAGCGTGAACCTTTATTGTTCGTTGACATATAACGATGCCAGCAATTTTTATTACAGTTAGACATAGCTTGGGGGAGGCAGGACAGGAGATCTTGTTCCCCCTCACCCGAGTACATAATGACTGATATGTGATAGCATTTCCTTCGTAATAACCAAAGGTTGCCAAGATATCAATATCTATATTTAGAACTTTATTTTCACACCTAGATTAAGATATTTCCATGGAGCTTTTCGTGATCAACATAGCCATGTGTGGTTGTAATTGGACCGCAGTGGCTAGCATGCAAAATCTTTGAATGTATTCTTGTTCCTAATGTCGCTTCGTAACGACACTTCTTATCTCAGTAAATTCGGATGGAGAGAGGTTAATGATTAAAAGGGTAAGGTTCAATTAAGCATTTTGAAATTGCTGGTTCTACTATCAAAATTTATTTATGTTTATCTTTTGGCTTATTTTTGTCAAAGTTCCCTCGATCTGGGAACTCCCTCACGTCGCGTGATTTCATATCAGCACATTTGTGTCACGAAAGGTCTGTTTCATTCGATACTGGTATTCATGTTTATGAATGATTCATTCTGTTATATAAACTTCTCCAAAAGTTACCTGACTGCCCTGAAACTTTTGGAAAAGTCCAGAAATCTTTTCAGCTCCTGTCAACCAGCAGGGAGTAGACAACTTTCTTACTTCTCCTTCTACTATACTCTGTCTCGGTTATCTCTGGAGCAGGTGAAGAAAACAAGTCTCATGACACGAGCCGGCTCTACCAATCGACTGCACCTACCAGCCTTAGCAACACCGTGTACTACTTCACTCTCCCCGCTCGATTTTCTCACTTCTGTGTCGCTATGCGCTACCTTACTACACAGATAGCCGGGACAGAGTATAGGAAAAACATGCGGGTAAAGATTTTCTATTCTCGCTTATCACATGAAGTCAGAAACTATATTAATCCAATATATTAACAGAGAACAAAACGAAAAATTTAAATAGGAGTCATAATACAGTGTAATTCAAATTTAGTTACCTAAAGCAAAAGCTGACCAACTCCAAAAGTATTATGTAATATTGATTCAAAAGCGGTTCTAAATACACGCCATACCATGAAGTTTCATTTCTAGGCCAATAGAGGTCAGTTGCTCTGTTACAGGTGACTATGTAACCAATAAACCAGTTGACATGGATTCTTAGAGAGGCGTGTAGAGGGAGCCTAAGCTCTCACTTTTGGCGTGGAGAATTAATCTGTGAATGGAAGGGTTTGAGTTAAAACCAACACCTTATGTAGCACCGTAGTTACAGCTGATACAATGGGTGGAGTAGGGATTTGAGCCATGAATGATCGGTTGTAGTGCATAATTTCCGTACATTACGGTGATACTTGTTAATTGGACAATAAACAAGAAGCTAAACCTGTGTTCGCAGCTGTCAGATGTAACAAGTGGCAGAATATTTTGAAAAGTCACTAATTAAGACAACCAAGAAGATTACATTCCACGTGTAATATGCTTACAACATATTTAGTCTATGGGCCAGTCAAGAATTAGGTATAATTTTGAGGGTACTAATTTTAGTTATATGCTACAGTTATATGGGTGTGTGAGGATGCAAGAAAGAAAACATAATGCCCATTTCAAAGTGGTAACTATTAGATATCGAGGTCAATCCAAAATGGCAGATGTTGACTTTTGATAAAGCGACTATACCTCTGAACACAATGATCCGATTTCAATGATCATTTTCTTTCGAATGAAACCTTCCGATGTGTTCTATATTTAAGGTTATCTTATAGTTTTCAATAGGAGCAACTGTTAAGTAGTTAATCACTGATTAGTTAAAAAAATCTTACTTTTTTACTAATAATTCAATGTATATAATTAATTTGGTAATAATCTAGTTAAGCATCTGAGAAGAAAGTCGACAAAACAAACAATTGTAGTGTAAATCCTTATCTTTAACTTCACATATTACAAGTCTTGTTGATTTTACCTCAGAATTCATATAAAACGAAATAATTATTTGAGTGTGTAGCAAATTTTTCTAGCAGGATTTGGCCTAAGTCCTATTTAATTACACATATTGTAACTGGTATTGACAATTGAATAGTGCATTATTGTTATATATATGTGATAACATTTAATAATCATAATTTGTATTATTAGTACTGTTATTATCATTATTATAATATGTTGTAGTATTGACTAGCCATGAATTTTGTTTAAATATTACTGTTGTTCATGAAAGAATGTTATTGATTGATTGAAAATAATATTTTGGAAGCCTCAGCACTTATGCTATTACCACCCATCACATTATTCTGGACCAATACCATTGCAATAGATAAGAAATCATCATGCGAGACTCTAAAATATCCTTACCCAGGATAAAAACCGATAGTGTAATGGGGAACTCAGCATATATATGGCCAAAACACAGGACAATATGAAACCATACAAAGGTAGCCTCCCATGGCTTAATGGTAACATCGTCGTCTTATAAACAATGAGACTGGGGTTCGATATCCTGTGGAGGCACATAGTGGTTCTGGTCCCACTTTAAACTGTAGGACTTCTCCCGATTAGCCTATATGTGTATAAAGTGGACTTAAAACAAAAACTCAAATGAAACAACTCTGCAAAGGATTACAGTGGCCGTAGGGCAAGACGCCAGAGTCTCGTCGGTCTGCAATACTGCAGTTTTCGACATAAAGTACGTGGAAATGAGGTTAACATTTGGGTGTTCAGAAGAACAGTATAACATGTCTGCTTTGAAGAAATTAGAAATCATTAAAAAAAGAAGATGGACGAGAGAAGTATTATATGTGGGGAGTTAGCATCACGCAATGATGAGAATCCACAAAAAACAGAGTTTTGTACAATGCTGGTATGAGTAGACATTTGGAATTTTTAAATATCCATGATTCATTATATAGCATGATTAATTATATTTATAGTTGCATCGTAATTATAAATATAAATTATAATCTCCCTTTTTTATTCGATTTTATTTCATTTAAACCATTTTTGGTGTACTAGCGAGATATAATCGAGCATTACGTATGATAAATGAACAGACCAATGTACATCTCCAGGATTTTTTGAGGGAAGGGGAAGCAAGGATTTTTCTGCCATGATAGTTTTGTCCCCTTTAAAAAAAACATTGCTTGA
Source organism: Lepisma saccharinum (assembly GCF_977018435.1). NCBI lineage: Eukaryota > Metazoa > Arthropoda > Insecta > Zygentoma > Lepismatidae > Lepisma > Lepisma saccharinum. The sequence goes on from NC_139251.1 coordinate 48,926,818, forward strand.
GTGTGTAGTTATCATGTTCCCTTACAATAATTAATACACATAATTGTGACTCAAATGAAATTATATGGTGAAACATATAATTTTTGGCTGAGTTTCATTTTCCAGAAAGGTGGGTGGGACGTGCCCTCTCCTTGCTGCTCCTTCCGGACGTCCATGATACATACCCGAACATGCAAAATGGTCAACATGTGGTTTGTTTTTTCTTTCAAAATTAGTTTAAAAGAACTTCGTGTTATTGTTTCTGGTGAGTTAAACGCAAGGAAATATAACAGGTAGGAATATTTTCCCCAAAGAACTTCCCTCTCGTTAAAAGGTAAGAAATGGACGCATGGCAGCAGCCTGAAGCGACTTAGGGTTCGGCTGACGTAACACATGATCTCTACACCCTTCTATACTCTAAGCATGGAGTTTTGGAGCTGGACGGAGCGCAGAGTTGGTTTCCTGCCAAACAACAACATATCCAAAACTATTTGGATCATGAAGCTGGTACGGTGTTGTGGAAGAAAATTCGGGATCTAGATCGCAATAGGACAATGGTTTGAGAAAAGCCTCAAAGTATGCAATGATAATGGCCGGATGTTCCAACAAGGCCTTGTGCATTTTCAATTCTTCGAATTAATTTGCTTTGGGCATCAACATGCAGGCCGGTCTGTTGACTCCACAGTTGATTTTATGTTCAGCAAGTTTTTGTTTGGCAACTTCTTGATTTTGGAAATGTTGGTAATTATCTTGGTCACGATCCTCGAATACGGTTAAACACCTTGGACAAACTTCGATGTGTGCACGATGCTTGTACGAATTAGCGTATAATGATGAACATCGTCGTCAGCAATAAGAAGCAGATTGATTTCCATGGCTTCGTCATCAACAATATTAGTTATCCTAACAGGATGCACAAAATGCTTAACTGAAGTATACGAATATACATTTATAGCTAATCGATTTCCTTCTCCATTTCGTACCCTGTTTTCAAACTTTGTTATGTCAGAAATAGCAACAGGGTATTTGATGCATGTTATAGCATATTCAATCTCGTCGATATATTTCTTATAGTGACTAACCTGTTCCGGGTGATTTGAACAATGAATCGGGTGGAGCGCCGCTAAAATGCCCCACATAAAACACTTATTGTCGGTGTTATAAATGTTCAGCACGGCTCTCTTATGCTGAATTTCTACCGGAAGTGGAACGTAGTTTGAAGCAGAAAAAGGTGTAAATTTGTTTACATAAGCGATTAATCTGTGAGGACTTCTACATAAAGACCAACCTGATCCCTTAGCCCCGAATTCATCATGTTTCCTAATCAATTCACTAGTAAGATTAGAATAAAAAACATTCAAATTATCAATGTCTGCCAAATAAAGAACTTGGTTTTTCGTTTTGTGAAAAAAATATTTCTTGTACTATCGGTTTTCTTATATTTACAGATTAGATCAACATATACTTTTATGGAGTTGTTTTCCAGTTTATTTTTCAAAATATTTATGATAGATGTTTTAATTTCCCTCAAAAAAACTAGAAATATCACAGCCTGGTTTCGAAGTAAAAGAAAATCCAGGAGTTGGTAGTTGAATGCAGATCTAATCGGCTTTTGGTCATTAGACATCTTAATTTGTTTGGAAGTAGAAACTTCAGTTTCAGGATGATCAATTTTTCTTTTCAATATTCCATGTCCGTATGATGCTTTGCAAATTTTCATGTGTTTACTTAAATTAGCATTGCTAATTATTTTTCCACATTGAGTACAAGGCTTAGTAGGTAACAAACGATTTATTTTCGAACCTGTTTCGCTATATCTTGCCCTATGCTTGCTAATATTACTTTTGGAGATTAATTTCCCACAAATAACACATTCGATGAAATTGGTAGATGACATTTTTTAAATATGCTTTAAGTAAATAACAATAAGCCGCACAATCAACTCAAAATTCAATAAGATTCTATTTACTAGAAAAAAAAACACTTTTAAACTTACGATAATTGATAGAATGTAACTTAAAAAAACAATAGTTATAATTAGATCCCGGAAGTTTTGGTAAAATGCCTCTTTTTATCTACTGCATATATTGATAATTTTTTTCCGGATATACGTTTCTTATGTTGTTTCGAATGTTTTGGAAGACTTTTCATTTTGCCTATTTTGCCTATTTGGGACCCCACTGCCTATTTTTAATTATAATGCCTTTTTTTGCCTTTTTCAATGAAATTTGACAATTTTTTTTAAAAAAATGTGTATATAAATTATTTTTCTCCCAAAAAACGTTGTTGGCATTTATTTTTCTTCCGTTTATTATGTGAATAGTTTTCGCCTTATTTAAGTAATATTGAACTTACGCAAATTTCAACATAGCTGAAGGAGAAAAGTGTGAGAAAAAAAGTATTTCATGCTTAGTTAGGATATTGCCTTTCGGTTAAAATTTCTTGTGCATGATTGGCTGCTGAAGTGGGCAGGTTGATTTCGAATACAAAGAAGATATTTCTGAAATATCCCTCTCGAACCCGAAAATTTCAGGAAGTTTCGATTGAGCTTAGTTTACCTCAGCAACCAGTCTTGACGAGATGGGGAACCTGGATATCAGCAGCTATATATTATGCTAACAACCTTCAAAAAATCAGTGAGTTGATCGATGCTCTTCCAGAAAATGAAACGGCTTCAATTCGTGAAGTGAAAAATCTCCTGTGCTATTCAAGTTTATTTTTGCACATTATGGTTCATTGACAGAGACAATTACAATTATAGCATCCATGAAAATCTTCGAGGAATCTATGCAGCAGATGATGGAAGTGCCAGGAGAAAAGGGGTCAGCTGTTGCGGAAAAGTGCAAACGGGTAATGAGTGCAAATGAGGACTTGAAACAATTAAAAACAATTTGTGATATTCTAAAAGGTGAAAATGCTGTTACCGAAATGAGTCCAGCTACACCTTGTTTCATGTATGCTCCAATAACTTCTGTCGAAGTAGAAATATCATTTTCTATGATGAAAACATTCTCTCTGACAGACGACTATCAATGAATGTCGAGAACTTAAAAAAAACACCTTGTAGTTATGTGCAATCAAGACGGAGAAAATTGAAATGCTCTTTCCAATTTAGATTTTTAACATTTTGCCAGAAATTATAGATAAAAGTAAGCGACTTGCAAATGTGCCTTTTTTTTGGTTTATTTTGCCTTTATTTCATTTTTAGTGCCTATTTTCCACATTATAAATGCCTTTTTGCCTGCCTATTTTAACAAAAATAAATGCCTGAACTTCCGGGCTCTAGTTATAATTATAATATTTTTTTATTTTTTCAGCTCTGGTATTTATTTATAAATTTTCTCGGGAAAAAATACAAAATTCAATACAAATGCAAATTTATACAAATTCAATCTGTGTGAAAAAACGACTTGAACCACCCTCAAAATAAAATAATTGTAGCTATTACGATAAAATTTTCAGCTATGTTATTTATACAGAATTTCCGGAGACAACAAGTAACATCTGATCACACCAAAACTCAATCTGATCAAAATTACTATGAAAAAAAAATCACTTGATACACTTTTTAAACTTAAAAATAAGAAATAATATGTAGCTTTAAAATAAATTAAGTACTTAACTTTTAACAAAAAAATTATGAGGAGCACTGCAACAACACGTCCGCACTCTTCAAACACTCTCACGATACTGACTGATCTGTAATGCTAAAACCCTTTAAGTAACCTAAGCGCGGACCGCGTTGAAAACATCCGAAACAGAGAGCCAATCAGAAGACACCACGTCATCGCATTACGTCATAACCAACCAATCAGAAAACACCACTTCATCGCATTACGTCATAACCAACCAATCAGAAAACAACACATCATCGCATTACATCATAACCAACCAATCAGAAAACACCACGTCATCGCATTGCGTCATAACCAACCAATCAGAGAACAATATGTCAGATACGGGGTCATCATAATATTGCGTAATAACTTGTTGCATAACATTGCGCAACATGTTGCAATAGAAATAGACCGGAAGTAAATTTGTGTGGGTGGGCGTGGGTGTGCGTGGGTGGGTGTGGATTGGTGTGGGTGGACGTGGGTGTGCGTGGGTGTGCGTGGGTGTGCGTGGGTGGGTGTGGGTGTGCATGGTTGTGCGTGGGTGGGTGTGGTTGTGCGTGGGTATGCGTGGGTGGGCGTACGTGTAGGTGTTACGTACTTTAACTCGAGAGAAATTATGACACTCGTACGAAGTACGAGGTGAAAAATCACAGAGTTGCAATAGTATAAAATCGACAAGAACATCGTCGAAATAGGTTTACCATTGTGCTTAAATGAATAAAAATAATAGGCCTCGTACTAAGTATTGATTTGAAGGAACCTGATTACGCTACTAACCAGGAGAGTATAAGTTGTCAACGTTGCAGAATGGAACTAGCAAATTATACTATGAGCGTAATTTTCTACAAATTTGCTACGTATAGAGAAGAAAATTTAACTGGAACTGATACTATTGACTTGGAGGCCGTGGGTGAAAGTCTTGTTGTTGTTCCATTTTACAGCTGTGTATTCCGTACAATTATGAGCCGATTCTCAAATTCCTATGAACGGAAACGTGCCAGAGGGAACATATTTTGAGGCTGATGTCTGGACAAATGCAGAGTGACTGGAATTATTGATGCTTTCAAGGAGACGTTATAATTGATACAACCATTAATGTATCAACTTTAAAGTCATTTCAAGTTAAGAAAGAAATATTAAGTAGTTGAACTTGCAGTTACAATCTATAATGGATAAATTGTGTTATTTGCTCCTGCGACTATATCTGCTAATATATATAAACCTATACATAATTGGATCAACTTGGGAATTAAGAGTTGTACTCTTTCCCTCCGAATATACGAAATGTTGCGAATACAAACAAACTGAAGAAGAATATGTCTTGTAATGTAATATTGGGACGGGGTATGGACACACTCATCTTCACAAAGCCAATATACATGTAAAAAACTAGTATTGCAATTAATGATAGCACAACGTCCAGATGACATACTATCGTGCTTCATTTGTATCCCAAGTAAAAATTACAAATCATAGTGCAATAACTGATCGGATAAAATACCTCGAAATTAATGGGACAGTTATTTGAGTAGTAGGAAAGTATATAGGATAAACTCGAGAAAGGAAGAGCTCCCCTCAAGCAGGTTTGGCTACACTTAAAACTAGCTCAACATGCCCATATGAGCTTTTTGCTCTAGTGTGGAACCCTGCCTAATCCAAGATTTTTGTAAAAATGCCCTCGGGAATTTTCTGTGAAAGGAAGAGCCTCCTCAGATTGATTTGCGTACACTTACAAAAGGCACTTCTGTGAGATTGTTGTCTATAATTCTGTTAAAAATATGTTCTTCTTGATATTGTTTTGGATACACCTGAATTTAAGCCAAAAACCCACACCTACCCATACATATTGACTTCTGGTTTAAGTTCAATTGGGCACCAGGCTCAATTTGCTTATCTAATATTAAAACAATGCAATTCTTCTAGAATTGCTCCGTGATTTTCTTATTTCTTACATCATATGTTTGCATGTTTCTCCTCTGTGTTAGTGTTTGTTTAGATCAAAATGATTAATGTGCACAATTCCCGACACGGTAGTATTGAATTTTTGCTTTGCATGTTTCAAGTGGTTCTCCTCTGCGTCAGTGCTTACAGTATTGAAGCTTTGCGTGCAAACAAAATTACATCAGCCAGTATTCTGAGAGTGGCTGAGGAGAACAGATGTGTTGTTACAGTGCTTCTCATACTTACAGGCCTGTTTGGTTTATTCATATTGAACAATATAAAATCTGATATTTGTTGTAATCCACTCTTATTTAGAGTCAGGCTTATATCTGTCCCAGCCTGTTATACAAAAATCAATACATAACACAGTGCTAGGCCATTGCCATTCTAGATATGCATGTCCGTGCAGGCATTTGTGCTAGGTCAGTGTGAATCAATATTTATTCTTTTTTTCCACTTGTGGGCTATTAGCTTTACAACCTGTCATAAGATAAGCATAGAGTTTTGATTTAAAACCCAAAAAAGTTATATAATAAACCGAGGATAAAAATTAATAATAATATTAATATTATTAATATTAAGTATATACACTAAATATACAAATCACACTGCTGAACCCAACTTATATTTTTTATTCAGTATAAAGTTTTGAATTGAAGCCCAGAAAATATTATATAATAAACAACAAGAAAAATGCCAAAACAAAAATATTGTGACCAATGCAATAAAAATATATTTAGCTCTAATTGGGCCAGACACCAAAAGATTTGTAACCCAGACAAATGCAGAACTCCCACAAAAATATGCCCCAAATGCCATAGAAAATATAACATGGAATATTTCACATATAAACATAAAGGTACTTGCTCTGCACAGTCACCAATATTGCCCCCACAACCATCTACATCTGGTCTGAAAAGGAAGCATGAAGCACCTGTTAATGCTGGACCTGCAAAGCAGCCACGCTATGCACCCATCCATGCAGTTTTAATGGCCAATTAAGGGATTATCGGTTTGTATCAGAGCCAAGATGTGGCATTGAGAATTTTTTGAACAATATAAATCCTGATCTGCAGGCAATTCTTAATGCACAAAATGGCTCTTATAAGCTCTCCCTCAAATTGTTTGCACAATATAAGAAGCCAAATGGCACAAAATTTACACAGCCCCACATAACAGAAACTGTACCGGTATATTCAAATGCAAATTCAGACAAAATAATAAGCAGGTTGATAGATCAATTGAATATTAAACACTCTGAATTTGCGGCAAAATAGTCTGGATGGAGCCTATACGGATCTTCACACAAGTTATATGTTAATATTTCTGAATTCAGCCCATTACAAGGATCTACATATCTGCCATTACCTGCCAATATTAAAAACAAAAGAGCCGTGGTTAATATAGAAAATACCGACCAGAAATGCTTTTTGTGGTGTATATTAGCTGCTTTGTTTCCAGTTTCAAGAAATCCTCAGAGAATAAATTATTACAAACAACATGAACATGATTTTGATGAGGCAATGGAGGGTTTAGAATATCCAGTGTCTGTTCAGAATATTGATAAATTTGAAAAAAAGGCCAGGCATATCAATGGCAAACAATTATCTATTAATGTATTTATTTGTTCCACTGGCCGTGGCAATTGCTTGATAGAACCTCTCAGAATCAGTACATTTGATGATGATTCTGCTGTTCCAATTGATTTGCTCTTAATTGAAGGGGATGGCACATATCATTACACTCTGATACACAGTCTTGAAGCTTTAGTGAGAACACAACTAGACAAATCCAATACAATATTTAAGTTGTGCAGAAGATGTTTAAGTGTATTTGATGGTAAAAAAATAATAAAAGGGGTTTGTAAAGTGAATGCAGAAATTGCCAAAAACAAGTTAATTGAGCATCTGAAATACTGTGGCAACTATAAACCTGTTCATATGGTGATGCCTAATCCAAGTGAAAATGCAAAATTCAAAAAGTTTGAAGCCTTGTTGGAACACCCAGCATATATTGTCTGTGATTTTGAATCAAACCTCAAACCTCTTGCATTCTGCAATCCAGATCCTGAAGAATCTTCAATTACACCATACCAGCTACATGAACCTTCCAGCTTTTATTATGTGATTGTACAGGATGGTGTTGTTACCAAAAAAGATTCATACTTGGGGCCAGATGCCATCAAAATATTTGCACATAGAATAGAAAATGAGTGCCATGACATAGCATCTAACATCTTATTAAAATCAAAACCCATGTTGCCTTTAACAGAGAAACAGATTGAAGATTTCAACAATGCAGAAAAATGCCCGGTATGTGATTCTGAATTTTCAGATAGAAATATCAAGGTGAAACACCATTCTCATACAGATGGTAAATTCAAAATGACCCTGTGTAATAGCTGTAATATTAAGATCAAGAGACCAAAATTTGTCCCTATATTTTGCCATGGAGCATCCAATTATGATTTTCATCATTTGATCAGATATGAGGGGTTTGACAAGCAGAATTTAAATATTTTAGCTGAAAATGATGAGAAATATATATCTATTAGCAAAATAATTAAAGTTAATGGTGTTCCTATTCACATAAGATTTCTTGATTCCTACAGAATTTTATCTGCTAGCCTGGCCACACTGGCCACTCAATTATCTGATGATCAATTCAAAATCACATGTGCTTTGTTTCCAAATCAGGACCTGAAATTAATTAGGCGGAAGGGTGTATATCCATATGACTATGTTACAGATTTTTCTAAATTTGATGAGTGTGCTCTGCCACCGCAACATGAGTTTTACAGCAAAATCAGAGGATCTGGAATCACTGATGATGATTATCACCATGCCCAATTGATGTGGAACAATTTAAAATGCCAGACATTTGGTGATTATCACATGGCATTTTTAAAACTTGATGTGACCCTCTTGGCTGATATACTTCAAGCATTCAGAAAATCTTCCATGCAAAATTATGAACTGGATCCAATTTATTTTTACAGTGCCCCCGGCCTAGCATGGGCTGCAATGTTTTTGAACACTACAATGCAATTGGAACTGATCCAAGATCAAGACATGTATCTGTTTATGGAGCAATGTATAAGAGGAGGGATGGTGCAATGCTCTCAGAGATATACCAGAGCTAATAACAAAGGTATTCGTGATTATAATCCAGCACGGCCATCAAATTATATATTGTATGTGGATGCAAACAGCCTGTATGGTTATGCCATGATGGATAAACTGCCATATGCAGGGCTTGAATGGGTTGAAGATTTTAATATTGAAGATCTTAAGGATTTTGATGACAGTAACTATGGCCTCTTCTTAGAGGTTGATCTGACAATTCCAGATGATTTACACAACAAATTTTCTGATCTGCCCACAATTCCTGAGGTTAAGTGCTCACCTGGCTCTAAACAGAAGAAATTGATGATGACACTGGAGCCAAAACAGGGTTATGTCATATATTACAAAAACCTCCAGTTCCTGATGCATCATGGTGTTCAAGTGACCAAAATTGGCAAAGTTTTGAGGTTCAGGCACTTAAAATGGTTGAAATCATATATTAATACAAATACAGTGCTTCGAACATCTGCAAACAGCCAATTTGATAAGGCCTTGTTTAAATTGATGGTCAATTCTGTGTATGGCAAAACTATTGAAAATGTCAGAAAACATACCGATGTTAAAATAATTACTGACCCCAGCCTGAGCAAAAAATTGGTTGCAAAGCCTAATTTCAATTATAGAAGAATTTATGATGAAAATATGGCACTTTTCAACATGAAAAAAACAAAAATTAAGTTTGATAAACCTATTTAAGTAGGGGCTGTGATATTGGAATTGGCCAAATTACATATGTTAAAATTGTATTATGATGTGCTGAAACCTTTTTATGGTGATAGTGTAAAATTGATGTACATGGACACGGATAGTTTTGTTCTTGATATTAAAACAGAAGATGTTTATAAAGATATGTCCCAGCCTGAATTGCTTGAATATTTTGATACCAGTGAACATACAAGGATTCAACACCACAACAAAAAGGTGTCTGGCAAGTTAAAAGATGAGACACTTGGTGATGTTATTGTGGCATTTGCTGGGTTAAGTGCCAAGATGTACAATTCTGAGCAATTGAAACAACAATTGGAAGAGCAGATAAATAATGTCCAGGCACAGCTCCAAACAATTGTCAAAAGCATAAAATCACAAGAAGATTTTGATCTAGTGATTTCCACTCTAAAGGAACAGATACAGTCACTCCAAATACTAATCTGGACCCTCTGAACAATGCCATAGCCGAGGTTAAAGAAAAAATTGAGACACTTGAAAATTTTATGAACAACTTGCCATCTTCTGATACTTTAAGTGCAATAACTCGGAGTGTAGCAAATATTAAGCTGCAACTTGAAACATATGAAGATTTTGGAAAAATTCAAAGCACCATAACCCATCTTGAAGGTACAATAGCAGCAGTGCAAAGTGATTTGGCAAATGTACAAGAATCCCGCCTGCCCGGGATTGTAGATACCCTTGTCAGTGTCCAGCAACAAATCACAAAGCTTGAAAACCTCAATACTGAATCTGAACTATCTCATTTTCATCATTTGATTGATGATATCCAAACAAAACTTGAAATTTTACAACAATCCACACCCTCTCAGGCAGATATAGCCCTGCTCCAAAATGCTATGCAAAATGTGGCTGATGCTTCTGAATTAAACAATGTAAAATTGGCACTTGAATCTTTGCAAAATACAGTATCAAATCTGCCCACATCACAGGAACTTAAAAATATTAAGAGGGCAGTGAATCGCATATTGAAATCAGAAGATATCAAGAATATCCAGGCAGAGATCAAACATCTCACTCAGACAGTTGCCACTCTACCAACCAATCAACATATTAATGAATTGCATGCCCTGTTTGAGGATATCAGAAGACAGGTCCATGATCTTACTGCTCAAAATTCAAAATTGGCAGTTATTGAAAATTTGCAACAAATTGTAGCTAATATCAAGCAACAGCTAGGGACCATGGAATCCAATCAAGCAAATGCCCTGTCTGTTTTTGCCACCCAGCTACAAGAAATTGTGCAACAATACAAGAAACTTGCTGTGGACATAAGAATCAAGCCGGGGCACGATGAGATTGTTAGGACTATCAATGAGCACCTTGAATCTGTAACAAGCAGATTGCTCACAGCAGAAAAGGAAATAACAGGCATAATCGAGAATCCAAAACATTCAGTAATTCTTGAATTGTACGGCATCCCCAACAAAGAATATGATTCTCCATTTACACCAGGTGGCAAAATATATATGCTGTCCCCTGCACCATTTTATTACCAATTTTTTGTTGGGGGCACATTGAGACCAATCAAAATCAAATATTGGCTACAACCACAGGCACACCACTACCCCACATTATCAATAACAAATGCTGATAACAAAGTGAAAATCACCAGTGTAGAATTAGAGGATTTTACAGACCCCAATACATTAGAAACAGCCTATGCTGAAGATGATGGCTCTTTGGAATTTAAAATACAAATAGGGGACAAATTATATTTAGAAAATCCTGCAGTCTCAGCTGCTGAACACCCCATAGTTGCAATATTCTTGTTTACATATTATGTCTAGAAAAATTATTGTTGATGAATTACACAGACAGGCCAGACATAATTTTAAGAGACTCCCAGTAGTCACAAAAAGCATAGATGATTTATGGCAAAGCGACTTGATTGAAATGGCAAGTGGGCAGTTGAAAAACTTAGACAAAATCAACAAGGGCTACAAATATCTACTCACTGTAATAGACACATTTTCAAAATTTGCCTGGGCTGTGCCACTCAAATCCAAGACTGGAACATGTGTTACAGAAGCCATCAGAACAATCATCAATCAGAGTGGAAGATCTCCGCGCTATTTGCAAACAGATAATGGCAAAGAATTTTATAATTCAGTGTTTCAACAATTTATTAAAAGCCAGTCAATACAACATTATTCGAGTTACAGTGATCTCAAAGCCTCAATTGTAGAGAGATTCAACAGAACCTTAAAAAATCTTATGTATAAACAATTTACCCTGCAAGGTAATTATAAATGGATTAATATTCTTCCAGAACTTCTACATAAATATAACAACTCGGTCCATTCCACAATCAACATGAAACCCTCTGAAGTAACTTCATCTGATGAGCAAAAATTGATCAGCACTGTTTATTATCCTAGATACCAGCCAACAGCAAGAAAAGCCAAATACAAGGTGGGTGATCAAGTAAGAATCAGCAAATATAAGCACTTATTCAAAAGAGGCTTTACAAGAAACTGGAGCACTGAATTATTTACAGTGGTTCAAATTAAACCTGGGACCCTTAACACATATATAATAAAGGATCATCGAGGAGAAATTCTCAAAGGCAGGTTCTATGAACAAGAGCTCAGCAAAACTAAACAGCCTGACACATATCTCATAGAAAAAATCATCCTCAGAAAAGGCAACAAGTTACTTGTCAAATGGCTAGGACTTCCAGAACACAGCTGTATCGATGCAAACAAAATAATAATATGAACACCTGGGATGTTATAAAAAGGCTGCCAGAACCTGAACAACAGAATAAGAGAAATGGCAAATTGCTGCCTGATAATATTAGGTGTCTTATTGTTGGGCCATCTGCTTGTGGTAAAACTACACTAATGGTTGATAATTTTTTATTGGCACCCAACTGGTTAGACTGGAAAAACAGGCACTTGTATATCTTCTCTAAGAGCTTGGAACAATTAAAATATCAGCAGCTGATGAAGCTATATGATGGATTGGATATTGCCACTTTTGAACCAGATGTTAAGCCACTTCATGAATGTCTCGATAATTCTGTTGTTGTGTTTGATGACATTATATTGGATAATCAAAACAAGGTTACAAATTTTTTTACACAGGGCCGACACAAAAACATTGATTGCTTCTACCTGGCACAGACTTTTTCAAAAATACCCAAGCAACTGATCCGAGACAACAGCAATTTTATATGTGTCTTTCATCAAGACCATACCAACCTCAAACACATACATGATGAATATGTAGGTGGGGACTTGAGCTACAATGATTTTTCCAAGATTTGCAGTAAGTGCTGGAACCAGGACAGTTATGGGTTTGTCACAATTGATATGACAAGAACACCCAATAGTGGCAAATACAGAAATAAAATCAACAATTTTCTAGACATTGAAACATAAATAAATAACCATGAAAAGGCCAATCATTGATGATCTTAAATTAAGAGATTATCTTGTAAAAAGATTTAAGGGATGGAAATCAGAGAACCGAGGAATTTATGAAAAACACAAACAAACAGAACAGCCCATAATTGATGCTATTGGTGAATTAGGTAAAAATATCAAAACTGTTACAGAGCAAAATCAAAATTTGATCACAGAGCTTGTACCTGTAGCTGCAAGGAACATATTAGATTATCCATTCACCCCACTTTCCAGTATTCATACACCTAGTCCTATTGCTCCTAGAAGAATTGAAGCTAGTCAGGATCCTATTGAATTGGGTCTTCTTGCTCAAAAATATTTAACCACACCTAAAGACAATAAAGATGAGGTTTTTGGCTTATATGCTGACACAGAGCGGGATGGTAGCATCATACATAGAATTGGCAATTTCAGAGTAACATTTATGGGGGATGATCTGATTGTATATTCAGAATCTCATCTTGGAGAAAAAGGTGCTTTTGTTAAGTACCCCGGCACACCTGGATTGTGGGAACTGATGACTAGGAAAAGGCCTGGCAGCTATACAGATCAAGATTATGAATATTACAAAGAAATATTAATAAAATCAGATGCTCTATACCAGAACAATGATCCCACACAAAAAAGAGTCAAGTCTAGCAGTGGAGCAAAATACAATAATTTAATCAAGCCCATATGGTCACAAATCAAGACTGGCAGTGGAATCAAACAATACAACACCCTGCCTAAAGAATTTGTGTGGGTTGATGATGTCAGGAAACTTGTAGATAGGTTATTGGTGATAGCTGGGGAGGAAAATGCTGGCAACAACAATTTTTACAATGAAAAGGTTGGAATTATGGACATGATAAGCACAAAATTGACTAATTTTATAGTGAATGACACTAAGGGGATTGGATATCTCATAAAAATTATTAATACTCTACCCCCCAAATTTTGGAATATTTCTGAGGGTCGGGGCCTTGTTAATGACATTATAAACAAGCTGCCATTTGAACTACACATTCCAGGCTATCAGTATTGTGGTCCAGGCACAAAATTGGATCATAGATTAAACAGAGGTGATCCTGGTGTTAATCCCCTAGATGCTGCTTGTAGAGACCATGACATAGCATACAACACACATTCTGATCTTGACAAGAGACATGTTGCAGACAAGAAATTAGAAGAGGCTGCATTTGGCAGATTTGTAAGCAAAGATGCTTCTTTAAGTGAAAAAATAGCAGCATTGGGAACCACCATAGCTATGAGCACCAAACAAAAATTGGGGTGGGGGTTGTGAATATGTATATAATAAACCTACAATGAAGGCCAAGGGTATTATGTATCAAATACCTTATGCAGGTCTCAAATCTCTTAAAACTATTGACAGTCTTTTGACCAAAAAGCAGCGCAAGAAAAAAATTCTTGTATTGCAAAAGGGCATGGTATGAAATTGTTACTTAGTACCCCCCAATTAAAAAAATTACAGCAATCAAGAAAAAAATCACATGTGGGGGGATTTATATTTACCATCCCTGCCATCTTAGCTGCTCTCGGGGCTGTTGGGAGCTTGGCTGGGGGATCAGCTGCCATAGCAAAAACAGTAATAGATGCCAAGAAAAATAGGGCAGAATTAGATGAATTTTGGATCGCCATAACCTGGCCATGGAGAAGCAGGGCAAAGGTGTTAAGAGAGCCATGAATAAGTTTAAAAAACAAGAGCCGCTTACAAACCAAGATATTGAAGCTTTAATCAAGCCACTGGGCATCAAAAATTTTAGAGGTGTGTACATGTCTGATTCTTTACCAGAACAACCACTCAACAAAGAGTGTGGCATTGTTAATTTGGATAAGTACAAAAATCAGGGCACTCACTGGATTTGCTATCTTAAATATTTAAAAAATCAGGCATTTGTGTTTGATTCATTTGGAGGTGTTCCACCTGAAAATTTAATAAAATATCTAAATTCAGCTAAGCTTTATTACAATAATACCCGTGTTCAAAATTTCAAAGATGTTAATTGCGGACATTTGTGTTTATCTGTTCTTAGATATATGTCTCAAATAAATAAACCATCAATTGAAGATTTTCAAAAAGCCTTGTGGTATCTGAAACATCATGGGGGTATTTCATCTCACCAGCCAAAATTCAATATTGAAACTCAAATTGCATGATGACATAGTGTATCCCAAAACAATAGCTCTCAGAGCATTTTACGGCATGTACTTGATCCCTAATATTACACACCACAACAACAAAATTGCAGTAGGGGATGAAAAAATTGTCATCACTCCAGGGCAATATAATCTGTCCACTCTAAATGCTCAATTACCCAGAGGTGTAGTGTTAAGTCAAAATTCTGTCACTCACAGAGTAGAGATTGTATCTGCCACAGAAAAAGTGGATCTGGGTACTATAGGAGAGCTGTTAGGATTTGAGAACAACACAAAACTTGAAGCAGGCATCAAACACACTGCTATGAATATACCTAAATTCTTAGCCATAGAGACTCTGAATATTCACTGTAATGTGGCTGAGGGTATGATCACCAAATCAAATGGCATAGGCACTCACAAACAAACCGGCATTATTGCAACATTCAAACCTAATTCTGAATTTATGGAGCCCATCATCTACAATCCATCCCCAACATTATATTTTCCTGTGTGCCATAATAGAATAGATTATATTGAATTGATGGTCACTAATGAAAAAGAAGAATTAGTTGATTTTGCTGGAGCCACAACAACTGCAATCATAGAGATTAATATTTAAATAAAAATACATACAAGAATAAAATGGAAAATATTGAGAGTTATGAGCTACAATCATTCCCTCCAAACAGGAGGACATTTGCAAATTTAAATCAACCCAACACAGAGATTGAGGTTGATCTTGATGTAGGGGATGGATTTATACACCCCCACAGAGCAGATCTATACATCAAATTTGATGTTGTAAAGCTCGATGGAACATATCCGGCAAATTCAAATATAAGACTGGTAGATAATTTTGTGCCGCATCTATTCTCTGAAATTGAGATCAGAAAGCATGGCGTTGTTATAAACAGAGTGGATTATCCCGGCATTACCTCCACAGCTTTGGCCACATTAAAATTATCCAAAACCGAGGCTTCTTATTACAAAATAGGTGGATTTGAGGCTGGTGATAAGATATTATCTAAAAACCACACAGTGCTGTTCCCCATGCGCCTGTTGCCAGGATTCTTCTCAGATTACAAAGATATTATGTGGAAGGGTGGGTTAAGAATCACATTTAGAAGAGCTGCAAATGATAACAATGCTTTGATGAGGTACAGTGCATTAAACTCTACAGGGGAAGCTCTGCCTAATACCCTACCTGATTCAGGCAAATGCATTATTCAGACTATGGAGCTAAGAATCCCTGTTGTTGAATATGAGGCCAGTTATGCTCTTAAATACAAAGCTGATATAATAAAAAATCCACAGATTCCCCTACAATTTTATACATATCAATGTGTACAGAAGCCCGCAACTGGTACATATTATGAGTTTGATGCTACAAATTCATTCTCCAGCATACAATACGACATGCCTGATTTTGTAGTAGTATTGTTTCAGACTGGAAGACACAATAATCAGGAAAAAAATTCAAGTAAATTTGATAACTGCAACATCAAGAACATATATCTTAAAAATGGCAGAAATGAGGTATTTCCTAGAGAAATTATAATTTAGACATGTCCAAGGATGATTTCCTTAAATTATATGAGGCATTTACATCCTTCAAAAGAGTCACTACAGGCAATACTGACATGTATTACACACCAGATGAATTCAAGGCACAGAGACCCATGTTTGTAATTAACACTTCAAAAAGGAAACAAGTTGTGGTGAATGACAGGACAAACATTAAAATTATCTGTGAATTCCATGAGGCATTACCTGATGACACCATATGTAGTGTTATTCTCATAGGTGAAAAATCATATGTTTATGATGTAAGAAATGAGAGTCACGGAGCAATTCTATAGGTCCGATTCAAACACAGAGGCCCTTTGATTATAAAACAATAATACCAACACTTTGCCGTCAGGAAATATATTACTTACCCAAATTTTATAGCACCTCTGCTCGTGGCAGAAAAGCTTTTA
Organism: Lepisma saccharinum; assembly: GCF_977018435.1. Classification (NCBI taxonomy): domain Eukaryota; kingdom Metazoa; phylum Arthropoda; class Insecta; order Zygentoma; family Lepismatidae; genus Lepisma; species Lepisma saccharinum. The sequence continues at coordinate 48,943,734 of NC_139251.1, forward strand.
TATATATTACCTACCCAAATAACACAGCACATCTGCCAAAAGCTTAAATACAGAAATATGCAATGTTTTGTAAGTTACAGACTTGGGATTATATTATTGCAACAAGACCAAACCTAAATGCAATTCAGTTTGCACGACAAATATCCAAGAAGCCAATACTAGGAATTTCCTCAATATGATGGATGGTAAGTAATTTTCCCTGAAAGGGGCACAGTGTAGATAATAATTTCTCTTTGAGTCCCATGATAAATGACATGTAATTTCCCTCTGAAAAAGCATAGTGCAGGTTAAGCCAACACATATAATCTCCCAGGCATTTACTAATTTCTCTTTGATGATGGATAATATGTTATTTCTCTCTGAAAAGACACAGTGTAGATTTTATCTGCTGGCATTAATTTCCCGGGCAAGCATGATTTATTGCTGGCCGAAACATGGGACTGATCAAAAGATTGGAAAGAACATGGAAGCAATTAATTATGTTTGTTCGCCCCTCTCCCATTGTATTGATCAGGCAATTTTGCCTGCATAGCTGAGCTGATATTTTCATACCCAGACAACAGCAATAACAAAACTCTGGTGATTCCCAATAGAGAATAATTTTGCTCTGTTGTACAAGATTTTTTACTAGGTTTAAGATCTGGGGGCTATCAACTAGCAATAATTATTCTCAAAATCTCACATATGGAAATATTATTTTGCCACATATATTTCAATCTCTCAGGACTCAAACCCAAAAGCCTCCTGATTACAAGACAACAATATTAACATTTTGCCATCAGGGGAGGCTTCATATTTTATGAGGACTCAAACCCAAAAACCTCCTGATTACAAGACAACAATATTAACATTTTGCCATCAGGGGAGGCTTCACATTTTACCAGAATTCAAACCCGAGCCTCCCGATTACAAGGCAATAAAAACCATGCACCACACTCTACTGGGTTTCAGAACCCAATAAATATGAGCTTTATATCAATTCAAGATTCCTGGGACTTTGACAGAAAAACATACTATAAACAATAAGATGATAAGAGAACTTGGCATAGTTTTAAGTGTAGGCAAATCAATCTGAGGAGGCTCTTCCTTTCACAGAAAATTCCCGAGGGCATTTTTACAAAAATCTTGGATTAGGCAGGGTTCCACACTAGAGCAAAAAGCTCATATGGGCATGTTGAGCTAGTTTTAAGTGTAGCCAAACCTGCTTGAGGGGAGCTCTTCCTTTCTCGAGTTTATCCTATATACTTTCCTACTACTTATTTGATCCCTGAAACTGTGGAAGCGGATGACGTTTACTAGCTTCACCTTGACAACTGTATTACTTAACCAGTGTAAAAGTATATAGGATAAATTCGAGAAAGTATGAGCCCCCCTCAGGCAGATTTGGCTACACTTAAAACTAGCTCAAGATGTGCGTATGAGCTTATTGCTCAAGTGTGGTACTCTGTCTAACCCAAGATTTTTGTACAAATGCCCTCGGGAATTTCCTGTGAAAGTATGACCCCCCTCAGATTGATTTGCCGACACTTACAAAAGCTACATCTGCCAGATTGTTGTCCATAAGCTTGTTAAAAATATGCCCTTCTTGATATTGTTATGGCTATACTTAAAACTAGGCCAAGATGCTCATAAGAGCTTATTGCCTCTAGTGTAATCTTATTAGCTACATCTACACCCACACCCACACACATACATATTTACTTCCGGTCCACTTCCGGTTTAAGTTCAGAGAATTAATGTTAACCCGAATATTTTAATTGGGCACCAGGCTCAACTTGTATATCTAGTATTAAGATAATGTAATTCTTCTAGAATTGCTCTGTCACTCTCTCATTTCTTACATCATAAACATATGATTTTTCACCTATAAGAATAACACTACATATAGTGTCATCAGGGAGTGTATCGTGGAATTCACAGATAATTTTAATGTTTGTCCTGTCATTAACCACAACTTGTTTCCTTTTTGAAGTGTTGATGACAAACATGGGTCTCTGTGCTTTGAATTCATCTGGTGTGTAATACATGTCAGTATTGCCAGTAGTGACCCTTTTGTATGCTGTAAATGCTTCATATAATTTGAGGAAATCATCCTTGGACATGTTTAAATTATAATTTTCTCTAGGGAACACCTCATTTCTGCCATTTTTAAGATATATGTTCTTGATGTTGCAGTTATCAAATTTACTTGAATTTTTTTCCTGATTATTGTGTCTTCCAGTCTGAAACAGTACCACCACAAAATCTGGCATGTCATATTGTATACTGGAGAATGAATTTGTAGCATCAAACTCATAATAGCTACCAGTGGCAGGCTTCTGTACACATTGATATGTATAAAATTGTAAAGGCACCTGTGGATTTTTTAGGAAATCTGCTTTGTATTTAAGAGCATAACTGGCTTCATATTCAACAACCGGGATTCATAGCTCCATACTCTGAATAAGGCACTTGCCCTCATCAGGTAGGGTATTAGGCAGAGCTTCCCCGGTAGAGTTTAATGTACTGTACCTCATCAAAGCATTATTATCATTGGCAGCTCTTCTAAATGTGATTCTTAAACCACCCTTCCACATAATATCTTTGTAATCTGAGAAGAATCCTGGAAACAGGCGCATGGGAAACAGCACTGTGTGGCTCTTGGATAATATTTTATCAGAAGCCTGAAATCCACCTATTTTGTAGTAAGAAGCCTCGGTTTTGGATAATTTTAGTGTGGCCAAAGCTGTAGAAGAAATACCAGGGTAATCTACTCTGTTTATAACAACACCATGTTTTCTGATCTCAATTTCAGAGAACAGATGTGGCACAAAATTGTCTACCAATCTTATATTTGAATTTGCAGGATAATCTGTACCATCGAGCTTTACAACATCAAACTTGATGTATAGATCTGCTCTGTGGGGGTGTATAAAGCCATCCCCTACATCAAGATCAACCTCAATCTCTGTGTTGGCTTGATTTAAATTTGCAAAGGTCTTCCTGTTTGGGGGGAATGATTGTAGCTCATAACTCTCAATATTTTCCATTTTTTTTGTATGTATTTTTATTTAAATATTAATTTCTATGATTGCAGTTGTTGTGGCTCCAGCAAAATCAACTAATTCTTCTTTTTCATTAGTGACCATCAATTCAATATAATCTATTCTATTATGGCATACAGGAAAATATAATGTTGGTGATGGAGTGTAGATGATGGGCTCCATAAATTCAGAGTTAGGTTTGAATGTTGCAATGATGCCAGTTTGTTTGTGAGTGCCAATGCCATTTGATTTGGTAATCATACCCTCGGCCACATTACAGTGAATATTCAGAGTTTCTATGGCTAAGAATTTAGGTATATTAATAGCAGTGTGTTTGATGGCTGGTTCAAGTTTTGTGTTGTTCTCAAAGCCTAACAGCTCTCCTATAGTTCCCAGATCCACTGTTTCTGTAGCAGACACAATCTCTACTCTGTGAGTAACAGAATTTTGAGTTAACACTATACCTCTGGGTAACTGAGCATTTAAAGTAGACAGATTATATTGACCTGGAGTGATAACAATTTTTTGATCACCAACTGCAATTGTGTTGTTGTGGTGTGTAATATTGGGGATCAAGTACATGCCATAAAATGCTCTGAGAGCTATTGTTTTGGGATACACTATATCATCATGTAATCTAAGTTTCAATATTGAATTTTGGCTGGTGAGATGGAATACCCCCATGATGTTTTAAATACCACAGGGCTTTTTGAAAATTTTCAATTGATGGTTTATTTATTTGAGACATATATCTAAGAACAGATAAACACAGATGTCCACAATTAACATCTTTGAAATTTTGAACACGGGCATTATTGTAATAAAGATTAGTTGATTTTAGATATTTTACTAAATTTTCAGGTGGAATACCTCCAAATGAATCAAACACAAATGCCTCATCTTTTAAATATTTAAGATAACAAATCCAGTGAGTGCCCTGATTTTTGTACTTATCCAAATTAACTATGCCACACTCTTTGTTGAGTGGTTGTTCTGGTAAAGAATCAGACATGTACACACCTCTAAAATTGTTGATGCCCAGTGGCTTGATTAAAGCTTCAATATCTTGGTTTGTAAGCGGCTCTTGTTTTTATAAACTTATTCATGGCTCTCTTAACACCTTTGCCTTGTTTCTCTATGGCCAGATTATGGCGCTTCATTTCATCTAATTCTGCCTTATTCTTCTTGGCATCTATTACTGTTTTTGCTATGGCAGCTGATCCCCCAGCCAAGCTCCCAACAGCCCCCAAAGCTGCTAAGATGGCCGGGATAGTAAATATGAAGCCACCTGTATGCAATTTTTTTCTAGATTGCTGTAATTTTTTTAATTGAGGGGTACTAAGTAATAATTTCATACCATGGCCCTTGGCAAGACAAGAATTTTTCTTCTGGCGCTGCTTTTTGGTTAAAAGACTATCAATAGTTTTAAGAGATTTAAGACCTGCATAAGGTATCTGATACATAACACCCTTGGCCTTCATCCTAGGTTTATTATATACATATTCACAACCCCCACCCCAGTTTTTGTTTGGTGTTCATAGCTATGGTGGTCCCCAATGCTGCTATTCTTTCACTTAAAGAAGCATCTTTGCTTACAAATCTACCAAATGCAGCCTCTTCTAATTTTTTGTCTGCCACATGTCTTCTGTCAAGATCAGTATGTGTGTTGTATGCTATGTCATGGTCTCTACAAGCAGCATCTAGAGGATTAACACCAGGATCACCTCTGTTTAATCTATGATCTAGTTTTGTGCCTGGACCACAATACTGATAGCCTGGAATGTGTAGTTCAAATGGCAGCTTGTTTATAATTTTATTAACCAGCCCCCGACCCTCAGAGATATTCCAAAATTTAGGTGGTAGAGTATTAATAATTTTTATAAGATATCCAATGCCCTTAGTGTCATTCACTATAAAATTAGACAATTTGGTGCTTATCATGTCCATAATTCCAACCTTTTCATTGTAAAAATTGTGGTTGCCAGCATTTTCCTCCCCAGCTATCACCAGCAACCTATCTACAAGTTTCCTGACATCATCAACCCACACAAATTCTTTAGGCAGGGTGTTGTATTGTTTGATCCCACTACCTGTCTTGATCTGTGACCATATGGGCTTGATTAAGTTGTTGTATTTTGCTCCACTGCTAGACTTGACTCTTTTTTGTGTGGGATCATTGTTCTGGTATAGAGCATCTGATTTTATTAATATTTCTTTGTAGTGCTCATAATCTTGATCTGTATAGCTGCCAGGCCTCTTCCGAGTCATCAGTTCCCACAATCCAGGTGTGCCAGAATATTTAACAAAACCACCTCTTTCTCCAAGATGAGATTCTGAATATACAATTATATCATCTCCCATAAATGTTACTCTGAAATTGCCAATTCTATGTATGATGCTACCATCACGTTCTGTGTCAGCATATAAGCCAAAGACCTCATCTTTGTTGTCTTTAGGTGTGCTTAAATATTTTTGAGCAAGAAGACCCAATTCAATAGGATCCTGACTAGCTTCAATTCTTCTAGGAACAACAGGACTAGGTGTATGAATACTAGAAAGTGGGGTGAATGGATAATCTAATATGTTCCTTGCAGCTACAGGTACAAGCTCTGTGATCAAATTTTGATTTTGCTCTGCAACAGTTTTGATATTTTTACCAAATTCACTAATAGCATCAATAATAGGTTGTTCTGTTTGCTTGTGTTGTTCATAGATTCCTCGGTTCTCTGATTTCCATCCCTTATGTGTTTGAGGTTGGTATGATCTTGATGAAACACACATATAAAATTGCTGTTGTCTCGGATCAGCTGTTTGGGTATTTTTGAAAAAGTCTGTGCCAGGTAGAAGCAATCAATGTTTTTGTGTCGCCCCTGTGTAAAAAAAATTCCAACCTTGTTTTGATTATCCAGTATAATGTCATCAAACACAACAACAGAATTATCAAGACATTCATGGAGTGGCTTAACATCTGATTCAAAAGTGGCTATATCCAGTCCATCATATAGCTTCATCAGCTGCTGATATTTTAATTGTTCCAAGCTCTTAGAGAAGACATACAAGTGCCTGTTTTTCCAGTCTAACCAGTTGGGTGCCAATAAAAAATTATCAATCATTAGTGTAGTTTTACCACAAGCCGATGGCCCAACAATAAGACATCTAATATTATCAGGCAGCAGCTTGCCATTTCTGTTAATCTGCTGTTCAGGCTCTGGCATCTCTCTTTATAACATCCCAGGTGTGCATAGTATCACTTTGTCTGCCTCGATCCAGCTGTGTTCTGGGAGTCCTAGCCATTTGACAAGTATCTTGTTGCCTTTTCTGCGGATGATTTTTTCTATGAGATATGTGTCAGGCTGCTTAGTTTTGCTGAGTTCTTCTTCATAAAACCTGCCTTTGAGAATTTCTCCTCGGTGGTCTTTTATTATATATGTGTATCGGGTCCCAGGTTTAACTTGAACCACTGTAAATAATTCAGTGCTCCAGTTTCTGGTAAAGCCTCTCTTGAATAAGTACTTATATTTGCTGATTCTTACTTGATCACCTACCTTGTATTTGGCTTTTCTTGTTGTTGGTTGGTATCTAGGATAATAAACAGTACTGATCAATTTTTGCTCATCAGATGAAGTTACCTCAGAGGGTTTCATGTTGATTGTGGAATGGACCGAGTTGTTATATTTATGTAGAAGTTCTGGAAGAATATTAAGCAATTTATAATTACCTTGAAGTGTAAATTGTTTATACATATGATTTTTTAGGGTTTTGTTGAATCTTTCTACAATAGAGGCCTTGAGATCACTGTAACTCGAGTAATGTTGTATTGACTGGCTTTTAATAAATTGTTGGAACACAGAATTATAGAATTCTTTGCCATTATCTGTTTGCAGATAGCGCGGTGATCTTCCACTCTGATTGATGATTGTCCTGAAGGCTTCTGTAACATATTTTCCAGTCTTGGATTTGAGTGGCACAGCCCAGGCAAATTTTGAAAATGTATCTAAGACAGTGAGTAGATACTTGTAGCCCTTGTTGATCTTGTCTAAGTTTTTCAGCTGTCCACTTGCCATCTCAACCAAGTCACACTGCCACAAATCATCTATGCCTTTTGTAACCACTGGCAGTCTCTTATAATTATGTCTGGCTTGTCTGTGTAATTCATCAACAATAATTTGTCTATACATAGTATGTAAACAAGAATATTGCAACTATGGGGTGTTCAGCAGCTGATACTACAGGATTTTCTAAATACAGTTCGTCTCCTATTTGTATATTAAATTCCAGAGAGCCATCATCTTCAGCATAAGATGTTTCTAATGTATTGGGGTCTGTAAAATCCTCTAACTCTACACTGGTGATTTTTGGTTTGTTATCAGCATTTGTTATTGATAAGGTAGGGTAGCGGTGTGCCTGTGGTTGAAGCCAATATTTGATCTTGATTGGTCTAAGTGTGCCCCCAACAAAAAATTGGTAATAAAATTGTGCAGGGGACAGCATATATATATTTTGCCACCTGGTGTAAATGGTGAATCATATTCTTTGTTGGGGATACTGTACAATTCAAGAATTACTGTATGTTTAGGATTCTCGATTATGCCAGTTATTTATTTTTCTGCTGTAAGCAATCTACTTGTTACAGATTCAAGGTGCTCATTGATAGTCCTAACAACATCATCATGGCCTGGCTTGATCTTTATGTCCACAACAAGTTTCTTGTATTGTTGCACAATCTCTTGAAGCTGGGTGGCAAAAACAGACAGAGCATTTGCTTGGTTGGATTCCATGGTCCCTAGCTGTTGCTTGCTACAAATTTTCAACAACTGTCAATTTTGAATTTTGAGCTGTAAGATCATGGACTTGTCTTCTGATATCCTAAAACAAGGCATGCAGTTCATTAATATGTTGATTAGTTGGTAGAGTGGCCACTGTCTGAGTAAGTTGTTTGATCTCTGTCTGGATATTCTTGATATCTTCTGATTTCAATATGCGATTCACTGCTCTCCTTATATTTTTAAGTTCCTGTGATGTAGGCAGATTTGATACAGTATTCTGCAAAGATTCAAGTGCCAATTTCAGATCATTTAATTCAGAAGCATCAACCACACCACGCATAGCATCTTGGAGCAGGGTTATGTCTGCCTGAGTGGGTGTTGACTGTTGTAAAATTTCAAGCTTTGTTTGGATATCATCGATCAAGTGATGAAAATGAGATAGCTCAGATTCAGCGTTGAGGTTTTCAAGTTTTGTGATCTGTTGCTGGACACTGACAAGGGTGTCTACAATACCAGGCAAGCGGGATTCTAGAGATTCTTGTACATTTTTCAAATCACTTTGCACTGCTGCTATTGTACCCTCAAGATGGGTTATGGTATATTGAATTTTTCCAAAATCTTCATATGTTTCAAGTTGCAGCTTAATGTTGGCAACACTCCGAGTTATTGCACTCAAAGCATCAGAAGATGGCAAGTTGTTCATAAAATTTTCAAGTGTCTCAATTTTTTCTTTAACCTCGGCTATGGCATTGTTCAGAGGGTCCAGATTAGGTATCTGTAGTGATTGAATCTGTTCCTTTAGAGTGGAAATCACTAGATCAAAATCTTCTTGTGACTTTATGCTTTTGACAATTGTTTGGAGCTGTGCCTGGACATTATTAATCTGTTCTTCTAATTGTTGTTTCAATTGCTCAGAGTTGGTGGCCTGAGTCTTAAATTTGGCTTGAAGAGCTGCTACAGCCTCCTCTAAATTTTGAAAATTATCCAATGTGGCCAAATCAGTATATTTTTGAAGCAGCAATTTGAGTTCAGAATCAATTTTAAGAAGAGGGTCCATGCATTGTGATTGTAAATTTGTAATTTCTAATTGAAGACTGGCATTGAGTGTGGTTTGTAAAGCTCGTTAATCACTTCTTAATTTTTTGACTCTGACATCAAGCATCAGAATCTCATCACTGTGATCTTCATGTCTTGTATGGCCAAATATATCATTAGGCATTTTGTTTTAGTGGTTATTTATTATTGAATATCTAATTCTTAATTCTAAAAAAAAGGTATAAGCTTGTCATATGATCCCGGGACCTCAATATATAAGCAGTCACCAGCAGAAACAGTATATACAGTGCCAGAAACCATGTTTGAGTGCTTAATTCTATAAATATTTCTCCCTATTCAAATCTTGACATTACCCTCGGGGGTTGTAATAAATTGTAATTGACCACCTACAGGTAATTGGTAATAATTTAAATTATTGTTAAATATGTACAATGTTTTACCTGTTTCATCATCAACATCTGTAAGTATGCTGTTCAGATGAATAATTAACAAAGCACTTAGTTTAGATATTATATCAGAAGAGGGTTGTGGTGTTGGCAGGTCCATAATAGCCTGTTTTTTGAACCCAAATAAGTTCATAGGCATGTTTATTTATTTCAAATCATGCTCTGTAATTGGGCATTGATTACCACTTTTCAAATCACAATGACCCCATGGTAAAGTATGTATGCCACATGATAAAATGCATCTGTTATCATCATGTGGGTCCAGAGCTATTTTTCTTACAATATTGCTAGTCAACAAGTGATTTTTACTCTGAATTCTATTTTCTGATGTTCTGATTAAACTCTGGGTTTTGAGACAATTTTTGTAATCTTTAAATTGGAGCTCTTTGTCAACAGTTACTCTGCCAATGCCCTTGGCCTTTTTGACAACAGCACCACTACATGTTTCAAAACTGTACATCTTGGCCCTTAACCCAGCAAATGCCACAATAACATCACCAAGTGTCTCATCTTTTAACTTGCCAGGCACCTTTTTGTTGTGGGGTTGAATCTTTGTATGTTCACTGGTATCAAAATATTCAAGCAATACAGGCTGTGACATATCTTGATAAACATCTTCTGTCTGAATATCAAGAATAAAGCTATCTGGGTCCATGTACATCAGTTTTACATGATCACCATAAGAAGGCTTCAGCACATCATAATAGAGCTCCAGCATGTGTAATTTGGCCAATTCTAATATCACAGCCCCTACATAAGTAGGCTTATCAAACTTAATCTTTGTTTTTTTCATGTTGGAGTGCCATATTGTCATCATAAATTCTTCTATAATTGAAATTAGGCCTTGCAATCAATTTTTTGCTCAGGCTGGGGTCAGTAATTAATTTAACATCAGTATGTTTTCTGACATTTTCTATGGTTTTGCCATACACTGAATTGACCATCAATTTAAACAAGGTCTTATCAAATTTGCTTACTGCAGATGTTCGAAGCTCTGTGTTTGTATCAATATATGGCTTCAACCATCTTGAGTGCCTGAACCTTAAGACTTTGCCAACTTTGGTCACTTGAACACCATGATTCATTAGGAACTGGAGGTTTTTGTAATATATGACATAATCCTGTTTTGGCTCTAGAGTCATCATTAGCTTCTTCAGTTTAGAGCCAGGTGAACACTTAACCTCAGGAATTGGGGGCAGATCAGAAAATGTGTTGTGTAAATTATCAGGAATTGTCAGATCAACCTCTAAGAACAGGCCATAGTTACTGTCATCAAAATCCTGAAGATCTTCAATATTGAAATCTTCAACCCACTCAAGCCCTGCATATGGCAGTTTATCCATCATAGCATCACCATAGAGGCTATTGGCATCTACATAAAGTATAAAATTTGATGGCAGTGCTGGATCATAATCATTAATATATTTATTGTTGGCTCTGACATATCTCTGAGAACATTGCACCATGCCTCCTCTTATACATTGCTCCATAAACAGATACATATCTTGATCTTGGATCAGATCCAATTGCATTTTAGTGTTTAAAAACATTGCAGACCATCCTAGGCCTGGAGCACTGTAGAAATACATTGGATCCAGCTTATAATTTTCCATCGATGATTTTCTAAATGCCTGAAGTATATCAGCCAAGAGAGTCATATCAAGTTTTAAATATTCCTTACGATAATCACCAAATGTCTGGCATTTTAAATTGTTCCACATCAACTGGGCATGGTGATAATCTTCATCAGTGATTCCAGATGCTCTGAGTTTGCTGTAGAACTCTTGTTGTGGTGGCAGAGCACACTCATCAAATTTAGAAAAACCTGTAACATAATCATATGGATATACACCCTTCCGCCTAATTAATTTCAGGTCCTGATTTGGAAACATAGCACATGTGATTTTGAATTGATCATCAGATAATTGACTGGCCAGTGTAGCCAGGCTAGCGGACAGAATTCTGTAGGAATCAAGAAATCTTAAGTGAATAGGAACACCATTAACTTTAATTATTTTGCTAATAGCAATATATTTCTAATTATTTTCTGCTAAAATATTTAAATTCTGCTTGTTAAACCCCTCGTACCTGATCAGATGATGGAAATCATAATTGGATGCACCATGGCAAAACATAGGGACAAATTTTGGTCTCTGGATCTTAATATTACAGCTATTACACAGGGCCATTAAGAATTTACCATCTGTATGGGAATGGTGATGTACCTTGATATTTGTATCTGAAAATTCAGAATTACATACCGGGCATTTTTCTGCATTATTGAAATCTTCAATCTGTTCTTCTGTTAAAGGCAACATGGGTTTTTATTTTAATAAGACATTAGATGCTATGTCATGGCACTCATTTTCTATTCTATGTGCAAATTCTTTGATGGCATCTGCTCCCATGTATAAATATTCTTTACTAACAACACCATCCTGTACAACAACATAATAAAAACTAGAAGGTTCATGTAACTGGTATGATGTAATTGAAGATTCATCAGGATCTGGGCTGCAGAATGCAAGGGGTTTGAGGTTTGATTCAAAATCACAGACTATATATGCTGGGTGTTCCAACAAGGCTTCAAATTTTTTGAATTTGGCATTTTCACTTGGATTAGGCATCACCATATGAACAGGTTTATGATTGCCACAGTATTTCAGATGCTCAATTAACTTGTTTTTAGCAATTTCTGCATTCACTTCACTAATCCCATTTATTATTTTTTTACCATCAAATACAGTCAAACATCTTCTACACAACTTGAATATTGTATTAGATTTGTCTAGTTGTTTTCTCACTAAAGCTTCAAGACTGTGTATCAGAGTGTAATGGTGTGTGCCATCCTCTTCAATTAAGAGCAGATCAATCGGAACAGCAGAATCATCATCAAGTGTACTGATTCTGAGAGGTGGTATCAAGCAATTGCCACGGCCAGTAGAACAAATAAATACATTAATAGATAATTGTTTACCATTGATATCCCTGGCCTTTTTTCAAATTTATCAATATTCTGAACAGACATTGGATATTTTAAGCCCTCCATAGCTTCATCAAAATTGTGTTCATATTGTTTATAATAAGTTATTCTCTGAGGATTCCTTAAAACTGGATACAAAGCAGCTAAAATACACCACAGAAAACATTTCTCATCGTTATTTTCTATGTTTACCACGGCTCTTTTGTTTTTAATATTGGCAGGTAAAGGCAGATATGTAGATCCTTGTAATGGGCTGAATTCAGAAATATTAACATAGAGCTTGTGTGGAGATCCGCATAGGCTCCATCCTGACTCTTTTGCTGCAAATTCAGAGTGTTTAATATTCAATTGCTCTATCAAACTGCTTATTATTTTGTCTAAATTTGCATTTGAATATACAGCTACAGTTTCTGTTATGTGGGGCTGTGAAAAGTTTGTGCCATTTGGTTTCTTATATTGTGTAAACAATTTAAGAGACAGCTTATAAGAGCCATTTTGTGCATTTAGAATTGCCTGCACATCAGAATTTACACTGTTCAAAAAATTCTTAATGTCACATTTTTGCTCTGATACAAACCGGTAATCCCTAAGTTGGCCAGCAAAACTGCTTTGGATGGGTTCATAGCGTGGCTGCTTTGCTGCTCTAGCATTAACAGGTGTTTCAAGCCTCCTTTTCAGACCAGATGTAGATGGTTGTGGGGGCAATGTTGATGACTGTGCAGAACAAGTACCCTTATGTTTATATGTGAAATATTCCATGCTATATTTTCTATGGCATTTACGGCATATTTTAGTGGGAGTTCTGCATTTGTCTGGATTACAATTCTTTTGGTGCTTAGCCCAATTGGGGCTGGATATATTCTTATTGCATTGATTACAATATTTTTGATTTGGCATTTTTGTTGTTTATTATATAAAATTTCTTGGGATTCAAATCAAAACTCTATGCTTAATAAAAAATATCAGTTGGGTTCAGCAGTGTGCTTTGTATATTTAGTATATATACTTAGTATCTTAATATTTTTGGCTTTGTTGTTGGTTTATTATATAAAATTTCTCGGGGTTCAAATCAAAACTCTATACTTAATAAACCTATGACAGGTTGTAAAGCTGATAGCCTACATGCACAAAGGTAGAATAAGTATTGATCTACTGAAGCACTGACCTATCACAATTGCATGTCTGCACAGGCATGTCGTGGTGTGCATGGAAAGGCAATGACCTAATACCATGTGTCATGTATTGATCTTGTATAACAAACTAGGGCAGATATAAACCCTTTGTTCAATATATTAGAAAATTCTGTATATTAAATCAAACAAACCTATAATTCAATTTATACAAATCTGCTATATTTTTGTGTTTTTTCTAAAAAAAATAAGAGGAGCACTGCAACAACACATCTGTACTCCTCAGCCACTCTCACAATACTAACTGATATGTGATGCAAAAGCTCTTGCATCATAATTTGTTGCACAACATAATGCAAAAGCTCTTGCATCATAATTTGTTGCATAATATTGGGTAATAATTTGTTGTTCAACATGATACAATAGCTTAGTTTTAAGTATAGCCATAATAATATCAAGAAGGGCATATTTTTGACAAGCTTATGGACAACAATCTGGCAGATGTAGCTTTTGTAAGTGTCGGCAAATCAATCTGAGGGGGGTCATACTTTCACAGGAAATTCCCGAGGGCATTTTTACAAAAATCTTGGGTTAGACAGAGTACCACACTTGAGCAATAAGCTCATATGCACATCTTGAGCTAGTTTTAAGTGTAGCCAAATCTGCCTGAGGGGGGCTCATACTTTCTCGAGTATATCCTATATACTTTTACACTACTTACTTAAATTGTTCTTGCTAACCATTTGACGTTCTTATATAGAGCTGAATCTCTGACAATAATAAAGTAATCCATACAATACATAGAATCTCAAAATCATCCTGTTGGTGTGTTTTGTAACAACCAACAAAGGCTACGCAAACATCTGTATATAATTTTTTTCCAGAAAAATATAACGAAAACAGAAACTGCTGTTTAAAGGCATCCCGCCACATCCTTTTAGAGATGGGCCACTCCATGTGAAATCAACCAATGAAAACGTACTTTCAAACCTCACATATTTGGATTTAATTCAATTTCGGCACGCTTAAAGCGCAAACTCATTTAGGAAAAGATGCAAGTTTTTACGTTCAGATCTTTTGAATTCCGAAATGACAGGGCTGGAACATCGTAATAACTTCAAATTGCAAGTTGGAATTTCGTTATTCAGGGAACCTATAGAACTTATTTAGACGGCGTTAGAAACGTCTTTATAAGCTGTTTCACAAGTTAACTTAAATGTCTATGTCAGGGTAAAAAAACAAGGGGAAAATGCAAATTATACTTTTTAGTAAATTTTTATTTAAAGGAGATATCTTAATTTATTTCAAGACTTATATGCCATAATGGGTCGCCAATGCGAACCGGAGTTATGCAAGGATTATATTAAGTGAAGGTATGTTAAGGTAATTCATGATTTCATACGTACTTTGGTTGACAAATTCAAGAATTCAAAAGCAAAAGTCTAACAAAAATGGAATGGGAATATTCTTTTTTAATTATCGTACATGAAACGGTTGCCTATATTTCTAGTTACTTTTTTATACAGGGTTATTCAAAAGTCCGGCCTCTATAGTCCACTCCGTTATTAGTGTGGGTAGCGAAACATGGAAAGAGGGGAAAGTTATTGGAAGTAGGCGAGTTTCAAATTAAAGTACAGTAATGTTACATTACATGTGTAACATATAGGTTAGGATTATATTATTTATTTTTTGAGATAATTTCCCGATGCAGCACAAATGGCCATTTTACACTGAGATTGTCAACAACGAGGAGAAAAATAAAAACACAAAATATTAACAAAGAGTAAGATAAGATAGCACTACTATACATTATAGCATTTACATTTCTTTCCGGATGGAAGACACAAAGACGCACTCTGTATTGAATACATCAACACATGATGTAAGAAGTCTGTAGAAGAGAGTTATTTTTTAAATGTTCAGTCCAAGGTTAATATAATTATATACGGCAGTATCTTTGGTGCGTTTACTCAAAATGCATACGGTCTTATGGCGAATCGTGGGAACATGTGAATCTAACCCCCGGATGTTCACATGAAAAAAGTTGCATTATATATATGTTACCATCTAAGTATTAAGCATATGACTACAATGTTTGGCTTTCACGGTTAGAAGAAAAGAAATCATAGGCAGATACATTCTGTGCATAATCTATCTGTAGCATGCTTCATTGTACTTGAATGTTTCGGACATAACATCCAGTTTCCTTTTAATATGTTGAGTGTTCACCGTCTTTTTTCTGTCTTGTGCAATTAGTACTAACCTGCATTATCGTGTCCCTCACTCGAACCTATCAATCTGGCGCTGTGTGCAGTTAATTGGAAGAATTCCAATCATATCGTCAGGATGACGTTAGCTACACGGGATACTGTAATGGAAGATTTTATGTAACAAATCAACAAGACGGTGTCTTACAGGTCACGATTTAAGTTTGTTAATTTTATGCAGGCTTAAGCGAAAGCAAGTTTCAGTTACATATAGTAACATTCATGCATTCCAGTGATCTCTATAAGTTAATGCAGTTTGAAGACTCAATAAAATTACTCTCAACATTATATTCAGCTAATTCGTTGAAGAAAATGAGGATATCGAGAACTATTTCATGCGTTTTGATCAACTCTGCCTAGCCCAGAAAGTAGCAAATGATAGAAGAGCCACAATTTTATTAGCCGTCATTGGTGCCAAGTGCTTCGCAATATTACGGCTACAGATATTTCTTATAGTCTGTCGTATGCTGTGATTCAAGACAAAATGGTTCAACATTTCAGGTCCAAAACCAACAAGTTTACAGAGAGGTTCAAGTTTAAAAAATGCCTTCATTTCTCATGGTGAATCAGCAGAGGCGGCGCCAGGCGGGAGCGAGGGGCTGCTTAAGCACACCTTAATTTTCTTCCGCACCCCTACAATCAGCTGAAAACACAAACTCTTAGAGTGTCATATTATGTCATGTCATATTCAGCGCCGAATGTTAGGTACTGAAGTAAGACCGTTATTATTGTATGCAACAGGCAAGTACTGAAAGAGATGCCGATACGACGTACATACTTTCCTGTACTGGTGGAAGCCTCTCTAAAAATCAGCGCCCGTATTTTTTCATTCAGCATTGTTGTTATAGATTTTTCTTCCTTGGTTTCTTCAAGTGGTCTGTTTGTGGTTTTCGATAATTGTTGTTTTCTTTTTGTTTTTTGCATTGTTGAAAAACGGATTTATTTTCCCCCTACTTGTTCTTCCTCACACTGGAGCAAACATTGCAGCTGCTTTCAAGGTATCACCAAGTCTTGCTCGGGAAATTATTTAATGCAAGTTGTAATTAGTCATGTAGTTTTCTTGTTACTATGTGCCAAGTATTTGTTCCTTGTAACATGTCTGGTAAACGAACCGTTTCAGGATTTTTCAAAAACTGTTAGGAAGAGGCCTAGTGTTCAGAATAAATTTTGAAGTTCGTTTTTGGAGTCTTGGATAGTGTGGCAGAAGGTATTTTAACGAAGGCGAACTTGCTGTGCACTTCGCGTTTTGTCCTGAAGTGGCAGACGGAAAGTACAAATTATGTCTTACTATGTACGTACCATATGCGTGCACAGACACTCTGATTAGGGAAGGGGGGAGTCTTGATGAAAGTTCAGTTGGGTAAGAAAACCTCATTTCATCTATTCTATTGTACCGATGGGTATGAAACAGGGACGTGTGTGTGTTACCCACGAAGTGGGACAGTACTTCAATTTCATACGAAATAATAACCCCCCTTAGTTCTTTTGAACTTTTATCATTTTGAAAATGCTTCACTTTCTTTAAGAGCAAAATATCTTTTAATAACAACGATAAGATTTCTCTACACTAACTTTCTAGGAGAAAGCATAATAATATAGGGGCTGTAAGGACGCCAAGGACGGTCACACCTTTCCTTTAGAAAACGAACGTCAACATAAAAGTACATATTTTTCACGTATAATTTGATTTCAGTCACAGTAATTTACATTAATTATTATAATGGGAATGCAGGAACACAATAATTACAATTCAACTAGTGTTTTATTAGGGAGCATCACTATTATCGGGGTAACATGCCTCGTTTACGTCTCCGAAAAAAAAACTTGCTTTCCCCTCGGTGGAAAGAATCTGCGGATGTCCACGATTAGGGGAGGGGGAAATTGACCCCTTTCCATCGTGTGCACGCCCATTCCATGTACTACGTATTTTGTACCTACATTGGTTACATTGAAAAAAATCTAAAATTGTAAATTTAAATGCAAGGAAAATTTCGTATTTCACTACATAGTTCAATAATACTGCAACGTGTATCTGAATGTATACACTGTACGACCACTTTCTTGGAGTATAAGACTTAATACATATCATCATGGACGTCCAGGGGGAGGGCAAAGGGGGTACAGCGTCACCTCCAGTTTTGAAAGGTTGCCTGTGTGTTTCATGTTTTTATTTTTATTTTCAGCATCACACCCCCAAAATTTCTTTCCGCACCCCCTCAACACTCTTCTGGCACCGCCGCTGTGAATCAGTTACCCAATTCGAGGTAAGAATCAAACAACAAGCTGCCAAATACATGTATGACCAGTATTTAGATGAAGCACTATTTAAGCAATTCATTGTTTGCATACAGTCAGATAGTACTGGTAAAAAATATTATCTCAAAATTATTTTGCGTTTACTAAATGTCAAGAGATTGCATTGCATTGTGAGCCATTAGAACGAGAAGTAAAATTACTTTCGAATACGTACAATAATGCAGATTCATTGACTTTTGCCACTAACTCAAGTAATTTGACACGCATAAGTCCAGAACGTCACACAGGCCCTTCGACGAGTTCATGTTTAGGCGAAACTAGGCAGAACAGCCACTATCAACCTCAGAATAGCCTTACTGTGCATAAAGTGGACATAGAACACCAACTCAATCAATCAATCAATCAACCAACCTCAGGACCGAAACAATGCCATACAATGTTCTCAATTTCAGTGTGGCAACTGCACAAAGAATCTCCAACGAGGTTTTTGTCTGCAAGAAACGCAACCTGTATCTACTGCAAACAACAAGGCCAATGGAATATCCGGTGCAGAACGAAGTAGAAAGACAGAGCTGCGAATAGAACATCCAGTTGGACCTCACAGAACGCAACATACGATGATATTTTAGCTCATGACTTGTCTACGCTCAGCTTCACCCATGTCAACCCTTCAACACTGACGTGCTAAGTCATCATTCCACACTGGTTACTTCTACTGAACACGTTTTGCAGAAGCAATTCAGTTCGGATAGCTTCATAATAAATCTCCAATGTATTGTTAAATGTGAAGCAGATACTGGGTCGGCTGTTACTCTTTTCAACGAAAAGAATTTTGACAAATTCTTTCCACACTAAGCTAAGTCTAATTTCAGCCTACGATTACGAGGCGTAAACGAATGATATGTACGTGTTACAGAAAAACCATACCTTAAAGTATACATAGATAATATTGAATATACTTTACCTGTTATTCTTTGTCAGGAGAAACTTTTGTGTCCATTGATCGGTTGCACATGGTTGGACATAATTCAACGTTTTGGAGACGATTCTTAGTTACAGCTAGTGGTCCTTCTATTAACACGGTGCCAGGTACTATTTCTAACACTGGTGTCGACGACCTAACGTGACGGTTTAAAAGTAGCTAAATTAAGCGCAAGAAAGCCCTCACAATTGTTTCGTGTCTTCCGCCACTGTTCGCCTTGTATCAGTCATTTGTGTGTTGTTTTCTGTAAATCCCTACAGATGGCTCTGCAGTCGTCTCTGCTGTATGAGAGGTCCAGTCCCGAGTATCCTTACTGTACATAAAGTGGACTTTTAACACCAAATCAATCAATCTATGAATGTAACAATAAGTTTTGTTATTATTTATTAATGCGTGTTCCTGTTAGGTACAAATTAATGTTAACAAAGATTATATAGTTGGATCTGAGGCACTGAAGACTACCGTAAAGCAATCCACTAACCCTTTAATTACAAGACGATATCGTGAACCGCTGTAGAACCATTTAGACCCATTATTTTAATTTACAGAAGATATGTTTCAGTTGTATTTCATTATTAATATTTAATTTGTCTAAGGCTGTTACAATTTTTTTTAAATGCATTATAAGTTATCTCATACACGATGCTAGCTTTATTGTTATTCTTCTTTTTCAGATAAGCTTTTGAGAGTTAAATTTTGTAAAAGTGGACGCCAAAATTGACTGACAGTGGCAGCTGTCCACCATCGCAGCTTGCGGATAAGATGCTATAAAATACAAATCGTCGATGAGGATTGTATGTAATTTGCATAACAGAGTAATATTCGCTCTTTGGAGTGCATTGTTTTTCGTTTCTCCAGACAACTTGGTGCAATTGTCATAATTTACTAGACATGAAGAGTCCATAATCTGCTCCACAACAATCATGGCAAGGAAATTGTCAGAGATGTAAAAAATTGAATATTTATTGAATAACAAAAATAATGGTGGTACATCCATTTGATGAAAAGTAAAGTTCTGACAAATATTTTATGTATGTACATTATTGTAAGTAGTGGTGTACATAAATCTTTAGAGAGGCCTCTCCGATGGTGTTGCCGTCGCCTTGTAATCAATAGATCGCGGGTTCGATACTCAGTGGAGGCACATAGTGGTTCTGGCCCCACTTTAAAATGTAGGTCCAGTCCCGATTAGCTTATATTTATTAGTACTGGCGTTGTAGCGCGATGTGCGAAGGAAGGGCGGCTTTCGGCGGAAATAAATAGCCATCATTGGCCGATACCGGCAGTCACACGAAAGACAGACGTGAAGAGGATAAGTATAAATTGCTGATTCCCCATCATGCCTTCAGAGTTACGTTTGGGTTCAGCTTTCACTTGCCCATGCCTTTGATCTTGCTATCTGCTTCCCAGGAGGGTGGGAGTTTATGATCCAGTGTTTCTAGGAAAATCTATGGAACTTCCTGTGATGGTTTTCCAATCTGTCACAACGAAGGGTGAACGAACCTTTAAAAAGGACAAATGTTGAGACGAGCTGTTGCCCTTGTCTGCTCTTCTAACCACTGAAAATCTTGGGTATCGGATGGTATCGATAAAGAAAACCAACCAATACTCACCGATGCCAATACCGCAGGTATCGGCTCAGCCCTAATATTTTAACATCGAAAATAAAGATTACAATATCGTCAATTATTATACTCTGACGATAATTGTATACGGATTCAAAGACATTGACAAGAAAGTAATGAAATAACTATTGATATTTGTGGTAATTCAACACATCCTTTTTTCCAGTCAAGTCAAATATTTAATGAACAGTTTCCATCATGTGCAACTTCTAATTAAACATATACATCCTTCGTTTTTGTTACAAACAAGTATTCTTTGCACATAACATGCAGGATGGCGAGTTTCACCTACATTTCACACTCACCCTTCTCCATACTTTCGGAAACCAAAAGCTTGTAGCGTAGTGGTTACCGTTAAGGATCGTCAACCTGATGGTCGTAGGTTTAAACCCCTCCAGTCGCAGAAACATTTCGAAAGTTTTAGACATATCCCATTGTGTTCATTGTCCATGCCGTGTGAAATGGAATGATAATTCTGCTTAGAATTAGCGATGGGAGAAATATAAAACAATAAAATCTCCATATGAACGAAGTGGAGATAAATTGGATGATTCTTATAAATTTGAAAATTACATTCATGTTTTAGTGGTATAATCGCAGGTAAAATCGAAAATCGTACGTGGAAGATTTTATCTTGCTCTGAACTCAGCTAAAAGGCATTTCGCACGGACTAATACATTCTCTAATACATTTTAAAATGTTATTTATTTATTTATTTCCTTCAACAGAGAAATTATATTCTTTTACAGAAGGCTGTCAATAAAGGAAAAAAAGAAACACATAATATAATTCAGTGAGACATAACACAGGTAGAACACATACAAAAATATAATGTAATACACTGCTCAAAACAATTAGGGGAGCAAGCAAGAAATCCCAAAACCAAAGTTGGAAAGTCAAAAGTAGCAATGTATGTTGATGAAGTGAGTGTGTCCTCAACCAGTACAATTCATCTGTGTTGAATCATCAGCATGAAGAGCTCTCTAGTGACACCATAAGGCACGTGGCAGAATTTGTGATATGAGGAGCAATCACGAGGTCACTTGGGAACACTGGTTGTTTGGTGCTGGCAGACCGTAAGTGCAGGTGGGATTCAGTTGAGTAGTGTTGAATAGGAACGATGGCAGAACAACACGATTTAGGGGAATCTAGCGCATGGAGAGCCATTGGGAGGATGGAAGCAGGGCAAACACAACGTGAGGTGGCTGCAGCCCTTGGTGTGTCACGCAGTGTCATTTCCAGGTTGTGGACACGATTTCAACAGATAGGTACAGTACGAAGGAGGCCTGGGCAAGATCGCCCACGGTCAACAACAGTTATGGAAGACCGGTACTTAGCATTGTCGGCTCGCAGGAATAGGCAGCAAACTGGAACTGACTTGCAACGCGGCCTTGTTTTGGCAACAGGACGAAGAGTCTCGGGCCAAACTGTACGAAATCGCCTGCGGGAAAGGCGTCTTTATGCAAGAAGACCAATGGTGTGTGTCCCTCTGAATGCCCAACACCGTAGGGCCCGCAGACAGTGGGCTGTGGAACATCGTGAGTGGGGACATGGAGAGTGGAGTTCAGTTCTCTTCTCGGATGAGTCGCGTTTCAGTCTCCAGTCAGATAAATCGACGCATTCTTATCTGGAGGGAACGTGGGACCAGGGTTTCGGAGCGGAGTGCGGAGCGTACTAAAGGAGCGCTCCGGAGCGACTTCGAAGCGTCATTTCTACTCCGCTCCTCGCTCCGGAGCGGAGCGTGGTACGACAGCACTCCGATCCGGAGCGGAGTGGTTCGATTTCTTGAGAGACACGCTCCGCTCCGGAGCGGAGTGGTTCGACTTTTCGAGTCGCACGCTCCGATCCGGAGCGGAGCGTGATATAACAGCACTCCGCTCCGGAGCGGAGTGGTTCAGCTTTTTGAGACGTACGCTCCGATCCGGAGCGGAGCGTGATACAACAGCACTCCGCTCCGGAGCGGAGTGGTTCGGCTTTCTAGGACACACGCTCCGATCCGGAGCGGAGCGTGATACAGCAGTACTCCGCTCCGGAGCGGAGTGGTTCAGATTTTTTAGACGCATGCTCCGATCCGGAGCGGAGCGTGAGACAACAGCACTCCGCTCCGGAGCGTGGTGGTTTTGACAGCACGCTCCGATCCGGTTTGGAGTTGTTTTTTTACACGAATGCTGTAATGCAACTATGAATAATGGAATGTGCGCATTAAAGCCGACTTCCGTGACGGAGTGGTTATAGTGGAACCACATGGAAAAGAGCTTGCAGTCCTGTTTCCACGTACTCTAGTTGTTGGTCTGCATGATCGCCCCCGCTTGGAGGGGAGGGACAGAGTGGATCATGCTTCCTTATGGCCCTAGTCGAACGGGTGAAGAGGGAGGTGCGCGGGGACTTTTGGCCGAAGCATTTTTGTTTGTGTTCGCTCTACAGCACAGCACCCTATGACGTCAGGGATCCGTGGGGTGGTTCAAAACCCGGCTTGGGCTTGTACAGGGTCAACGAAGTTAGTAATAAGTTTGTTTTATACACTTGTATGTTGAATTGTATCTTCTACAAATATGCTGTATAAAGAAACAAACTGCCAGAGTACTAAGTGAGGCGAGTGTACAATCTTTGTGTGTATCGTTAATCAATTTAATCATAACATCAATCATCTCCATCTTCGCGATTAGCCAAAAGTGACAAAGAAGAGAAGCAAAATGAACTAAATCAATCAATCAATCATGCACATTAAACATTGGTAAAACAATACAAGAATGTTGTTTTGGCTCGAGAGAGAGAGAGAGAGAGAGAGAGAGATAGAGAGAGAGCTATAGTACGTAAATTGTTCATTTGATATAAGTTGAAATATGAATTACGTAAATAGTATTTCTGTATTGAGATGAACTATTTTGTATTGTGACTCTTAGATATAAGAGTTTGAATGTTATGTGTTGAATGGGTTACGAATAATTTCAAGCAATCAGTTTTTCTGCTTTGCGGATTTGTCCGACCCACCTCTCCCATACAACAGACAGCTTCGTTTTGTACCGTATTCCGTGTTCCTTGCAGGTGACTCAGTGCAATCGGCTAGCGCTTTGGTCTTGTGCCCGTTTCAAGAGGGGAGGAGGGTGTTTGTGTGTGCTTTCGGGGTTGAGAACTTCGTTCGCTGCGCTGTACGTTGCGTTCGACTTATCCGTACATGGTAGAGACATCGCCTTTGCCAGACAGCTCCAGTGTTGCCAGTTGTATTAGAATTATGCTACACCAATTCTGGCTAGATTGTTCTCTTTTAAAAGTATTACTTGCGCGTGTTGTTCTTCTCTTCACTTTCACACAAAGAAGTGGATACTTTATTAGGACTTTTCCAGATTTCAGAAAACACACACACACACACATACGTAAAAGATATGAATAAAAGGTTGTTCATTTGGAAATTAATTTCCAAGTTGTATTTTTATGCTCTTGTGAATAGATGTAAAGGAAAGTGAAGTATCTTATTGTTAAACAGAATTATAAATGTATATTTTCTTAAGGATTAATTTATCACAATATACATTGCAATTATACATTCAACATACGTTGAAACAATGCCTTGTGTTATGGACATTTGGTGGATTTAAGATTCAACAATACGCTATCGAGAATAGACCTACAGTTTAAATCCTACCTAATGTGGGATTCGAGCCACTATGTCCCTCCACCGGGTATCGATCCCAGTGCCCCTTCATTACAAGGCGACGTTGTTACCACTATGTTGTCAGGATACAGCGCGCTACTTTTTTTCAGTACACATTTATCAATTCTCTCATTATCATCGTCGCGATTAGCCAAAATTCAAAGCTAAGTAACAAAAATAAAATCAAATGCCATCAGTGAGGAAGGCACGTATTGCTCGCAGCCCTGTTTTTCAAAATGAAACCATAAAATTCAGGACATGACCCTATCCAAGTAGATAATATTACATTTTGTGTTTATCACGGTTATTAAGGTTTATACATCTTGTTTCGACTTATCTGCTGACTACACATTGTTCATTACTGAAAACTTGCTTTCAGTTTGCTGTGTACAACGTACTCAATACAAAAAATATTAATTTTATACGTATACGTTTTCTGGCTTTCTAGACTCAGAAAGTTAAATATAGCAACATTCCATTCGTCGTTTTCCAAAATTTTTGCAATTTTCTTATAACCACCATGCCTATTTCCAGGTTACTGCTTACAAACTTGAAATGTTAGATATGGCAATCAGACATTTTGTAATTTTTGCAGTAGTATTCGTATGTAACCATTAAATACCTATTTCAACTTCCTGCCTTTAAAATTGGGAAAAAGAATCGATATGACAACCCTGTATTTCATACTATTTAAATTCCCCGGTTCGGCTGTATAAAAACAGCATTCCGATTTTCGATTTTATACCTTCATAAAAGTAAACCAAATGTGTCAACTTACATTTTTGGTTAAGCCGGTTTTCAACTTTCTAGTGTCAGGATTTTTAAAAAGTTAGATATGAAAACTCTGTAGCTATTTCAAATTAAAACGTTTCCTTATTGGCCGACGGTAACATTAATAAGCATGATTCTGATTTTCAACTTCATACATTCAAAAATCGAAAAGTTAAAATTAGCAACCTGAATTTCCAATTACTTTAAACTTTTCCCTTTCCCTACATTCAAAGTATCATACATAACCAGCGTAAAAGAAAGTAAGATATGGCAATCATGCACCAGCGAGTGTTTTGCATGAACACCGGCAGTGTTCTGACTGTACGTATGCGGTTGAATGTGCCTTCCCTGGTGTATTGTGTAAGGATTATTCCTTGCTTATTGGCAACACTGTAGGTGAGTGACGTAATATTTTCTGGACTGTTTCCGTGGCGTTAGCTTTAGTAATAATCAGTTTTATAACTACAATAACGGGCGATTTTCAAATGCCGTACAAATTCCACAAACAAAATTACTAATGTACTCGGAACCTTTGATCGTTAGTTTTCTGTATACACTCGTATTATCCAACCTCGGAGCGCTCCGGAGTCGCTCCGGAGCGGAGTGGGCAAGTTCTTAGAATATCGCTCCTCGCTCCGGAGCGGAGCGTCACAAGGCATCGCTCCGCTCCGGAGCGGAGTGAACCGTTTCCTAAAATTTCGCTCCTCGCTCCGGAGCGGAGCGAGAAATTTTCCAACTTCCTCTGCTCCGATCCGGAGCGGAGCGTGTCAAGGTAGCGCTCCGCTCCGGAGCGGAGCGTGTCAAGGTAGCGCTCCGCTCCAGAGCGGAGTGAACCATTTTCTAAAACTTCGCTCCTCGCTCCGGAGCGGAGCGAGAAATTTTCCGATTCCCGCTGCTCCGCTCCGGAGCGGAGCGGGCTAAGACATCGCTCCGCTCCGGAGCGGAGCGAACCATTTCTTAGAATCTCGCTCCTCGCTCCGGAGCGTGGGCAACAGTCGGAGCGTTGATCCGCTCCGCTCCGAAACCCTGCGTGGGACTCGCAATTATCCCGCACATGTGCGCGAAGTGTCTCAGTATGGTGGCGGTGGCTTAATGGTATGGGCAGGGATCAGTGTTGGTCGACGTACCCCCCTGCACATTATCCGGAACGGTACTTTGACAGCCTTATGGTACCGGGATGAGATCCTCAGGCCTCATGTTGTCCCAATGGCTGCAGATATCGCTGATCGTTTCATTCTTGTGGACGATAATGCCCGACCTCACCGAGCACGTCTGGTTGACGCAATGCTACGGGATGAGGGTATCGAACTGTTACGTTTAGGCCTGGAGAAATGACTTCACCTTATATCTATGAGAAGGTACATTAGTGATGACACAGCAAATGATGATCACTATCAGTGTTTAATATGTCATAAAATAAAATTTTGAGCGTGAACAGGAGCAATTGGTAAATTTCATCAGGGTGTAAATAATAAGATTAGATACATAGTATGCATTCAATTATAGCAAAACACAATGAAAAGTCTTCAGAAAAAATAAATGGAAGTGAGAGTATCAAATATGTAATGACAGTTAATGTAAATATGTGTCATAAAAATGGCAGATGTAATAATAAGAGGTAGGGACTTGATTTGGTATTTCTGTCCAAATCGTGTGAGTTGTGTGTGGTATCAGTAAAAAAAATGTGTTTCTGTGTGAGAGTTTGGTCGGTTTTTAACGATGCAGCGCTCTCAGTTCGCTTCATCGATAGCTGGGACACATCTGCACAATAAACATTTAGAAGTTAACATGCTGTCATATATTAATGAGATTGGTAATATTGCCGTTTATATGTAAGAAGTTATATGAATTGAAGAAATATGAAGAGAAAAGGTGGATAAGACGTTGGCCCATACATGCTTTGTAAAGGCTTTTGGCGTGTTGAAGGTAGTTATAAATTATTGAAAAGTCACAAAATGAGAATTTTACAGCGAATGGTGCATAGTATTGTCTCCGACAACAGTGAGAACACGTGAGCTCTCTTCCCATATGCAGTGGCTATATTCATCGCGTTCGTGCTCTTTGTTTACGTACACAAAATGCTGCCGAAGCAGAAGGTCGTGTTGCTACGGTATCGTCTTCAGAATTCCATCCTACTCTGTGTGAAATCACATCATAAAGTGACGTCACGATGCCAAAAGGTCGGCACAATCTTGTATGAGAAAGAAAAAAAAATGTTGCGGCGAGTGCTGTCGCGTGTACGAGATATATTTAATTTTCTTCTTGTTCTGCGAGTTATTGGTGCAGAGAAAACATAGCAGAATTTATAAGAAAAAGCATTGTTTATACGCGTTATTCAGCGTGGTAAAATATATAGTTGAGGAGTTGTTACTATTTCTGTTCGAATTTTCGTCGCGGCAAGGAACTATGAAGGATGATGATGATGATGATGATCGTCTTCGTTAGGAAGTAGCTGTTTTATACTGCCAGTGTTTCAATGTTTCTTGCAGTGTTGTCAACTTCTGATATATAAAGTTCACTAGTTGTGAATTCTTCCAGATAAAGTCCCTCTAGAGTTCGAGGGATATCCGCTTGCACTCCTGAATGTAACTTTAAGGCATTCACATTATCATCTTCTGTACGTGGTCGATCGAGAGTTACCGTTTGTGGTGTGTAAAGTTTCATCCTGACCGATGCTGCCTTTTGTTCAAACCGTTTTCCTTGCTTGATCCCTTCAATTCTATAATGGTTTTTGTCAAGTCGCTCGATTACTGTGAAGGGGCCTTCGTACTTGCCTGAAAACGCTTTGGACGTCTTTGATAAGCGTCGATCGTTCCACAAAAGTATTTGATCGCCAGATTTAAACGCTGCTTGAGAATAGTGAGGATCAAGCCGTGCCTTGTCTGTTCTGTGGCGTTTGAGGAGATTATCTTGTGCAAATCGACGCGAAAGCTTCATGTGTTCCAGCCGTTCATAATTGCTCACATGCTGAGGCGGGGTTTGAAAACTCGCATCCGGTAAGTTGCGGGGATGATAACCCATCAGTAAATAGGTAGGTGAGTACCGTGCAGATGAATGCGGCGTGTTGTTGATAGCTGAGACCGCTGTTGGTAAGAAAGTTGACCAATTATTGTGTTTGGCATTGACATAAAATTTGATCATTCCTTCCAGCGTTTGTTGCGTTTTTTCAACTAAGCCAAGGCTCTGAGGAAATCCGGGGCTGACAAAGCTTAGTTCAATTTGGAATTTGTTGGCCAATTCTTTGAATAAATCTGAAGTTTGACCTGGAAGTTGGTCCACTATGATTTTTTCTGGAAAGCCAAATGGTAATATGATTTTCGTGTACAGAAAATCCGCCAGAACTTCAGCAGTGAGAGAATGTGTCGGTGCGGCTACTACGTAACGCGTGGCTGCGTCAGTGCACGTGATCACGTAGCGATGTCCCTCTGGTCCTGATGTGACATATGGACCACATTGGTCCAAGGCGATAATTTGGAAAGGTGTCAGAGAAGTCCTTGTTTGTAGTTCAAAGTGCTTTGGTTGGCGGGACTGCTTAAGTCGTGCACACTGTTCACATTCTTTGCATTTCTTGTAGATGAAGGATTTCTGAGAAGGAAAATAATAACGGTCCTTTGCATAGGCATATGTTTTATAGTATCCAAAATGATTGAGAGCGTGTGGAGAAGAGTGCACTTGTTCGAACCATATATCTTGTAATGCATGTGGGATGCAAGTGAGTAGTCTTTCCTGTTTGTCTGAACTTCGGGTCCTTCTGTAAATAATACCATCTAGGAGACGGAATTGCTGGCTGGTTCTGTCATATTTAGGGTCGGCTTCTTTACTTCCAATTAAATGTAGGTAAATATTTTTGAGAAAAGGGTCTGCTTGTTGTTCTTTGGCAAGGTCAAATTCACGTGTTCTCAAAACAGATACAATTTCATCTTCCAGGAGAGGAAAAAAAGCTTCATCTTGGATCCTCGTGTTACGGCTAATGGCGTCCGAGGCACTGTTGTCTGTTCCCTTTAGATGTTGAATGACGAAATCGTAGTCGGACAGAAATTGTGAAAAACGCCAAAGACGGCCTTTGAGGGTAGTTGATTGTCGTAAATTTTGAATACATTTGGAATCGGTGTGTAATATAAATCTTTTGAAAAGGATGTAGTGTCGGAATGCTTTTAAAGCAAAAATTATGCCAGAGAGTTCTAACATGTTTATATCTTGTTCTCTTTCCTTATCATTTAGTATCCTGCTTGCATATGCAATCGGCTTAACATTTCCTTGGGGGTCTTCGTGAGCAATGACAGCCCCTAGAGCTATTTTGCTACTATCCGTGTATATGTGAATAGGAAGAGAGGGATCGTATCTGGCTAATACTGGGCTCGTGATTAGTGAATGCTTTAAAGCATTGAATGCCTCGTTTTGTGCTTCTGTCCATCGAAATTTTCTCTCCATCTTCAGCAGTTGTGTAAGAACTGATGCGTGTTTGGAAAAATGTGGAGAGTAACGACGGGAAAAATTTGCCAGGCCCAAAAATTGGCGTAAAGTCTTCTTGCTTGTAGGGGTCGGATACGACTTAACAGTTTCTAGCATTTTAGGTGAAATAGCGCATCCTTTCTCGGATAAATGGTGTCCAAGATAGACAATATCATCGTACAGGAATTTTGCCTTTTTAGGAGCCAATTTTAATCCAGCGAGCCTAAGTCTTTCAAAAGTGTGACGCAATATCTTCAAGGAAGTGGGTATGTCGTCAGAGACTGCCAGGAGATCATCTGCATAGAAGAACAAATGGCGGTTGTCAACGACGTTGAGGGCTAAATTCAGCGCTATCGCTAACGCTGTTCCCGACGTGACAAATCCTTGTGGGGCATAATTAAAAGCGTAAGTCCCCATCTGCGGCACTTGAAAACTCACTTTTTCACGGCTACTTGGTGTGAGGCGTATCTGAAAATAAGCCGAGAGGATGTCCATAGATGAATAATATTTGAAACCTGCCGCCCTCTCTACAATGTCTATGAGATGAGGTGCCGGAAAACTTATCTTCTTGGCGACGGCGTTGATTCGACGAGCGTCGAAGCAGACGCGGTACGTGTTATTTGGTTTCTTCACAAGCAAAATAGGAGAATTCCAGCGTGGCGCTAAAATAGGAGAAACGACACCCTGTTGTAGCAGTTTCTTGATTTCTTCTTGCATGATTGGAAGTGTATGGGGTGGTATCCTGTGGGGTCGAGTGTACACTGGAGGCGAATCTCCTGTATCGATATCCAGTTCATACAGGGTGCAACTTCCTATATCGTCCTCTTTCCAACTAAAGACATCAGCGAACTCGTGTGTCAGTTCTAGTAGTTTATCTCGGTCTTCTTCACAGACGTTGGGGTTGATGTCGATCTTCGTTTTGTCGAAGTTGTTCCGAGATTCAGAAATGCGTTTTTGGAGTTCTTCAGAATTTTCCTTCAAAAAATGTCGATGTGGCTTCCTATCGTCGCTGTTATTTTCCTTTAGTGGGTTCCAGATAGGTTCCGTCCTTGCCTCGGCAGGACCGTTTTTGTCTCCCGTTTCCTGCTGGCCAATTATTTCCAAGACAGCATCAGCTTTCCCTATCGTCGTAAATGTCGGAATGGTAACTGGATCATTGGAAAAATTTGTAATGAGGACGTGTGGTTCGTGTTCATGCATGAGGGAGGTAGGGATACAAGTTCCTTTAGGGGATGAAAATCTGGGAATGGGGTTTAATATATGGCTACTGTCGCTGGTTGTGCAATTTAGAAGCTGTACTTTTACCACCGCTTGTTCTCTAGGGTTTAGTTTTACTTCCTCCTGTGTTGTGTAGGTGGGTTGGATACACTGTTCTAAATGTTCCGTGGCGATTTTGGATAATTTGTGTACTTGTTCCTGAGCATTATTTTCTCTTTGCAATTTCCAGGAGCCAAAACGAGTAATTTGCAAGGTTCGTCTACTTGTGTCTATGACGGCTCTATGTGCTGTTAGAAAATCATTTCCCAAAATGTTGAGGTTCCCTGACCCTTCATACAGAAGTGCCGTGTGCAGAAAAGGTTGATCGGCCAATTTGAAGTGTAAGTCGGTTTCGTTTGTTAGTGAAAAATTTGAATTGTTAAAAGCACTTAAGACATGAAATTTCTGTTTTACCTTGATATTTCGAGGTAAGTCTTGCCTGTTCATGACAGTTGTGGTACTACCTGAATCTAAAAGCATTGGTATTTGCTTGTTTCCTACAGTTATGTCAACGAAGAAAAGGTTGTTGATTTTTGTTAGAGGAAGTGTGATTTTCTGAAATTTTTCTGAAATTCCAGCGTTACCTTCCTGTGCACTGGCAAGTGAAGTAACAAGATTACGATTTTGCTTCTGTTTAGGTTTCTTCTTTCTCGCATGTCGTTCTTTCATTTCATCTGTACATTCGGAAAACGAGAACAGCTGTTTGAATTCGCCTTCAAATATCTCTTTGTCAGAATTTGCATGAGTGCAGAACGTAATACAGTCTATTTCATCAGGATGTTCTTCTAAAAATTGCTTCGCACATGAAAGGGCTATATTGGCTGCGGCTGCTGAGTCGAACCCGAAAGCACCTCCACCATGTTACGTTTAGGCCGTTCGCCGGCTTAAACTGCTTGGCTCCAAGAGGATGTGTGTATGAAGAATGGAATAAATTACGCTCATTGCTCCTTACCAATATTTAATAGAATCTCACAAGTGAGGGGGGGAGAGATCACGCACGAGCCAACGAGATATGTAAACACTGACAATGATAAAACCCAAAGTGTCACCACTGTACCTGATTTCCTTCGCGGTTCCTCGGCTGGGTCACGACGCCCATCGACCCATCGGTCCATCGAAGGTGTCATCAGTGGGTTCGCCCAAACCTTTTAAATGGACCGACTTAACACTGTCACTCGCAACACACCTCGCGCTTCGCTCCCTCGACCAAGACTCTCCCGGCGACCTCTCGTCACCCGGGGACTGCTGGCGTTTTTGATTACACAGCATTTTATTTCCGGCTCGTGACAGATCGAATGGTATGGCCAGCGTACTCCCCAGACTTGAATCCCATTGAACATGTGTGGGACACACTCGGAAGTCGCATTGCTGCTCGGCCAGCGCCGCCTACAAATCTGCAACAGTTGGAAATGGCCCTTCTTGAGGAATGGGTGAATATCCCGCAGGCTGTCGTTGATAACCTTATTGGTTCCATGCAAAACAGATATGCAGCTGTCATAGCAGTTCATGGCGACCACACGCCTTATTAGAGGTATGGATCTGTTGCGTATCTGTCCATTTCTGTTGTCTTATCACCGTGCTGTTCTCCCCTAGAACTCTGTTGTGCTAATGACTCAATAGACATGTATTGTACTGGTTGAGGACACGCTCACCTAATCAAAATACATTGATACTTTTGAATTACCAACTTTGGTTTTGGGATTTCTTGCTTGCTCCCCTATTTTTTTCGACCAGTGTATAAACTACTAAAGTATAGTATAGAATAATATAACACCCAATTAGAAATTTAGAAGCGCTTCACCCAAACAATACAAAACACGTCAAAAAAAACAACAACAACTAGATGTCATCTTTATTCATATGCAGTGATGTATTGTTAAGTATAACACTAAATTGATAATTTATATTGTAAACACTTGTCTTAATATTATTTTTTACTCATTGATTGAGATACTAAAATCAAGATTAGATTGCAATATAGATATGTTGTTGTACGCAAAGGACATTCTAAATAATGATGAATTCTTGAATATTTCTGTTTTAGGAACAATTGCCGCAGCCTTAAGCCACATTTCTTTGCGTTGAAATATATCTTTTGTAGAAAAGTAGGGTTATCTATCATGCCAGTCATTGTTTTGTACATAAATATTTGTGTTATTTCCCTTTTATTAATAAGACTTTCATAATTAAACTCATTAAGTAGATCATTGTATGATAAGATATTATAATATGACGGTACATTATACTTTTTGTAATACAAATATCTTAAAAATAGTTTTAGAATTCTTTCAATTACCAACTCCTGGGATTTATAATATGTAAACCAAACATCAGAACCATATTCAACCTTACTTCTAACTAATGCATTATACAAGAGAGAAATACTGTCTACATTAGTTAGATTCCTCGTATTTCTTATAAGAAAACCTAATGATCTAAATGCATTGTTTACCATGTATGATACATGTTTGTTACATCATATTACGATCCATAATAATGCCTAGGTCCTTAAAAAAGTTTATTCTTTCAAACTCTTCTCCACAACTAAAATAGGAGATTTTAGAGGTATTTATTTTACTTGATAACTCCATAAAAGAACACTTCTTAATATTAAATTTAAGGCCGTTGTTTATACACTCTCATACACCATATCTAAATCTCTTTGAAGTTTCCTAACGTCTCTGTCATTATTAATTTGTTTATAAATCTTTATGTCATCATTTATAAACAATACAAAAAGTAGTGGTCCAACATGCGATGCTTGTGGTACACCTGACTTCAAAATATATTCAAACATCTTCGATTGTCTATAAGTTAAATATTGTTTTCGACCATTATGTGGCCATGAGAGCAAGAAAATCACTAGTCAACCTGAAACTTCTAAATTTGCGTAAGGGTCAATCCATATGAAGTCATACAACATGGTTATTTGACCATTTTTTAAAAAGTTTATTTTTTGTGTGGTGTGAGCCTCATATGTTGACAGTTCAGATCCACTGTCATTTTATTTTTACTATCACCGATTTGAAGATGGCGGTATTTTTTTTATCATGGCGCGCGTCATTTTCTCTATTCGTAAGCATCAGCGGCAACTTTTTTGTCTCAGCTCTGGTAAGTCCTACGATAATCAAGACAATATGCCTCAATATGATTGACATAGTCTTCTTTTATTTATAAACCATTCAAAGAGATCATCGGATGTGGAGGAAGAAATTGACAATTCAATTGTTGGCAAATTGTTACTTTCAGACTGACTTGCCACTGGAACAATAGATGAAATCTGATCTTGGTATCTTATGTCACCGTTTATAGTATTAATAAATATTGCTGAGGTTGGTGCTTCTAATTTGAGCCAGATATAATTCTAAAAAGCTTTATTGATATTATTAAATGTAAACTAATTTTAAGTGGTGACACTGCAACACTTGAATATTTCATATAATTGAAGGACATTCAGAACTCATTAGGAACAAATGAACCAGAAAGATGGATAATGTTGCATCCAAAACAAAACAAATGTTCCAGAAACTGTAGAACAGTCCATCATGTTGCTTCATCTTTCAAATTCTTCCTCAAATAGGAAGTCTGACGTTGCAAAAAAACCTCTTCGATTTGTTCATAAAACTTGCCCACTGAAAAAAAAATTACTTCTTTTTTTCAACTCAATGCCTCTGTCAGCAAAACTGTAGTTTGCAACATTGTTTATTTTACGGATTCAATTATTGGAAAGAAATGTCTTAACGTTCATATTTGTTGAGTTAATGAAGATAGAAAGCAAGGCATTGGAAAGCAACTTAATCACCCTTTGCTCATCTCTTGTGGAATCTGAAAGTGGGAATCCTTGGTAAAATTAACTGTACTCGCTCCAAAAGCTTATCTTCGTCCTTTACAACATGCAGGTCTTTTTTATACACTACCCATCTTCGTGTTTCTTAATGGAAAAATGTCATAGGTGTCTAAAGAAGAAAAGCATAAAACTGTATATTTCAAAAATTTCAGTTGCTAACAATGCACCTATTTGCAGATAATATTTCAATTATTTAATTAAGCTTTCGAAGATTAATATGGAACAGGGATATACCTATAAAATGCAAGCAGGTATTAGAGATCCGACAGACAGTGGGTGTGGTGAAGCTTCAGGACAGGATAGGTGAGGCACAGATGAGATGGTTCGGACACAAGGAGTGGAAATCACGCAAGGGGGAGACCAAGATGTCGGTGAAAAGAGCAGATAGGAGAAGAGGACAAGATTGGAACACCGTGGAAGGAGAGGAGTGGTGGAAGACCAGGAAAAATTTAGATACTTGACTTCTATGCGACCCAGCCAGAGGCAGGAAACGGCAAAGATGATTTCAATCAATATTTCAACTAAAATTATGTGTAAAGGTGGATAACTTAATCAGCACTACAGAAATCATGCCATAATGGCACTAACGTTCCTTTTATAAGATATATAGAAATAAATATAATTTTATAGTCAAAATCTAGACCATAATAAGGTAAAATTTAAACTTTATTTGCTAATATACTATAAATATTGTATCCTGTTCTTTCATGGTAAGGAGGTACAGAGGCCAACCTTCTGGTAAGAAACCCAACTGCCAACTTCACTTTCAAGTAGTATACTTTGGTAACCATTTTTTAGCAACCAAACGAGAATCTGATACCTCGACCCATGACCAGGATAATGCCTAGTGGGTTGTTCTGTCCTCTAGATCTTCTTGGTGTTGATTGAGTCTCAGCTTATATATTAGGTAAGGAGAATTTTTGTCCTGAGAGATACGTAGTCTAAATTTAGTTCTTGATGAGGAATGAATAAGTTAATTCGTTTTAGAAACGGAGCAAGGAAGTTTTAAGCAGACATTTTCATTTTTTTCTTAGCGGCCAGTCCTCAATTTTGTTTCAGTTAAGGGTCATATCCCCAGATTGTGTGATGGACAAAAGTAGCCTATCTATCTGGTGTGCCCGTAATATAAAAATCAATCAATCAGTCTTCCATGGTAGTTTGTCCAATGTTCGTATCCCGACTTATAATCTGGTAAGTAAGTTATACCAGCAGAATGAACAAAATTTAACATTTAAAAATAAAATAGTATTCTTGCAGTTAAAACAAGAGTCATTGAGACATAAATCTTGGCTCTCGTAGGAAACTTTTGCTAAATCAGCCTCAAACATAGTTGTAGATAGTTACAATAATACAAATTTGATTGGTTTGTATTGTTGTGCCATGTCGGTTAAAGTCACAATGCTTCTAAATAAAATGTGGATAAATAAAGACATCCATACATGCACACACACACACACACCATCATACACCCCCTCCCCACACACACACATGTAGCTACATGTCTATGTATATGTGTCATAAAATGGCACCTGAGGACCAAAGAAACGTATAGATGACATGAAAACAAACAACGTTTTTCAGTACCATTTTTGTCGTTCCTGCGTCATTTCGTTGCTTCGAATGTTCAGAAAACCAATTTTCCGCCTGTATGCTGACAACCCAATATAACATTAAATACTGTCGTTGATGTCGCTTTCTATTGCGAAAGGGCATGTGCCAGTGTTGCAAGGAACAACAAATTCTGTGAAAAATGATATGTGTTGAAAAATGTAATGGAGAAAGATTCCAGTAACCGAAAAAGGAAATAAGCAACGACATGAAAATGGATGGAAAAACAAATATCGTATGCAAAATGAAGAGATGGAAAGTGGGTTAGAAGAGAAGGAAAAGAATCCTACACTTGGCATGTCAAAGGTTGGAACCGGAAATAGCGCTCAGAGGTGATAGGAAACATCTCCAAAGACCAAGATATTTTTCTTTTGTTTTTAGCGCTTTTCCTTGCACACCTAAAAATATTACATTTTATCTCTTTAGCCTGCATGCTGTTACGTTCGTAGCAACTGTCCTCACCCTTTACTCCTATAGCCGGGAGCATTGAGGCTCTAAGGGTCTACACTGAAACCTATCTTCAGGGTAGGTGCAGAACAAATCCAACCAACGTCGCGAAATGTTTATTTACTGCTTGAGTACTTACAGCCAGTGGTTAGATAATTCATAACTGGAACTTGGAGATCAATTGTTAATAGATAATTTCAAACTTACTAGAGAGGTCAAACTAGGGTGACCCAAACCTAGGTTTTACAGAAGAGCGGCATACACCTATTCACTTCTTCCTAGACTTGGAGTTATCACCCGAGATCGCCAATTTAGGTTTTTACAGAAGAGCGGCTTGCACCTATTCACTTCTTCCTAAATTGGAACTTATATCCCATTCGGCTAACCTAGGTTTTACAGAAGAGCGGCATACACCTATTCACTTCTTCCTAGATCAGACCGTTCCTATTTGGCCAGTCTAGGTTTTACAGAAGAGCGGCATACACCTATTCACTTCTTCCTAGATCAGACCGTTCCTATTTGGCCAGTCTAGGTTTTACAGAAGAGTGGCTTGCACCTATTCACTTCTTCCTAGACTGACACCAGAACAGACCTCTTACGGACCAAACTACTTTGTATTTATACCCAAAGTTCCAGCCTCGAACACCTGTCTTTAGGTAATTTCTTATTACAATACTCCAAATTACAACAGAAAGATATTTGAAAAATACATAGTTTGGCAATTAATAATTTACAAAGAAAGTTTACATATTCATTTCAGTTAACAATTATTTCCTTAACGTTAACAAAATCTTACATTTTGGAATTATACAAATTTAAATGTTCCGCCATTATTTAATTACAATTAGGTTAGTTCATCAAACATTGATAATCTTTGATTGTCAAATCTATACTTACATCATATTAAATGCCCGTTGTCTTAAACGAGCTGACTTCATTAGATTGTTACAGAAAGGTGAATACATTAGTTCAACAACGCATTGATTGGCGCGTTCATATTTGCGTCACAACCCGAGCCATACAACATGTAGTATCATGGACATTAATAAGGACTCGAGGTAACACTATATAGATTTTTCTTTTAACATGGAATCTCAAAGTTACAATACAAATAAGGTCGTAACAATGCGATTTATTTGCGAATTAATATTTCATTTTTAATCAGGTTTTTACTCATATTCTCAAACACTTAAATTTTATCGAGTGCAAAGAAACTTTTCTCAGGGGTGGAGCTGGATCATGGAGACGCTTGTGTGTTGCATACGTCTCTTCTTAGGATACGATAAAAGATTTCTGCCAAACTATTAATGGTGTTAGCCCTTCAATTACAGGATGTCGTTGGTACACTACACATAATTTGGAATTTCATAATCTATGCTGTAAATCGAATATTTGCACTACACAATGGGACTAGCAATACAGAAAACTCATTGGCGAAATGTTCAGTTTAAAACAAACAATAGTTGCCGCAACCAGGACTTGGCGTCTGGGATTCTGTCCCCGTCCTCTGCCACTGAGTTTCACTTTCAAATGAACATGTGCATTTACACCACCTTGCTTCATGTCATGCGTTCATGATCCACATTTGACACAACATCCTAGTCCTCATTTTCTCGTGTGTACCCGCCTTTTAAAATGCTGAAGCGCAGATATAGAGTGTCGCTCGACCCAACATCCACGAAGAAAGTAAGTTTACACTGGATTAAATGTACATGTTTCAGAGTAAAGGTAAATCCCAGAATAAAAGTGAAATTTTAATTTAGACAAACTTTCAATTTTGTCTATAAATATAGGTTACATCTTCACCTGCCGTACCTTCAAATTGCATACCCTCTAGCATGGCTGGGTTCATGAAATTTGACTGTGCCATTCTGGTTTGTGACTTTCGGACCAAGACTTCACTCTCCTGTGCACATAATGATTTTTTACGATTACGGGTCAGAGTTGGGCTTCCCGTCGGAGTAGATGCTGCGAAAGGAGCAGTTTCATTTAAATTTAAATTTATAGTTCTTTCCGATAATTCGATTAGCCGGTCGAAGGTTTCATCTAATTCGTCCTCTCATTATAATCTCGACATCTATCATGGCTTATTGTAATATTTTCCCCAATAACGTCTAAAGCAAATTACCCGTGCAATCCTGCAGATTCTGTACTTATAATGCATCCGTAACTGAGGCTGACATCGTTCAATTTTCATTTATATCGAAGTGAAATAAATTGAAATTTCAGTGGCAACACTACGTGTCGCTTATCTTTTCATTTCCTTGCGTATTGAGAGTAAGAAAATGAAAGGAACCGCACCTCCTCCACGTAACATTCCTCAAGGGAACTGGGATCGAATTGGGGTGCTGTAGCTCATTCATCACTCATCTTCGATGATTGGATACTCGCTGCTCATGGAGAGCTTAAAATTAACGTGAGAGAGGTGATAAATACACATATGAATGGCAAAACACAACACTTGAGCTTTACACTCTCAAAGACTGGATCAGCAATGGTGAATGGAAATACTTGTTTCTCACTGTCTGGAAGTGCTGCTTCGAAGTGTCAAACCACGGACCGGTTAATGAACGAGGTGTCCGTCTGTCGGTCTAGTCCAAATGCCAAGACTTCGCTCTCCTTCTCCTACACTTCTTGATCGTAATTCTGCACCCTCTGACTGATAGCTCGATACTGCCCAATGACACCCATTGTACCAGATATTTATTCTGATGGATTTTACTAAGTAATGCAGAGTCAGTCACCTGCGGCCTCTTCCATGGTTTCACCTGTTTACATGTTTACGCCGCTGAAGACCAGGTAATGACTAACACTGCAGTCCTGATCGGCAAGATCCTGTCTGGAAAATGATATCTACTGTCTGGGGTTTTGAGGTTTCTTTTATATTAAAGTATTTCCATTATTTGTGGATTACTACGATATGGTGTATTCTATCAAATGCCTTGCAAAGGTCAAGAAATATTTCCTCAACAATTTCAAGCTGTTCTAGATATCCAGATATCATTCATCAATTGAGCAAGAGCTCTTTTCATGTATTCACCAGTAAGAAATACACTCTGACACGGGTTAAATACAATTGAATTTGTTGCAAAAAATTGGGAATATTTTTAGACGTAATTGTTTCAAGAATCTTTGATGATGTAGAAGTAAGCGAAATATCCCTCCAGATTTCATTTTCATTTTCCCTTTTCATTAATAGGTATTTTTTTTTAGATTTCCATATTCTAGACAAGGTTCCAGTTAACTCTGAATAATTGACTGCATAAAACAATAGTTTACTAAAAAAAACAGTTTTTCATGAATTTATTAGATCATTGATCTAGTCCATAAGCAACCTTATTTGTTTTCATCTTATGAGTGCATTGAGTTCGTTTGTTGTTATCTCAGGAATGAGCATTCTGCTTTTATCATGTTTTTGTGTTGAATGGGGTGTCGACTTTTAATTACTGTAAACATTAAAATTATTTAATAAGTAAATTCAAAAAAATATTATTTTAATATCTTGCATATTAACTCTGGTTCATATTTCATCATCAATAATTACAAGTCTTATGTTATCCTTATATACACACTAGATAGAAAAACAGTAGTTTCAGTAATTCTGGTTGGTTCATTTACTGGTTTCTAATTTGTTTGATTTTAGTATCTCTTGGTATTTGTTGGTTGGTTGGTTGGTTTGGTGTTATAATTTCACTTTATGCACACTAAGGCTAATCGGGACTAGACCTACAGTTTAAAGTGGGATCCGAATCACTATGTACATCCACCGAGTATGGAACGCGGGACCCCTTGATTACGAGGTGACGACGCTACCACTGCGCCATCGAGGAGGCTCCCTAGGTATTTGTGACTTATATTTTCGTTTCACAAGATATATATATATATATATATATATATATATATATATATATATATATATATAGAGAGAGAGAGAGAGAGAGAGAGAGAGATTTGGTCAATTTGCCTAGAAAAATTTCAAAGGTAATGAAAAATAATTTTGGTTTACTGTTTAGAGATCTATAGACAACTATTCATGGAAGCCCGCAGCATTTTTTCCATGGAAGGGAAACCAAGGTATTCTTTTCCAGGGGGAGTCAAAAGGGCATTTTTATCCGTAATATTGATGCCCCCCTCAAAAAACACTGCTTCAGCATGAAATTATCACGCTCCTTTAATAATTAACCTAACTTTATGTTAGTGAAATGAAATTTTGTGTGAAATATATACTCTTTAGGTGGATATTCATTTTCCATGGGAGGGCGTGGCCCCCAATTGCCTCCCCATTCCGGACGTCCATACTCTGTTCAAAGTTGTGCATGCAAATTCTAGATTTATACCGCTAACCTCTAAAACATTTTCTATGCAATATTTATCCAAATTTATTATTCATTAGTTGTTTTATGTGGCACGTTTTACAAAAATGCCAGTAACACCAGCTCTATTGTGAAGCCTCCTACACAAGGAAATTAGCAAATATTCAGATCTATTGTAAAAGTTATTATTGTCTGAAAAGAGACAATGTTCAGTTACTTCATTAAATATTATCTAAATTTGAACATTTTATTTTGGATTGTTTCAAATTATCGTGCCTGGAAATTACCATATTATTCAATGTTTTAATATTTTGTGAAATGAGCTTATTAAAACCAACTACACGATAAAATAACTTATTCATGTTTTACTAAAGGATGAAACACTTAATTTCATTTAATTGCGTTCTCAACAGACATACTGCTACTTGTCGATATCAATATTGGATGCCTATCAATAAAATTCCTATATGTTTCGTAAATTTGTGAAAAACATAATCACGAAATAAAGGAGATATATTTTAAAAATCCTATTTATGACGAGAAATGATGTTTTGGGAAGAAAAGGCACCAAAATGTGAACTAGAACTCTACCTATTACAACCCATTAACTGCAGTATTGGGTGCAAGCACGACGCTATGGTGTGTGGGCATACGTTTGGTATAATATTCTAAATAATTGTGAGTTGCTCTGTTCTTTGTCCATTTGTGTATTGAATGCCACTTACAATCTCAGCTTTTGGCATGTGTAAGAAGAATTTAGTCCTCAGATGCTTTCTTTACGTTAAGGGGCTTGGCCCCGTATAATGTGTAGTTTCTTAATGTATAAAGTGCTGTGACATACAATTATAATTAATTTTATTCAGTTAAATAGCATTGAGATAAAAAAAGCTGATGTAAATATTTGCCTCCACTTCATAGCATAAAATATGTTCCATGACTGATTGATATTTATGTTATGGGCATTTCAGGAAACCGCCCATTTTGCCGACGCATGGTAAAGGATAACCATCCTTATTATACGAAAAATGACAACAGGGATTAACAAGAAAGCAAAGCATACCTAATTTATTTCTTAAAATTACTTAATTCGTTCATTGCTCACAAACTAGTGTTTCAGGACTAACATCTCTGTAAACAGCTATTCAGAAAACAAAAGAACAATCACAGAAGAACACAACAATCCTGCAGAGGAATGTGTTAGAAGTATGTCCAGACGCAAGAGCCTCGTGATCTTACAGACTATAGTTAACTAACTAACTAACTCTCTAGCCTTCTTAAACCCGAAGGTTCATGGCTGCAGCAACAAAGGCCTTCCATCTGTCCTTATCCTGAGCAAGATCTATATACTCTTTTCCATCCCTACTGATTTCCTTTAGGTCCATCTCAGACTGTAGTTACCAGTTTATTTTGCTAATTGGAAGAGAAGTTGACATTTGGTGAATATATTATACGTCTACACATAATGTACCAAACTAACGCCATTAAACCACAGAACATCACAATTATACGTGTTTCAGAATATTAAATTACTCTAATATATGTGTAACGCAAACAGGCCAATCATATTTAAAACGAATTAAGATATATCTAATTCGTAGAATAGTAAATATAATTTTCTAGCACTAAAATATCAAGAAAACGGAGAAATCAATGTCTGCTCATAATATTAACTATTGGTTCGGCAGCGAGTGAAATAAAGTTAATTCTAAAACACTGTAATGTCTTGGACGACTCCTAAATTTCCAATTGCGGACCATTTATCGCTTGCATCACAAGGAGGCCTCAGGAAGACATTTTTTTTGCTACGTAATTGTTAGTTCCGAAACTCAATGTCTTAGTATGGTATGTTTGTAGAAGGAAGGGGTTTTAGAGAGCGACATCTCCTCCGATCCAGAAAATGTTTTCATATTTTTCTACGATTTAATCTCACTGTTAATTGGACAGTGTTAACTCATGTGCTCACTGAAATTTTAACCTTCTATTCTTCTAATGCCTTCTTTTTGGTTTGTTTTGTCCCTTCATTCAGAAGTGCGGAATATTGATCTTGCACAAAAGCGCATATGGTGCTAATAATGGAGTCAATATCAAATGGATGATATAACTGATTGCATAACTTTGCGATTGCACAAATATCTTACGGATGGCTGGCTACCTGAGGTCACTTTTATCATCAGATGTAATTGGACGTCCTACATATAGAAAGGGTTGCTCTTCACGGACGAACTATAATGATGGTCATTCTATTGTCTTTAATTCCTATTCAACAGACAATAATAAATGGAGTTCCTGGTTAACAGGAAATCTGTTATGACATGCCACTATATAAGCTCTGGAGAAGTCAGAGGGTTTTGATAGATATTGATTGGCACCAAGATGAAGCAGCAACTGACTTTTGTTTTCTTCGTAGCTTTGTTCATTATTGCGGCATACATAGATATGGCAGGCTCTCAAGTAAGTGAAATTTCTCATACACATCGAATACT
The DNA here is from genome assembly GCF_977018435.1 of Lepisma saccharinum. Lineage (NCBI taxonomy): Eukaryota > Metazoa > Arthropoda > Insecta > Zygentoma > Lepismatidae > Lepisma > Lepisma saccharinum. The sequence goes on from NC_139251.1 coordinate 48,987,098, forward strand.
TTTCACTAGGTGACCTGAATATACGTTACTATTTCACAAAATAATATCTACTTAGAAATTCAACGTTTTGTAAGCTATCTTGGACACCTTTGCGTCTGTAATTAGATTTTCCATAACCAGAATGTCCCTAGTTATATGTAATACGTTCTTCTTCTATTTGGAAATTGAACAATTTCTATGTGCATGATACAACAACGTTGATCTAAAATGGTGTTATTACTATCTTTACCATAAATTTAAAAATATTGAGTAAAATAAAATCTAGTAAGTATATATATATATATATATATATATATATATATATATATATATATATATATATATATATATATATATATATATACATTCATACATACATGCATGCACAAATAGAGGTATAATAATCAGCCTTTATGTGTAATTATTGACTAGCTGTTGCGTATAAGCTTATTAATGTCTTGATCTACTTAATAATCCAAAAAAATCTTTTTGAAAGAATATGTCTTCAGCATTGGAACTTCCTTTTGTATCAGTTGGTAAATGATTGTTAACCATTCCAGTACATGTAAACTTTCTGCTGATCAACTGCACCTAATATTTTCACAATATAAAATTCCTAGCTTATTTCTTGGTCTTGATGTGTTAAAAAATTAGAGTTGTATTTAATATTTATACAACAAATTCTTGTCCTCTTCGAGCTGTGTGCTTGAACTCATTCAAAATCTTTCTTTTCCTACAGTTTCAACCCCTCGAACACTTCAATTAGTTTCATCGAAATGCCAGACAATAACTTGTATTCCTCACGTACATTATAAAGTACTAGGTGCATTCAAGTTGTAAGGTCTCGTAATTTATTAAAAAAAAATGCATTCACCTCAGAAAGCTGAAACTGCCTTTACTTCTCAACATAATCACCTTCTAGATATACACATTTTTTAAAACACTGACGCCACGATAGCATGGTGTCCCTCTACAAGCGCTTTTTAGAAGTCTGTTTATGTGTACTAAAAATCCTTCATGAAAGCTTGAAAATGTGAAAACCGTTGAGAATATTCTTGGGAGTTAGGAACGAATCATATGAACGGATCACGTGGAATCACTTCAAATTTGTTTTCCGTGAAAAACTGTGAAGAATCCCTCCCCGATGAGGAGGTGAGTTGTCCTGATGAAAGAACACAGCTGCAGCATATTTCAGCCGTTTCTCTCGCAATGCTGGAAGCAACTCGGCCCTCAAAAGAGCTTCACAGCTGATACATCGCCATTATGGTACACATAGGATAACAATTGTGGCCGCGGTGGCTCAGTCGGTAACGCTTCTGACTACCATGCTAAAAGTCCCGGGTTCGATCCCCGGCCGGTTCAAATCCGGGAACTTTTCTAACGATGGAAGTAGACCCGGCGCTCACCCAGCGTCGAATAACTTGGGTACTTTGGGGGGGGGTAAAGGCTGTCAGGGGCGTGATGCTGATCACATCACCCCCACTCACGACCGGATCAAGAAAGTGTGGGGCGTTACCCCCACACCCCCTATACGCCTTCATGGCGTGGTGCTATATACAGGGGAGCACTTTATCTTTACCTTTATAGGATAACAATTCGTTAGTATATCACTTTGTTGTCCCAAAAATCACAATTCTTATCAATCGCGTAACAGGCGGCTGATTCGTGGGCGAAGCTTCTTTCATTTCATACAACATTCGGTCTTCTTTGTAACGTCGCACTCACGAACACATTTTTCACGTTCTTGACTACAACACAGCATGTCAGTAATCCGAAGATTAATATGATTGATGTTACTTCAGGCATGTGAGTCAAATATATAGAAGAGAAGAGGGGTAGAAGATTAACAAAATTAAGAGTCTCACCAGTAAAGCTAAATGAAATTCGAAATGTCTATGTAGCGACAGCCACTGTGGTGCAGCGAAAGCCGCTGACTTTTGCTGCCACCTAACGGGGGGAGAAGGAACTCTTTCCGCCTTACCAGACGCAAGGGATTTGACCCCTGGAAGCAGGGGTGAAAGACTGGGGAAGAAAAGAGCTAGAGAGGGAGATTTCAGGCATCTCCGGGACAACGACGGGAGCGGTCTCCTTCATTATTACTCAGTGTTTGTAGTGTAGCTGTAGTGTTCATCTAGAATAAACAATAAGGTAAGACAACATCCTTTGATTTGGTTATTATTCCCCAAACCAAGTCCTAAGCAAAGACGGCAAGACCTTCACCCTGCGTCTCAACGGTCGTGAGACCCGCGTCAGCATTGACCGGGTCAAACCAGCCTACACCTGGACGGAGGACGTCCCACCAACCCAGGATTCCTCAGACACACCAACGCAGCACCCCACCAACCAACCACCATCGGCGCAACGTCAAGAGAGTCCGTCACCAAAAGGTGACTACGTCACCCGTTCTGGTCGACGCGTAACATTTCGCCTCCCACACAAGGTGTAACCCTTTTTCTCCGTGGGGGGCTGGTGTAGCGACAGCCACTGTGGTGCAGCGAAAGCCGCTGACTTTTGCTGCCACCTAACGGGGGGAGAAGGAACTCTTTCCGCCTTACCAGACGCAAGGGATTTGACCCCTGGAAGCAGGGGTGAAAGACTGGGGAAGAAAAGAGCTAGAGAGGGAGATTTCAGGCATCTCCGGGACAACGACGGGAGCGGTCTCCTTCATTATTACTCAGTGTTTGTAGTGTAGCTGTAGTGTTCATCTAGAATAAACAATAAGGTAAGACAACATCCTTTGATTTGGTTATTATTCCCCAAATCTATTTTGCTGTTATTTCTTTTGGTTGTCTTTTTTTTGCAAATGCATCTTTGTAGAGTATATTCTGTTTCACTAATTAGAATAATTGTCTACATTGATATTAACACTTCCGGTGTAATAAACAGATCTAACAGTAAAATAAGTTGTACATTAATGCATAGGCTATTGGTCAATATTTAGGTAGCTATGTAGTCTTGAGCGTTCGTATTAATACTGTAAGAATGACAGTACACATTGTTGAATGGCAGGTAAACTACCACACGCTTGCATGCCTTCATTGTTAGAGACTTCTATACGTGACAGAGTATAGGTTTCTCTTTATCTGAGAGGCTGGAGGCCCTTAAATATAGGATAATTCCTCGCCACATACTGTACTTTTATTGCTGCAAAACAAGTATATTATATTTGAAGTAAACAGTGCTTTGCGTGCATGGAGAAGCTGAACTTTACGTCGCGAATCATTGTCTTATTAATTGAATGAACTTTGCTGGCATGTCTGAAGTGTTAAAACACATACACCACTGTTAGTCCCCATGTTCTTGAAAACATTTCTTCTCTCTTTATTCCTTGTCCATTCTTTCGTGCATAGTGTTTCTCTTTGTGCTGATGCTATAGAGAGAGTTTTTTAGGTTATCACGACAGAAGCAGAATTGCACGGTCCTTCACTAGTACACTTCGTCTCAGCTAACTGCGGAGTGCCTATGCTGAAAGCGACAGAGTGAGGTTTTTAGTTGTATGTACCACAACAGAAGCTGATTTACATCGTCCTTCAATGGTATACTTCGTCCCAGCTAGCAAGTCACTGTTGCTTCACCAATAGAAGGAACATAATTATAAATGGAAGGAGCCTTTCGAGCAACCCAGCTTAAAGCAGCAACAATTCGCTGTAATATGTATAATGTTTAATGAAATGTTTAGCCAATCAGCTATTAGACACACTCCCTTGGCCAAATTCCAGCCAATTAACTATTTGCAGCTCACAGAGCAGAATGTGGATTACAGCCTAATGAGAATGCAGCTCCGTTCTTATTCTGCTGTTTGATGTGAAAAGAATAGTTTTTGGTCTAGTTTTGAGCCAATCAGCTATCAACCACGCTCCCTTGGCCGGATTTCAGCCAAAAATAGCTATTAGACACGCTAGCATCAGAATGAGAATAATAGGAAAATGTGAGTTTTGAAACATTCAAATAAAACTAATTAACGAACTATCTAATTTTGTGACGTTTTTGTTAATATATTTCAAAAAATTTGTCATGTACATATAACATACTTTATTTATTGACTTGCCCCAGGGCCGGATTAGCCTATGGGCAACTGGGGCAATTGCCCCGGGGCCCCCACCAAAATGAAGCTGTGAAGGACCTCCACCAAAAAAAAATTAACCAGCTCTCTATGCTTGTGAAATATTACATAAAAAGTTGTATTTTAAAAATAAAAAAAATCAATATTGTCAGTAGGGGAGATAGGGCATTCTGCGCCATCATAGTACGAGAGTCGATTAATATCAGGGCCTATTTTGACTTAAATTGACTAAAATTACTCTACATTTTTATATCTTCTGGTGGATTTGAGCTAATCCATAAGTGTAACAAATTGCCGAATCATTGTACAAAATGTATACCCAAGTGTCAAGCTGACCTGGAATGTCCTGACCCCTGTTCATTGGTTGGGTGTGTACAGGGTGGCTCAAGAAGTCACTTAACACCCTCGGTACAAGGCCACTGCAGCGCGCAACGTGGAAATGGTGATGACCAATCGTTGCCATGCCAAGGGGGAACCTCATTGACGACACCCCCGCGGTCGGTGGCCATCTTGATGTCCGCCATATTGAATTCAACTTCAGAATTTTAAATAGGAAGGGGGTGATATGATATATCAAATCAGGCTAGAATGTCACGAGAAATGCAATGGTGAAGGGTTTTTCGACGTATCTTTAACCAGTAAAAAGTTATGACTGAATTCTTTTACCAATTTGCTCCTTTTCGAGGTGTTGGAAAAACGCCTTAAAATTTGTTTAGCGCGTCGGTAATGCATCGAGATCAAAGTGATGTCTAGGGATAGAAGTTCGCATGCCATTGCACATGATTTTAATCGGATACATCCAAGAAGATCTGCGCATTGTGAATGGTTGTCGCGAACAATTTAGAGTGTGACGCTTCAATTGAATTAAAAGTCCTTCACAGTGACAAGGCTAATGTTTATGTTCACAAAGAAGTTAATAAACAGAATATTAAATCCTTTTTATCTAATAACCCATTTTCGACAGATCAAAGCTGAATGGTTAGTGCTGGTAAGTTATTGGTGTGGCGTGGTGTGTGGAACACGATTGGTTAGTCAATTTTCCATCAACGGAACCTTAAATGTTTAGGGCTACTTGGATTTGTTAAATAAACAGGTTTTTTCATCCTTGCGTATGGAAGAAGGTACTTTTTACAGAGTTTTTTCTCAATAGGGAAGAACACCAGAACACTATGGGAACGTTGTGAAGCAGATTCTGTCCAAAGTTATTTTATCAGATGACAATGGTCGCATATTATGTTTATGAACTTCCTTGTGAACATAAACATTAGCCTTGTCACTGTGAAGGACTTTTAATTCAATGGAAGCGTCACACTGTAAATTGTTCGCGACAACCATTCATAATGCGCAGAGCTTCGTGGATGTATCCGATTAAAATCGTGTGCAATGGCATGCGAACTTCTCTCCCCAGACATCACTTTGATCTCGATGCATTACCGACGCGCTAAACAAATTTTAAGGCATTTTTCCAACCCCTCGAAAAGGAGCAAATTGGAACAAGAATTCAGTCATAACTTTTTACTGGTTAAATATACGTCGAACAAACCTTCACCATTGCATTTCTCGTGAAATTCTAGCCTGATTTGATATATCATATCACCCCCTTTCCAATTAAAATTCTGAAGTTGAATTCAATATGGCGGACATCAAAATGGCCACCGACCGCGCAGGTGTCGTCAATGTGGTTCTCCCTGGGCCTGATAACGATTTGTCATCACCATTTCCACGTTGCGCGCTGCAGTGGCCTTGTACCGAGAGTGTTAAGTGACTTTTTGAGCCACCCTGTATATAATATTAGTATACCCGCTCTCTCAGATTCTTAGAATAGGAATTTATACTTGTTACTGAAATTCGGGAATTTCCCGTCAGTAACTCTCGTGGGAATTCTGAGAATTAGGCTAGCTCGGGAAATTCTGAGAAATTAAGCTGGCTGGGGAATGTCCCATCAGAGTTACGTGACCCCTGTTGATTGGTCGGGTGTGTATATTGTGGAACGATTCAAGGAAGACTCTGTAAAAAAGGTAAAATCTCTCGCCAGACATCAGTGCTCGGTCAAGCGACAATTTACAACACAAGGTAACATTCCACAAATAGCGAAAACACATGACGTCAGAAGACACGGCATTCTTCTATACTACCGGGTTCAAGCCCGTCATCGAATGGCAAATACGGAAGTGCTGAGCAAGCAGCTAGGAAGTATTTGCCAGTAGCTTAAAAGAGCTAAGCACCAGAATTCGAAGCTCAGTCAAGTCTCAGAATTCAAAGGACCTCCAGAAGAATAACAGCTACCAGGCTAAGACCTCGCCGCCTTTCAGGTCTCAGCCCGGCTTGGGAAACCGAGACGAAGCTTTCGCCTAAGGCAACGAAGTACATTCGCGAGTTGACTATCTTTAGTACCACGGCCTGCAACTTGTAGCCGTCGGTCAGACCTTCGTCCCGGCGCCTTTTCTACGGCCGATACTTCAAGACCAGCGTGTGCTTTGTCGCCAAGCCACGGGCAAGAAGACCGTGGCCCGTCGAATTCAGGACTTCGTGCTCTGTCGCCTAACGTCCACACTCAACCGCTTGGCCGAGAGGTAAGATGTACATCGTCCACATCCCTTGAAATCATTCCACTCCCTGCCAGAAGCCTGTCAGCGAGATTGTATGGGGGCCATAAAACGTAACCTAGCTCTACCATCTGACCCCTAAAGCGTTCACAGTAACGATCCCCGTAGTTTAAGTAATTGAAACCATTGAACACATCATGGTGTAGATGCGGGCAACCGCCATTAATTTTTTTTGCCCTTGATTGTAGACCCTCCCACCGCACACCTGTTGACGATACAAGCATTTTATGCTAACTTTTAGTCCCTCAACAAACGCATCAGTGGAGTTGCTTTGGGCTACCTTGTTACTTTGTACACTCCCGTACAAGTTGCGCGTAAAGTTTTAATAGATGCCAATAGCATCTATTTCTAATTACACCCAGCAAGCGACGGCACCGCCCAGCTGCGTTCAGACGCACGACGATTGCATTTCACATCAGTTCGGGGCGATGCGTATCTCTAACCATTGTCGGATTGACTTACCCATGCGTCTTCAACGTATAGATTGTAGAGGACCCTCCTCCCCACCAAAAAGAAATTGGAGCAGGGGAACAATTGTTATCAGCCTCAAGCAAATGGTTATATTAGCGGTAATAGGTACTTCAGAGGAGCGTCTAGGTCAATCCGTTTGAATTCAAGAGGACGCGGGGGTAACCGAAAAACAAATCCCCGTCCATTGTATCCAAACCCTTGTGAATACTGTGGATTAAGAAACCATGAATAAAATTCTTGTTTTTATAAACCAGAGGATTTTTTAAACTAAATAGGTGTACGAGTCAAGCGCCAACCCGATCTCGTACCGTTCAACATACAGAAACATTGATAGAGAAAGACAGTTTACCTTATTTCAAGACCACCCTTAACAATAAATCAATCGAGCTCATGATCGATACAGGTTGACAAATATCCATCTGTAGCAAGAGTATTGTACCGTCAGGTGCAAAAATAATTCATGCAAAAACTACAATAAAATGTGTAACTGGATATCAGGTGAATTTATCTGAAATAATGGTTTTACAACTAAGAATAGGTAAATTTAATTCCTCCCACGCATTTAGAATCATTGAATCAAATAGCATGCATTGTATATTAGGGAATGATTTTTTGACAGCTCAGAAATGCAATATTACATTAAAAGAAAAAACTGTTTCCATCAAAAATCTCGGACACACTACACTTTGGAATATCAAAATGAAGCACTCGTCACATACGGTGTCTAATGAAGTCATCAGCAGAATTCAAATTAGATGTACAAAAGCCGTTATTTCAGAAAATATCACACTATGCCCGCGTACAAAAAACTGCGTGCCAGTTTCGTTCAAACGAACCAATAAAAACAAGCCCGTATTATTGACCCCCTCTGTTGAAAAACTGCTTACTCATGGTATATGTGTACCTCACTGTACATTAAACCCCCAGTCATTAACCCGAGTGATGTGCCTGTTACTTCAAAAGCGGGTACACAGATAGGCGAAATCGCTTCATGTAACATAGTAACAGATGTCACGGACATCATGCATTTTGACACTTTTCAGGCTAATCGTGACTGTTCATTTACATACACAAAAAACGCAAATCCTTCTCCGAGCCAGCTTAAGTTTGATCCCAAACTGATAGACGTAAATCCAGATCTATCACAGAAAAACAGGCAAAAAGTGTTAGACTTAGTGTATAATTATTCTGATATTATGTCATGGGAAGGTGACCCACCTAGTGTCACGAACGCTTACGAATATGACATTGAGTTAACGCACCACAAGCCAATTATAAGCAAACAGTATATAATTCCTTTTAATTTGCAAGAAACAATGATAGATGAAATCGCAAAACTTGTCAAAGACGGTGTTCTAAGTGAGTCAAAGGGTTCGAACTACAGACACCCCGTACTTTTAGTGAAAAAACGCGATACTTCTTAACGTTTTGTTTCAGATCTTCCTGCTTTTAATGTTGCGGTAAAACCCCTAGGCCTAACTCAGCCCACAACAGCGCAACGTTTAGCTGATATAGGCGGGAAAAAGTGGTATAGTGTGCTTGATTTACGTTCAACATACTTTCAAATACCACTTTCGCAACGTTTCAAAGAGTTAACAACATTCTCTGTCAAAGGTATTGGTTCATTTCATTATAATCGGTTAATTATGGGAATGAAGACTTCATCTGCAGTAATAAATTTTCTCATGCACAAGGTACTATGCGAAATTCCAGCTTCAGAAGTATCATGTTACACAGATGATATTATTTGCAGTGCCGACATAATAACAGAAATGCTACACGTTCTGGAGAAGGTATTTTTCAAACTATGAGAATCTAATCTCAAGATAGGAACTAAGAAATGTAAATATTTGTATAACGAGGTCCCCATCTTGGGCCACCTTGTATCTCAAAAGGGCACCCGAATATCGGATCACATTATCAAGGCTATCACAGACTTCCCTCAGCCGAAGTCGAAAAAGAATCTAAAACGTGTCCTCGGGCTTATTAACTTCATAAGGAAGTCCTTATCCGGTTTCCATGTCCCCGCGGAATGTTTATTTCGCTTGCTGAAAGAGAACGTCAAGTTTCAATGGACCGAAATTCATCAAGAAGCTTTCAATAAGTTAAAAATCATGTTAACAACTGACCCCGTTCTTAAACGCTCCGATTCAAGGAAGAAAACGCTTGCATTTGTGGACGCCTCGTACGTGGGCATCGCTGGCGCGCTACTCCAGAAACAAAAAGACGGTACGCCATCTGTAATAGCATACTGTAGTCGTTGTCTTACAGACACCGAGAAGAAATATGACGTTTTCACACTTGAGATAACAGCAGCGCAATATGTACTAAGACCTTTAGGTATTTTCTCATAAACTCTAAATTCACGGTTTTTACAGACAATCAAGCGCTTTCTTATTTCAAAACAACCAAAGCCGAAAATACTTTACTGGCGAGGAACGCAATTTTTTTTCAAGAGTTCGACTTCAATATTCAGCACATTTCATCGGCTAATAATGCACTGGCCGACTGCTTAAGTTGCCAACCTGTAAATATGGCTAATCACGACGATGAAGTTGATTCCGATAGCGATAGCGCGCCAGGAATTTTCCATCCAAGCCCAGTCTTTTGACATAGCTACGTCACAAAGACAAGACCCCTACTTTGGCAACATAATTAAAATATTAGAAGACGACCCCTCAGCTAACCCTAAGTATGAAAAAACAGCGTATTCTTTCACTCTTGAGAACGGGCTGCTACATAGGCTTCCCAGATTCGCAAACGGTTACAAGAAACAGGTTTGCGTACCCAAAGCGAACCGTAAAGTAGTGTTCGAACTTGTGCACGCTAATCAGAACATGAACGCTCATCAGGGAGCAGATAAAACTTACAGGCATCTTGTATCTAGGTATTACATACCAGACATGAAACGCTATGTGTATGATCAAGTGAAAAAGTGTGTGCAGGTGTGGACAAAATGTTGCTAAAAACAAAAATCTAACTGGAGCTAATTACAGAGGTGGACATGCTTCTCTTCATAGAGATAGCCGTACGCGGGGGCATGGTACAATGCACACAAAGACATGGGAGGGCCAACAATACACATATGACAGAATATAACCCAGATAAACCCTCCAGCTATATTTTCTATGTAGATGTAAATAATTTGTATGGTTATTCGATGATGCAGAAACTTTGCTATGGTGGTTTAGATTGGATTTATCATACATCAATATATATCCAAAATTTTTATGACGCCGAGTATGGTTTTTTGCCGAGGTGGATCTTGTTTTCCCTTACAGTTTACACAATCTGTTTTCCGATTTGCCACCGGCTCTCGAGTTCAAGTGCTCACCCAAATCAAAACAGAAAATGCTTCTGATGACTCTCGAGTCTAAAGAGAGATATGTTATCCACTATAAGAATCTTAAATTCTTGATGGGGAAGGATTTCAATATAGTACAAATTCGAAGAATCCTCAGATTCAGGCATTCGGAGTGGTTGAAGCCTTATATTGAAACCAACACAAGACACAGAACAGCTGCGAAGTCAGATTTGGATAGGGATTTCTAAAAGTTAATGAATAATGCAGTCTATGGTAAGACCATGGAGAATATTATTAAAGGCGTAGCTGTGAGGCTGGTCTCTAATCCAAAAAAGTGTAATAAATTGGTGGCAGATCCAAATTTCAAATTGCGCACAATATATCATGGAGATTTATCACTTTTCCATATGGAGAAGCCATGGATCAAATTCGACAAACCGATCTATGTGGGAGCTACGGTCCTGGATATATCCAAGCTACACAAGCTGGAGCTCCATTATAATACAATGAAGCCCTATTATGAAGATGATCTCTCTCTCCTGTATATGGATACGGATAATCTGAATGAAGATATAAAACACCCCGAGTTGCTTGATTATTTTGATACATCTTCATATAATCCTAATTTTGGTATCCCCTCCCACAAGAAAAAAGGTACCAGGCAAACTAAAAGATGAGGAAAATAATGGTATTATTATAGAGTTTGTTGGATTGCGAGCAAAGATGTATACAATTAGATCAGAGAAAAACACTATTAAAAAAGCCAAGGGAGTGGGTAAAACCATAGTAGAGAACAAACTTTCCTTTGATGATTATTGACACTGCATCACAACTAAGTCTCCTAAACTGAGGGAGGAAAGAAGAACCCAAGTATTGATCACATATTAACTACAAATAAAGTGAGAAAAATTACTCCTAATTCAGAGGATGACAAGAGACAGATTCTCTGATGCAATATACATACATTACCCTGGGGTCACTGTTTCCTGGGAAATGACAACCAATGTGATATTTGCCAATAAAATAACAATGAATCTGTTTGGGTTTAGAAAAGAAGCTATGGAAGTGCCTGTTAAAATAGCCCCACCAAATCTCTCTGATTTTTTGTCTAAACTAAATGGACTGCTAATTATTCACTTGAACACTGTTTAATGTCCCAAATATCAACATACAACCAAGAAACCTAAGTAAACAATAGGAGATAAAGTGAGGATTAGCAAATTGAAACACCAATTTGAAAAGGGTTTACTGTGGTTCAAGTTTTACCAGGGAACAGGCATACATATATAATAAAAGACAATTGCAATAAAATATGAAAAGGAAGATTTTATGAAGAGGAGCTTAACAAAACTAAATACCCAGATACATATCTAATTGGAAAGGATTACGTAAAATAAACAATAAGCTTATAATAAAATGGCTGGGACTTCCAGAAATAAGTCGGATCAACACAGACCAGGTAATTCTATGACAGCAACATGGAATGTGATAAGACGCTTGCCGTATTTATTAGAAACTAGAAAAAATGGTGAGTTCCTACCTGAAAATATTAGGTGCCTCATTGTAGGCACATCTGGTTGTGGAATAACTACACTTCTTGTAGATAATTTTCTGCTTGCTCCCAATTGTTTACACTGGATGGACAGACACTTTTATGTATTTTCAAAAAGTTTGGTGCAACCAAAATACCAGAGCAGCTTATGAAACTTTATGAGGGACTGGGCATAGCCACTTTTGGATCATAAAAGAAGCCACCTGACCATTGTCTGGAAATCTCAGTTGTGGTCTTTGATGATGTGATTTTAGAAAATCAAAATGAAATTCGTAATTTTTTCACTCAGGGCGTCACAGGGCTTATCTGGCTCAGACTTGTTCCAAGATTCCCAAACACTTACTTCGCGATAATACAAATCTAGTTTGTCTATTTCGTCATGACCATACTAATGTTAAACATGTATATGATGACTATGTGGGCGGAGATTTAAACTACAGTCAATTTTCGAAATTCTGCTCTTCCTGCTGGAACATATATGATTTTGGATGACTCGAAAACCAAACAATGGTAAATACAGAAATAAAATCAACAATTTTATAAATGATGAGACAATATGAGATACGTTGTGACGCTATAAATAACCTCTAATCAAAATGACAAAGCATAAAATTGAAGACAATCTTAAATTGCTTGACTATCTAGCCAAAAGATTTAAGGGCTGGAAATTCGAAAATCGAGGATACTATGAACAGCACAAGCGTCAGGACCAACCAATTAATGATGACATCAGCAATCTTGGTAGAGGAATTAAGGATGTCACAGAACAAAATAAGAATCTCATAAATGAGATGGTGCCTCTTGCTGACAGAAATTATGCAGATTTTCCTGCTACACCACTATCCAGTATTCACACTCCTCTAGCACTCCAACAACCACCTAGTAAGGTCATAGGAGAACCTGAGAAAATTGACTTGTGTCCCTTGTCAAGATATTATCTGAGTTCTAGCAAATTTGACAAAGATGAAATGTTTGCATTGTGTCCAACTGTGGAGACTAACGAGAGATTGGTTTGGAAAATTGGAAAACGCAGAGTCTCTTTTCAAGGGGATGACGTGAAAATAAATTTGGGTGAAAAGAATAGCTGGTCCAGATATCTTGGCAAAGTTGGACTGTGGGAACTCATCACCAAGAAACATCCCAAAGATTATACAGATGAAGATTGCCAGAGTTACTCAGAAATTTTGATACTCTCTGATGCTCTGTACCAAAATAATGATGCTAGTCAGAACAGAGTTAAATCTAACAGTGGGGACAAATACAAGAATCTGATCAAACCTATATGGAACCAACTCAAAACTGGTAGTGGCATCAAACAATACAATACTCTACCCAAAGAGTTTGTGTGGGTAGATGATGTGAGAAAACTCATAGATAGATTGTTGGTCATAGCAGGAGAAGAAAATGCAGGCAACAATAATTTCCATAATGAGAAAATAGGCATTGTGGATATAATCAGTGTAAACAAGCCAATTTTAATGTAAATGACAGTAAAGGCATACCTCCCAAATTCTGGAAGGGTCATGGTTTAGTTAATGACATCATCAACAAACTGCCTTTTGAGATGCACTTACCTGGTTATCAATACTGTGGTCCAGGGACCAAACTAGAACAACGACTAGAGAGAGAAGACAGAGGAATCAATCCTTTGGATACAGCTTGTAAAGACCATGATATTGCCTACAATGCCTCAAACTAATGATAGAACAAATATCAAAATTGTGTGTGAATTCCATGAGCCTGTGCCTGACAACACTTTATGTAGTGTTATTCTTATTGCAGAGAAAACATTTGTGTATGATGTGAAGAATGATAGAGTCACAGAACAATTTTAGTCTTACAAATTCAATTAATTTCATTAATTCAACAAATTATTAATTCACTTGGCCACAACACTACTGTCTACAAACATGCCAGCTTCCTCAAACTGCTAAGTAGCCTTTTTTATCGTGCCACATTTCTGAAAATAGCTTATCGTAGATATTTCTACAAAACGTGCAAAGCAGCAATAAACGGCATCCAGGTATTTATTTCTGTAAGGGTCTGCAGACACTCTAACACCCGTATTGATCTATGAGGTCAATGCCTAGTATTGATGGAATGGGTCGATGCCTCTAGGTCAAACACGCACACCGGGTATTGATGAGATGGGTCGATGCTATTTTCGAACTGCGATCAAACATGCACTGCCGGTATTGACTGTTAAAGGATTGACTGTGAAACAGGTCGAGGACACTGGTAGCATGTGTATGTAGATATATGGGGTGAGTTTTTTAGCTTGACACAACGAAATATCTCGAAAGGTACGCATCTGATAAAAAAAGTTCTGAATTAAATTTATTCGTCTCGAAGGGGCTCATCCAATGATGCCAAACTCCACCCCCCACCCCACCCGCTGAAGGTGGGACGAGGGGCAAATGTAAAATCTCAAATGGGAACCCCCCATTTTTTTTTTTTTTTTTTTTTTTTTTTTTTTTTTGCAGATTCGGATTTTACAGACAAAAATACGTAGGTTTTTGTCTGAATCTATTTCTTTGGATTTGTGATTGCTGGCGTTGTAATCGCAAAAAGTAAGATTTGGCGCAATTCGTCAGGCTTCGTGGCAGATTATGCCGTGTCTGCTTGAACACGAAACAAGGTTTGGTTTGTAAGACAAAACATGTGGTCCTGAAACATGCTCGGCAATCTGTTAAAACGAAGTTAACCTAATATAATACTGTAAAAGGTTGAAGAAAGGGAATGTAGAGGAAAGATGGGCAAAGATGTTTAAAAAAATGAAAGAAGATAAAAACAAATAGGCTTTAATGTAACGAAAGAAATGACACGAGCGTTCATGATGATAGAGGAGTTCCAAGGGGGAGGGATGACGTAATAATGCAGAAGTAGCGGGGAAAAGGAGGGGAGGGAGGAAGCAAGTGGGCGGGGCAGGTACCAGCCTTCAGCAGCACATCAGCAGAGCATCATCAACACAACATTAGCTTTGAAGACGACTAACTCGACGATCCATTCAGGGCCTCTCCCAAGCCGCAGTGGAAGCGTCATTGCCTTGTAATCAAGGGATCCCGGGTTCGATACCCGATGGAGGCACAAGTGGTTCGGATCCCACTTTAAACTGTACGTCTAGTCCCGATTAGCCTTACTGTGCATAAAATGGACGGTGCAAGAGAAAATTGAAATAGTGTACATTTATGTAGAAAGTGGCAGGAACATCAATGTAGCTGTGATTATTTATGCTCAACGCTTTCCAGGCGGGTGCAATCGCACGCTTCTTTTCGCAAAGTTATTCAATAGTTCTCCACCGAGGGAACTGTACAACCAAAAAAAAAATCCCCGAAGAACAATTGCTGGAAAAAATGATGAAATTGCGGTATTAGCTGCAGTGGCTCATAACCTCCACGTTAGTACTCGACAAATAATTCGTGAATCGGAAATTTCGAAGACTACTGTGTGCCAAATACTGAAGCGTAGAAAATATCATCCGTTTCATGTTTCGTTGCATCAAGAACTTCATGGCGATGATTTTCAGAACGCAGTGACATTCTGTCAATGGTCGAAAACCCTCATTGGTTACGCCAAGTTGAACATCAGCGCCCTTGGAATGTAAATGCTTGGTGTGGAATAATTTACGATAAACGTATTGGTCCATATTTTATTGATGGGAACTTAAATGGTGAGAAATATCGAAACTTCTTGCAGAACGAACTTCCAGTATTGCTTGTAGACCTTCCCTTAGACGTACGACAAACAATTTGGTTTCAACATGACGGTTTCCAGCACATTATTCCATTGCAGCACGGGAAGTATTAGATCGCGTGTACAACTGTCGGTGGACCGGAAGAGGTGGTCCAGTGTCTTGGCCTGCAAGATCGCCAGATCTTACTTCGCCTGTCCTTTGTTTGTGGGGCTACGTGAAGAGTGAAGTGTATAATGGACTGCCAACAACGTGTGAGAACATGATTGAGCGAATCACCAATGCATGTCGAAAGATTACACCGGTCACGCTTCTCAGTTGTGTTCAATCATTCCAAGTGCGGATAAATCAGTGTATCGAAGTGTGTGGTGACATTTTCGAGCACTTATTGTAAAATGATTATTAAAAACAAGCCCCCCGATGGTGAGAGGCGAGGGGACTCACCTAAAACAAGCACCCCGATGGTGATAGGCGAGGGGACTGTAACGCCGTTCCTCGATGTCGGTAAAAAATGGGAAGCATGAACAAGGTGACCTATACTCGCAGAGGATAAATAGAGCGTGGATAATATAAATCGAGGAACCGCAATTACAATTTTTGCTTGTATGGGGTTAACCGAATACATATACGGAAATTATTCCCACGATAACAACAGTTTGAATAATGTGTCGTGTAAACTCCTCACCCTTCTTTACCCTTTCCCAAAAATTCAGCAAGTTGTACAACAAGCATTACCTCAATTACGTCACCAATCGCAACTCACCAATAAAAAGGAAGTACATTCACTATAGACGTTTATTTAACAAATTTAAATTTGCGGCAACATTCTTTCAATATTTCCTTCTATTTCTTTAACTAAGCTTCACAACAAAATTCCAGTTTGTGTACGACCGACAATTCTCATTTTAGCATTCCTTTTTTGATCAGAATAATTTACAATAAAAAATAACAATGCAAATAAAAGGTACGCCTTTTTTTGGCAATAATACAGATAAAATTTACTTCATTTTTAAAAAGTTTGTACCAGTTCAACATTTAACGGACAATTTCTACTAATTTATAAAATACCTAAAATTATAATTATTTAAAATTTAATAATAATAATAATACTTCTGCTTATTTTATTTTTCTTTTACGAGAATTATATGCTCATTAATTCCAAATACTCAAGTCGGATAAGATTTGTTATTAGTTGAAAAAGGACTTTCGTTATGACGTCTTTGAGGTTGAATGATTATATATAAAAATTACCTTCTTGGGTCACACGCGTATCGGTTGCACATTTCGGGTTACTGTTGCGGCGAAGTTTACACTTTTACTTGGTACCCGCACATGTACGTATCTATTTTCTCACTCGTGATCAGGTTTATGCACATGACGTATTCAAAGCCCCCATCTTACATCACGTCTTATTTGTAATGCAAAAAACCATCAATTGGGAAGTATGAATTTAAGTTTGTTACACAAGTTCCAGTTCACTATAACACACGTAATCTTACGTACCTTCATAAATGTTCTAGTTGCCAAATTAGACCGGCTGTTCGCAACATCCAAAGTAGTCGAATTGATGCAGTCAAATCCAAGTGTTCTGTTACGTAATAGATTTTATGCCGTTACTTCCTTTATGCCATGTGCGCTTGTGGAAACCGCAGCAAATTGTATTGGTTCTAGTTATTTCAAGGTTCAATGTCTATGTTCCGAGTCCAGTTCATGCTGACTTTAAATACTTCTTGGTTAATTACTTCGTAAAACAAATACTAATCGTGCAAATATAAATATGCGTAAAAATGGTTACCACAAATTAAAATACTGGGCGTGACAATTACCACAAAAATGACTATGCAAGATTTATATATATACTGAAAATTGGTTCACAAAAAATAAGTCCAAAGCACAATTCCTTACAAAGTTTTTAGTGACGGGACACGATGTTGCAAAGAAGCAATGTAAGTTCAAACGGCAACACGTAAACTTTAAAAATGAATGACGAAAGTTCTCAAAGTCCCAACTTACGATATGTGGTTGCACACTATACAATAAACTTGACCCAGTTTTTTTGAATAAAATACCAAGCGACGTTGAACCTTGATTGTCGTGCGACGAACTGTGTTTTTCCTACCTCCGCAACTAGCGAAGAAGAAAACAGGTGAAGAGTAACAGGAGAGACATCTATCGGTATAAATTGGTAGTGAGGAAAAATAACCTCATGGGGATTTTTATAGAATGAAATTTCCCGGGTGGGAAATTTTTTACTCAATGTAATGGGATGACGCAAAGCGGGACTTCGAAATAACAGATTTTACGTCATCACCGTAACAGGACCTACCTTAGAAAAGCACCCCGATGGGAACAAAATACTGCTACGTCCACGTCGTTGTTCCTGGGTTATGCTAAATGCAGTTTCTTATAAAAATTCAACATGCCTCACGTCATTTTGCGATAAAAAGTGCATTTTTTACCATTTCCGCAATATTTCATTTTTCCGATTACAGCGCCAGCTATCACAAATCCAGAAACACGTTTAAGACAAAACCTACGTGTTTTTTTCTGGAGAATCCGAATCTGCAATACAAAATGGGGGTTCCCATTTGAGATTTTAAAGTTGCTCCTCGCCTCACCCACAGGAGGTGGGGGGTGGGTGGAGTTTGGCATCATTGGATGAGCGCCTTCTTGACGAACAACTTTCATTCAGAACTTTTTTTCTGATGAGATGCGTACTTTTCGAGATATTGCGTTGGGTCAAGCTAAAAAGCTCACCCGGTTTAAGGAAGGGTACAGCTTAAAAAATAAATATCATATACGCACCAAACCAATCAACAGCGTGTCATTTGACTCCTTGGGGGTAGAATATACCCGAGCCAGCTTAATTTCTCAGAATTTTCCGAGCTAGCCTAATTCTCAGAATGCTCACCAGAGTTACTGACGGGAATTTCCCGAGCCAGCTAAATTTCTCAAAATTTTCCTGAACTAGCTTCATTCTAAGAATTCCCACCAGAGTTACTGACGGGAAATTCCCGAATTTCACTAACAAGTATAAATTCCTATTCTAAGAATCTGAGAAAGGGGGTAGGGGGCTATACTAATATTATATACACATCCAACCAATTAATCCAGGCCAGCTTGGCACGTGGATTAATCATCTTAGTATAAATTTCGTACAATGAACGGGCAATTTGTTACACTTATAGATTAGCTAAAGTCCACCAAAAGGTATAAAAATATAGCGTAATTTTAGTCAATTTAAGTGAAAATAGGCCCTGATATCAATCGACCCTCATACTATGATGGCGCAGAATGCCCTATCTCCTCTACTATTGTCCTATGTCGACACATTTCTGGATCCAATTGTAGCACAGCTCTCAGTAGATCTGTTCTTAGATATCTGAAACTCAGTATACTTTATAAAATGGATTGATTAGGCTGTGGTGTGGAAATAAACGCACACTTATTACAACAATCGATTCTCAGATACGATTAAGATAAGTAAATAATCCTACGAAGTAAATAACTTTTTTTCGTTAATAACATCGTATTAGAACTGTGAGTTTTTCTAGGGAAAAAAGTGTGGAGATACTATCGCTAACTTTAAGCAGCGGTTTTGTGAACCGCGGTATCATAATCTAACGGATGACGGAATGAGTTGATTATTTCCTTTCGGCTTTTGGCCATTGAGTATTTTAAATTATGTACGTAAGTTCAGTCTATTGCTCAGTTATATGTTTCCTTCTGAACCTCCTTAGTATGAACTATATATTGTAATTACTGTGTTCACTCTTCATAATATACTGTAGGTGGGGGGCCTCCCCGATGGCGCAGTGGTAGCGTCGTTGCCTTGTACTCAAGGGGTCCCGGGTTCGATACCCGGTGGAGGCACATAGTGGTTCGGATCCCACTTTAAACTGTAGGTCCAGTCCCGATTAGCCTTACTGTGCATAAATTGGACTTAAAACATCAAATCAAAAAATCTATACTGTAGGTGGACATTTAGACGCAGAATTTTACTGCTGCTATAGCGCTACAATTCTCGTCCTGTAACTTTATTTTACTGAGCAATTCTCTCTGCAAACCTATCTGCGATATGTTCGATTGTGAATAACTACTGATTCTAAAATCAGGTCTACCATTTCAACTGCTGAAAATTGGTGATTAACATATTGAGCTAATAAAGCTCCTAGTAACGAATAATAAGAAAATTTGGGGCTCCCACCAAACATTTTGCCCAGAGGCCTCCGCAAACCTTGATACGGCCTGTCTTGCCCAATTGATTTCCTTTCATTTGGTGCAAAAATGAAGGTTCTATCACTATTCTGTGACACGTTATAAGTGTTTAAAAATTGAATTACATATTCTGACAGCGGGCATGTTGATGACGTCATATCTCCATACCCCCAAAGGATTCCTTGCGACTTCTTAGAAATAAAACCCAAGTAGTCCTACATAATCCCAAAAGTTTCTATTTAATTTTTGAATGTACAGGTTTGACTGCACTATATATTAAAGTGTAAAACATTTAATTTACCAGAAACACAAATACAATTCAATTGAATACTAATGTGTGGGTGAAATAAAATGTTACCATAACACTATAATTAACAATATCAGCATAAAATTCTAAAATATGTTAACAAAACCGTAAAACATTATTATTAGAAATGTATGAACAATTATTGTTTCACAAGTTTAAATAATTTTTTACTGTTGTAAATCTTTTACTTCCAGGTTATCGAGAAAGGTAATAAACATTTTTAAAAGATTTGTGGTAATGTCGAACAATGTTGAAAATTCAGTTAAAATATTCAGGTCTTTCCATACGCTAGAAAAAAGTTAAATGTCAACTCATTAACCTGAACTGTTATTAAAAATTTGCAACGTTTATTGGAATTTTAAAATACATCCACAGCTCTCATTAGTCGGTAATGGATATCTGGAAAACATAATCGTTATTTAAAATGTCTATGGACATGTGTAAATATAAATAATGTTCAAGATAAATTACTGTGACTTTTACAGAAACCCATATGAGGAAAGCTCGGCTGATGATATTCTCGAAATATATTCTTGCAAATCAATAAAAATAACAATGATGAATAAGACACGAAAACTCCCACGTGATAACAACTCTTCTAAACCTTCTTGTTGCCTGCATATGCACATTACACGTTCTCTTACTCTAATGCTGACGCATCATTGTCGTCCTCCCTCCTTCGTGTTTGTAACTTAAAACACTAGAAACAGCTGTTGGCCATACTGCTTTTTGTAGTTGTTTAAATTAGACTACTCTTAATTGAAGCTGTTCCCTATAAAATAAGATAATGTAAGGGTACTGATAAATACTGGCATTGTGAAAGTTGATCGACTATGAAATAAGTAACGTATGAAAATTTATCAAACATTAAAAGCTGACGTTTTAAGTGGATTAACAGTATACCTGCATATGAGATAAGATAATATGGTGGAGAACAAAAAAATAAAAATAACTTTTAATTTTTTGCAGAACATCTTTTGAATTGCGAACAATTTTCGAAATGTGTTTGCTTCTTACTAGAAATAGCTATTTAGGATTGCGAGTACATTAGCTTTCTCTCGTTATAAAATAACGTAATCTCATTTGTCTATCCAGACACATGGACTTTATCAACTCCAATGAAAAAAAAACGGGTTTCTACAACTGAGAAATGGCCCTCAGCACACAACTTTAAGTACAATGCACGATTAGAATAGAAATTACCTTGAGCTCTGTGACCTCATGCAGTAATTTTCCACGTAATACAGTATTCCAGTAACATATGATTGATACTGGTATTTTAATTTCCAGTATTAAATGAAATAGATATTCTTATCCAATGCTAATTGTAATTGGTACTTGAATTGTAATTTCCAGAATGAAAATAAATAGAAGTACT
The DNA here is from genome assembly GCF_977018435.1 of Lepisma saccharinum. Lineage (NCBI taxonomy): Eukaryota > Metazoa > Arthropoda > Insecta > Zygentoma > Lepismatidae > Lepisma > Lepisma saccharinum. The sequence goes on from NC_139251.1 coordinate 49,008,667, forward strand.
TATTCAATGCTAAAACAACACAAGTGAATTGGTTTAAAATATATGTAAATTAGAATGGTGTTCGCATGCAATTATTTATATCACTTTTTTCTCAACATATCAGCCAGTTTTATGGTTGAGTTGAAAATCCAAATTTAGAGCCCTTATAAAGTTCTGTTCCAGTTGCATTCTTCCTGCAAAATTTGGGTATCGGTAACTACTCACGTAACACTACGAGCAATTTAGTAGAGATGTTTTCACCTTACCACGGTCCATCGTCTCCCTGAAGGCAAACTTCAAAAGGTATGACGTTACCAAAACGAGGGGTAAATTTGAAGATCAGCCGATACACGTAATAGGAGAGGGGGAATTTGCAAGTCATTCAGGGGCGAGTTGATAGTTAATGAACTATTGGTATGTACGAAAAAAATAAGGGAAAGTGTATTTATAATGTGTTCGATTGGCGGGAAATTGGAATGGGTTAATGAGGTTTTGAAACAAAAAGTAGCCAAGAGTTTTTTTTTTTTGTTTCATTGGCTGCCGATAGTTTTGTGAGCTAAATATATTGAAAGCAAATACGATTTTGTGAAGTTACTGGTAAGGAGAGTATTTGATTGTTTGAAGGGAACAAGAAAATGGGAAGTTACATTTTGTTTGGTGTTCTGGAAATTAGAATGGGAAAAAAAAGTAAAAATAAAAAATGGTGACGAAAGTGTGAAAACGGGATATACGTTTCTGAAGTCGGTAAACTTAAAATATCAGGAAAACTGTCCGAGTGACATTTCAAACATAATAAATAAATATAAGGATTCAGCAATTCAAAAAAATCTGCTCGAAGAGTAATGTGAAAGTGTGGAAATGAGCAAAAACAATCTACATTGAAAAATAGTAGAATATCTCCAGATATTATTACGCATTCCTGGGAGGAAAGAGTGCCATACAGTTGTAGGTAGTAGCAGTTGCCTCTTCGGTGTCAGACAGCAGAATATTAAAAATAAAAGGCGACGGCATAGGAATAGGACGTTGAACAAAGAGCTCTAGTGCAAGGGGAATGCTATCAGGAACAAATGACTATCTTGGAAGAACCAGGCGGGTGTAGTTTAACCTCTAGCTCGTAGTAGATGTTATGTCTTCTAAAAAAATAGATTGAAAACAAAATCGGAAACTGAAGTAATATTATAAATATGATAAAGTAAGACCAATATTTAGGACTACAGGTTTGCATTTGCTTCCATCATATGTTTCCATTGTTTCTCCTGCTGGATGTCTGCGCAAACTGGACATACATTTTTGCGTCCCAGAGAAAAGTCAACAAAATTGGCAGAATGTTGTTTTTTCAATCTTTCGCTTTTGTGTCCATATTTCGAGTATATAATTTGTTACTCCTCACATAGTTTGGAAATGTTTGCCGAATCGTATTCAAACACTGGCTCCAATTTGACAACTTTCCTCTTGGAGAAAGAAAGATTTTTAAGAAAATGTGAAAGAAAAAGTAGAAACAGATATACGTGTGTCTTTCAAAGATGCGAAAAATCCATGAAACCGTTCAAAAAGAGAAAACTGATCAAAGAATCTGTCGCTAACATGTAATAATCGTGTAAAAATTTCAGGTTTCATGTGTATTGTAATCAGACGTAAAGTCTAAAATATATCGGTCATAAGGCCGATCCACAAACCGAAAATGGGGCTCAGTGGGGCTCGCAGTGATGCTAACTTGTATCCTTTTACGATTTATAATTTACAGTGTAGCCAACTCATAGCCTTTTATGATGTATATCTAAAAGTATTGCCATCTTATTGTAGCTTTTTACGCTGTTTCGAAAATGGGGCTCGGTGAGGTTCTCAGTGTTACGGACTCATGTTACTCTTTCACACCCTAATCTAAACTAACATAGTACTCTCTTACGACCTAATCTAACCTAAATGGATGACATCTTACCTTACTTTGATGTGGCTAACTTCTCGGATATATAGCATTTGCCGAAAATCCCCATTCACAACATTGGCAACTTATTGTCGTGGTATTTAAACTCGCGCGCATAAAAAAATAACCATACCTATGAATATATTCGGGTTCAGGAAGCAGGCTATCATCTATCACGGAAGGCCCGAGTCAGACTGCACCGGCAATCTTCGACCTGTTGCCGTGCATGTTATCCAAACTGAGTAGCCTGTTAATCATTGACTTCAACAGCATTTGGACGAAATACGATGACGATGTTGGCAAAACTGAACACCATTGCTCGAAGAGTAGCCAATATCAAACTCCAGCTAGAGACTTACGAGGATTTCGGGAAAATTCAAGGTACCGTAGCCCACATTGAGGATACATTGGCAAACATGAAAAGCGATCTTTCGAACGTCCGGGGAGCCCTGTAATTGAAATTGCCCGGAATCGCCGAAACTCTGGCCACAGTTCAACAGTAAATCTCGAACCTGAAAAGTCTAAACACCTAAACCGAACTTTCGCATTTCCATCACCTGATAGACGACATGCTTGTTCTGAACGACATACTTTCCCAACGGAAACGCTGCAGCGATCTACGCCCTCCCAGGATGACATGACGCAACTTCAAGATGCCATGCGTACCGTGGCACATGCTACCGAGTTGGAATCTGTGAAAAAGGATCTGGAGTCGCTTCAAAGAATGTTGGCCACCATGCCCTCATCGCAGGAGCTGAAAGCCGTGAAGAGGGCCGTGAAGAGAATACTCAAATCCGACGAAGTCAAAAATATCCAAGCCAAAATCACGCAACTTCGGGATACGGTCGCTGCTTGACCTCGCCGACATCCATGTGCTGTCTGCTGAGATCAGGACCCAAGTACACGACCTCGTGTCCCAAAGTTCGAAGTTGAGGCTTGTGGATATCTTGCAGCAGATCGTGACCAACGTCAAACTCCGAATCGGCACCGTCGAAGTGAATCAGTAATCAACCTTGGCCGACTTCAGCACCAAGCTTCATGATTTGAAAGCAACTGTACGTCGACGTGATGATCAAACCCGGTTACAACGAGGTTGTTTGCACCATCGGGGAAAACCAAGAACCGGTGTTGAGTAGATTGGACGATTCTGACTCGAATGATCTGTTCTCCGTTGAGATTGTCAGGCTTCAAGGTGTTTCGAACTTTCGAGGGTATTCGACGTACGAATGCGCCGGCAACATTTAACAATTGTATTCTTACACCTAGTCTCACGAATGTTTCCTCGACGGTATTGTTCAGTTTCTCAAATGTAGATACTGGAAAAATGAAAAGACTCCCGAAGTCCGCTCTTCACCATGCAAAGAAAGGATGTGGTATTCAGAGCTCTCCAAATACCCATTCCATATTGGTACAACGCGATCAACAAATATAAAATACAAGAAGACGAACAATTATCCCTTTTGGAAGTCGAAAGTGCAGACAGGCTATTTTCGAAGTCAAAAAATTGTACCCCGAGGATATTTGAAGAACTTGCACAAAGTCAACAAGGGTCACAACTAACTTCTGACCGTCATAGACACCTTTTCCAAATACGCATGGGCTCTTCCGCTGAAAGTCAAAACCGGTGCGTGCGTTACAGAAGCATTCAAATATATTTTCAAGTAAGGTGCTAGATTACCACACTACCTGCAAGCGGACAACGAAAATTAACTTTACATTTCGATATTCCAACAGTTTGTTCAATACCACAGTATTCAGCGTTATTGTCCTTCAGCAACCTGAAAGTCATCATTTTAGAACGCTTCAATAGAACTTTGGAACAGCACATGTGGAAACAATCTTCATTTCAAGGTAACTACAAGTGGGTCGACGTGCTGCAGGAACTCGTTAACGACTACACAAACCGGCCCACCGTACGATATGCATGAATCTTGCCTATGTGACCAAGTCCGATAAGGCGCGACTGATCTCCACTGTTTACTGCCCCAAGTACCGACCTACTACCAATAAACCAAAATCATGTAGGAGATCAGGTGAGGATAAGCAAAGTTCACGCGCACGTTCGAGAAAGGCTACACCAGTATCTGGAGCACAGAAATCTTCACCGTGGTTCGGGTCATGCCGGGAAAGCACGCGTATCTATTAACGGATGCTTGCGATGAAATCTTGAAAGGGCGATTCTACGAGGAGGAGTTCTCGAAGACGAAACATTGGGACGCGTACCTCATTGAGAAGTTCCTGCGCAGGAAAGGAAAGAACCTGCTGGTCATGTGGCTGCAAGTTGAGGAAAGCAGCTGGATCGACGAAGACGAGGTGATCGTATGATCGGCGATTGGGACGTGGTGAGGCGACTGTCCGATTCCTCTTCGGAACGCTCTAGGAAAAATGGCGAGCTGCTGCCCAACAACATTTGCTACCTCGTCGTCGGACCTTCGCGATTCTGCACACAAAGTTGATTGTGGACAACTTCTTGCTCGGGCCCGAGTTGCTGGATTGGAGGAATAGGCACCTGTACGTTTTCTCCAAAAGTTTGGAGCAACCCAAGTATCGCCAGCTAGCAAATATGTACGAGGGACTGGGCATAGCCACGTTTGCTTCTGAAGTAATACCACTGGACAGCTCTCGACAGCTGCCTCGAAAATTCGGTGGTGGCTTTCGACGACGTGATCCTGGAGAACCAGAACGAGATTCGCAACTTCTTCACCCAAGGTCGGAACAGGGGTACAGACTGTTTCTACCTTACACAGACCTTCTCCAAGATTCCCAAGCAGCTGCTCCGGGACAACGCCAATATCGTATGCCTGTTTCGTCAGGATACCACCAATCTCCAGCACGTGCACGACGACTACATGGGGTGAGATTTGAGCTACGTCAAATTCTTGAAATTCTGCACGTTGTCCTGGAACCGGGACGACATTGGATTTGTAACGATAGACGTGACGAAGAAACCGAACGACGGGAAATACAGGAACAAAATCAACAACTTCACGAACGTTGAAACGTTACATAAAATAATATAACGTCGAAACGATGACGAAACGCAAACTTGCAGACAACAAGCTGAAGCTGCGATACTACCTAGAGCAACGGTTCAGAGTGTGAAAATCCGAGATTCGTGAAATTTACGAATAGATGAAGCACCAGAACGAAACTATTATCGATGCCATCAGCGCACTTGGTAAAGCAATCAAAGATGTCACCGAGCAAAACGAAGACTTGATCAACGAGCTCGTGCCGCTCACTAATTGAAATTATGCCGTACCCACACCGCTATCCATCATTCACACTATTCCGTTTGAGCTCGCAAAGCCACCGAAACTTCAGGCCCTAGGCAGCACCTCTTCGGACAAACAAGTCGAGCTGGGTCCGTTGGCGAGGGATTACCTAAGCACGGGGAAAAGGACGAGGTGTTCGGATTGTACCCGACCATGGAACTAGACGAGGGAGTAGTTTGGAAGATGGGAAAATCGAAAGTCACGTTTGAGGGCGACGCTGTGAAAATCAATTTGGGCGAGAAAAACAGCTGGACCAGGTATCCCGGCACAGTAGGACTGTGGGAGCTCATCACCAAAAAGCAATCCAAAGATTTCATGGACGAAGATTACCAAAGTTACGCGGAAATTGTGATCATGACGGACGCACTGTACCAAAACAACAACGGCACTCATATCAGGTCAAATCCAGCAGCGGCGAGAAGTACAAGAACCGAATGAAGCCGATATGGAACCAGGTCAATACGGGCAGCGGAGTCAAACGCTACAATATTCCGCTCAAGGAATTTGTGTAGGTGGACGACTTGAGGAAACTCGTGAATTGTTAGCTGGTCATCGCAGACGAAGAGAATGCCGGCAATCGTAATTTCCACAACGAGAAGATGGCCATCGTGGTCATGATCAGCTCCAAGCTCTCCAACTTCATCGTGAACGACAGTAAAGCATAGGGTAAATCATCAGGATCATCAACACCCTGTCTCCAAAATTATGGAAAGTGGCCGAGGGTTAAGGTCTCGTGAACGACATCATCAAGAAGCTACCCTTCGAGATGCACCTGTCAGGTTACCAGTACTGTGGCACCAAAACTCGAAGAGCGACTGGAGAGAGGACACAAGGGCGTGAATTCGCTGGACACTGAATGCAACGATCACGATATCGCTTACAAAACTCACACCGATCTCGACGCACCTCACGATGCCGACGGGAAGTTAGTGAACGCGACTTTCGGGAGACTCGTCAGCAGAGATTCCCCACTAGGTGAACGGGCTGTCGCGTTCGGTACGACCATCGATATGAACGCAAAAATTTGGGATGGGGTCTGTAAATAATTAACAGCCCTAACAGCCCATGAAAATGACAAGTTGTATAACTGACCTACCACTCGAACTACTGCATAAAATATTTATGTGCACGTTCAAGGGAGGTGAGGATGTTGCGAAGCTCGTCGACTTAAGCAAAATAGCGCCTGAATTTCGTCCACCGTGCAAGATGATGATTATGGACCATCTTCGCAAAATAAGCGGTATGAACAACTTATAGAATCCCGATGCCCTCTTTTGGGCTGCAGGGAAAAAGTTGGCCGATAGAATAAACAAACTTCATGAGGGGAGGGAGGGAAGGAGACGATATACGGACAATTGGTATGAGTTAAACGCGTGAATCATCTACATGCCCTCGTCACCAATATACTTTCCCGTGTGTCGCAACCGCATAGAGAACATAGAGTTGGCGGTGACCAACGAGAAGAGCGAGGTGGTGTATTTTGCAGGAGCCACGACTACTGGCGTCGTGGAGATTAACGTGTATAAAATATACATTATAATCAAAAATTGAAAGCTATGAGTTGCAATTGTTCCATCCCATCCATTGCACGTTCACCTAACTCAACGAACCGAACCGAGAGATCGAGTTCGATATGGACTTCGGGGACGGATTCATCCACCCTCACAGAGCTGACCTGTACATCAAGTTCGACGTGGTAAAGAGAGACAGCGGCGAAGCTTTCTGACCAACGCAAATTTGACACTTGTGGACAACTTTGTACCGTACCTGTTCCTGCAGGTGGAAGTTAGGAAGCATGGCACCGTCAATGATCTATCAGACTACCTTGGGGTCACCTCGACAGCCGTCGGAACGCTGAAACTGTCCAAGGTCGACGCCGCTTACTACCAAGCAGGGGGATTCGAAGCGGGTGCGAAGATCAAAACCAAACGCTACAGGGTTCTGTTTTCCATCCGCCTGCTGACCGGTTTCTTCTCCGAATAAGATGAGATCATTTGGAAGGGCGGCTTGCGCGTCACATTTCGCAGATCCGCCAACGACAACGACGTGCTGATGCGTTACAGCACATTGGGTCTGGACTGGACCATCGCTTCCAAACACACTACCCGACGGTGCTAAGTGCCTCTCAAGGTCCATGGAGCTGCGCATACCTGTGATTTGTACGAATCCAACCACGCCCTTAAATACAAAGCAAATATTTTGCAGACCAAGTGCACATCAAGTTTTACGGTTACCAGTTTGTGCAGAAACCTGCTTCCGGAAATCATTACGAATTCGATGTGACCACGCAGTTCAACAGCATTCGGTACGACATGCCTGAGTTCGCGGTCGTGATCTTCCAGACAGGGAAGGACAACAATAAGGAGAAAGATTCCAACCAGTTCGACAACTGCAAGATCAAGAACGTCTACCTAAAAACGGGAGGGACGAGACTTTCCCGCGCGCGAAATACAACTTGAACATCGCAAACGACGACTACGTGAAACTGTACGAGGCGTACACAACCTACAAGAGGGTGACCTCCGGCAACGTGGACGTGTACTAAACCCCCAACGAGTTCTTACCTCGCAGACCAATGTTCGTCATCAACACATCTAAGAGAAAGTAGGTTGTGGTTAACGATCGCACCAACACCAAGAATGTGTGCGAGTTCCACGATGCCTTGCCCGCTGACACGATGTGCAGCGTCATCCTCATCGCGGAGAAAACGTTTCTGTTCGATGTGAAGAACGAGCGAGTGACAGAGCAGTTTTAAATGTACTGTAACAGCAATGCAAGTGCGCTGTTTAACAATTTACTAAAATAAAAATAATATATAAAAATAATGCGATCACACTTGAGCGCACAAAGAAACTGCTCCTTTGGCCCTGCGTGTGACCCTTTCTTGTCCCATAGGACACGGCGGGAGTTAGTTTCGTTTTGTTTACAAAAGAAGAAGAGCTTGAGTATGGAAAAGCGATTGCAAGACATTAAGGGACTACGGACAGATGGCGCAGGTTTTGCTGGTATTTAGTTTGTAATGGCCCCATACGAGTGTGTGGATCCCCCATTTGAGGATACATCTCTTATCGTCGACCTTCCTCATTTCGTTGGTGTGCAACACATGGTCGACGCTCTGGATGCGCTGCTCTATTCGTAGAACCGATGACCTGCTTCTGAGGCAATCGACGTAGTCCTCGAACGTGAGGCACTCCTAGACCATCTACCTGCCTACGCTCTTCGCCTTTTTGGCAATACTACCGTCGGCACGAATTGTGTAAGCCTTAGCGCGAAGACCGGCAAACTCGAGAATCACATCACCATTCTTCTCGTCCCTGAGTTTGCCGGGCACCTTTTTGCTCCGGGCCAAAATGCCGTACCTGTTGGGCGGGGAATAGCCCGACGTGTCCAAAAGCTGACCCAAGGATGGGACTGCGGCTATGTCCTCGTACACGTAGGCCGTCAGGATATGGTATATCAAACTGTTCGTGTCTTTGTATAGAAGAGTGATGTCACGGTCATAGTGTTTGCGCAGAGTACCATAGTGCGCCTCAAACATGTGCAGCTTGCTCAGGTTCAGGACTGTGGCACCAATGTAGATTGGTTTGTTCAGGACCACCACAGTCCTGTCCATGTGGATCAGGGCCAACTGCTCGTTGTAGATGGTCTTAGACTTGAAATCCGGTTTGCTACTAGCTTGCGACAACGCTCGGCGTTGGCAACCAACCTCACGTCCACGCGATTTCGCACGTTCTCCATTGTCTTACAGAATACTGTTTGTTGAAGAAGTCCCGGTCAAGCTCAGCGGAAGCGACGGTACGATCTACTGTGTTGGTTTCAATGTAGGGACGTAACTATGTAGAGTGCGAGAATGCAAGGACGCGGTGAATTGTTCTGACCGTTATCCCTTGCTGCATCAACCACCGGATGTTCCGGTAGTGGACAACGTACCTCTTTTTAGACTTGACGTCCATGATCAGGTCGGGCTGATCCGAGCCGGGCGAACACTTGAATTCCGGAGCAGGAGGCTATTTGCAGAAAACCTCCTGCAGCTTCTAGGAGAATTCGAGATCCACCTCGGCAAAGAACCCACGTTCCGTATCGTTGATAGCTTCGACGTTGAAACCAGAAGAATCAACACACTCGAAGCCTCCGGAGGGGAGTCGCTGCTACATAAAATGCCCATAGAGGTTGTTTACGTCCGTGTGCATGATGTAGCTCGATGGCTGAGGGGCGGGGTCGTAGCCAGTTACCATGTGGTGGTTATTGGCGCGCGCGTATCGTTGCGACAACTGGACCATACCACCCCGGATGGCTCTTTCAATGAAGAGCACCATGTCTGCGTCGGAAAGGAGCTAGAGCTCAAACTTCGTCAACAGCAACATGGCCGCCCATGCTAGTCCGGGGAGACTGTAGAAGTACGCGGGGTCCAGGTGGTAGATGCTCATCACGGTAGAGCGAAACGCCTGGAAAATATCCGTGAGGAGCGTCACGTCGAGCCTAAGATAGGCATCGTGATAATCCCCGAGAGTTCGACAACCCAGGTCTCGCCACATGGATTGGGCGTGCTGATAATATTCGTCGTTAACACCCGAGCCTCTGAGCCGACTGTAGAATTTATCACGGGGAGGTAGAGACTTTTCCCCAAACTTGGTGAAGTCGGTGACGTATTCGTAGGGCTAGACCCCTTATGTCTGATGAGCCCGACATCCAAGTTCGGGAAATTAGCGGTAGTGATGGCCAGCTGGTTGTCACTAAGCTTGCCAGCGAGAGCATCCAGGCTTGCCTAGAGGAACCTTAGGGAATCTAGGAACCGAAGCTTGAATTTGGAGCGCGATCCCGGGATCGAAACCTACTTGCTCAAGCTGATGTACCGCTCCTTGTTCTGCGCTCGGACGTTGATGCGTTTATTGTGGTAGCCAAGATAGGACACCAGGTTATGAAAATCGTACCCCGAGCCATTATGAAAAAACAACGAAACGAACCGCGGGTCCTGGGCCAACTTGTTGCACTCGTTGCACCACGGACCAATATAGCTAGCTGCCAGTGTAATGGGCATGGTGTCGCACTTTCCCGTTGGTGGTGGTGAAGGTCAAATCGCAAACTGGACAGGAGGTGGTAGCTGCATCGTGTCTACGCTGCTCATCGCACGATAGCGGCAGCATAAACATGGAGGCCAACAACACCTTTCCTATCGCTCTGGCTGCTTTCACCATCCTCTCCAGAATGTGCTTATTCACGTCGGGACCGCGATACTCGTACGGCTCGGCTCGGCAACACGCTGGTTTCGCTACACCACAACATAAGCAAAACTCGAGACCTCATGGAGCTAGGAGGGGGTGGTGGAGGATAGCTCGGGTTCGGGGTTGCAATTAGAGAGGGGTTTGAGGAAAGCCTCAAAGTCCGCTAAGATGATTGCGGGTGCTCTACCTTGTCACTGTGCATGCGAAACTGGTTTTCCGCACTAGGTTCGGGCAGGAGCATGCGCGCAGGTTTGTTGGTACCACAGTAGATAATGTGACGGGCGAGCTTCTCGGCAGCGATGTCGGGGCCTCGAGTGTGCTGGTAATCATCTTATTGCCGGTTGTCAATGGTGCTGAGCACCTCCAACACACCTCTATTTGGTGTCTATGCCTGCATCTCCGACATGAAACCAATCGGTAGAGCAAGCGAATGAGAGTGTGGTGGTGGCAGGATTCACCCACCCGGATGGGATACACCACATTTTTCTCGTCGGTGAGTCCATAAACATTGATGGCCAGTCGCTTGCCTGACGCATCTCTCGCGCGCACCTCAAACTTTGGGATGTCACCGATCGCCATGGGGTAGGGGATCCCGGCCATATCATCTTCGAGTTCCGGTTCGAACTGCACGTAGTGGGCAACTCGGCGCAGGTGGTCTTTCCAGTGGACCGGGTGCAACGCCGCCAGCATCGACCACAGGATGGACTTATTGTCTTCGTTCTGAATATTCAGAACCGCCTTCTTGGCTGCAAGGTCTGGTGGTAGGGGGACGTAGTTAGACAAGGACAGGGGAACAAACTTGCTGAGCTTGACACGAATTTCGTGTGGAGTACCACACAACTATCCCCCAGACCTCATAGCCTGGTGCTTCTCCTGTTTTCGCAAAAGCTCGTCGACGAGCTCGTCGTTCGCAACATTCGCCTGTTGAACATTCGTCGGTGAGCGAATGGCGGCCACGATTAAATTCGTTATACCAGCGTTTCACAGTGGCAAAGGATGGGGCTTCATCGCCAAATGTGGAAGTAAGTTGATCGATGCACTCTTGTCTTGATAATCCACGTCGAAAATCGTAAAAAAACATCGCACGAAAATATCCACGAGTTAATTCCATTTTATTGTTGTCGCGCAATCTCCAAGGCAACATAAACAACACAAATCAAGCTATTGACAAAACATTTGAAGTACGTTATGGTCAATAATGTCAGACGATTCCGTGCAAACGTCAATCAGTGTTGCCAAGGCTCAAAATATAAATAGTGACCCTCGTATTAAATACTTATACATTTGATAAAAACATGCCTCCACCTTCATGGTCAATGGAGACAGTCTTCTATAATAGACTGTAGATGGGCCGTGGCTGTAGTGCAATGTTGAATTACAAACAGTTTTCAAATTGGAAGTCATATTGTTCTTCCAACACCTTCATGTGTATTGTGTGTGTGTGTTTGTGTGTGCGTGTGTGTGTTTGTGTGTGTGTGTGTGTGTGTGTGTGTGTGTGTGTGTGTGTGTGTGTGAGCACGTGCGCGTCCATCTTTTAATGTTGCATAATAAAATCGGTCTCCTCATACTGAGAAACGTTCAGCTGTTGAATTCAAGAATGTTCTGAGAATCCTCAGATATTATACGAACATAATGGCTATAGTTTTATAATTTGGCAATATGAGTTGATATACTAAATTCTATATATTGCTGGTTTAAATTCACTTTATGCACAGTAAGGTTAGTCGGGATTTGACCTACAGTTTAAAGTGATATCCGAACAAATATGCGTCTCCATCGGGTATCGAACCCGGGACCCCTTACTTAAAAGGCAACGAGTCTACCACTGAATGCATCTTATCATTGTAAATTTTTCACAATAATGCAGCTTATCATTGTAGAAGATGCACTAGAATGAACCTTATTTATTGTAAAACATTCTCATAAAATTACCAATTATTTAATTTTGTTCGGTGTAAAAGCTTCAGTTACTGGTATGTATTGTAGATTACGATTTACTAACTAACTAACACCGACTCTCTATCTATCTTTTACTACCTCTTTACTGCACTTACATACATACATACATACATACATACATACATACATGGTATAATGTTTGGCTCATTTTATTTTCTATTTTTCAGATTCGCCATTGTACAACTGCTATTTTCCTTGCTGTAATGTCAAGTTATTTCTTACAAGTTTTGTAATATAATGCTTATCTATATTACACATAATTTCTGAAATTATTAAATATCACAGGATGTTTATTTTAATTGTAAACTACAATTTAAAATCACAACCTTAATTGGCGTTTTTCAAACTTTTCTTAAAGGGAAATGTGTACTTTTGCTTATGAAAATTGCCATTAATATTTTGGTACATCACTAGTTGTGTTTTCTGCCTATATTCTACGAGATTATTTATGAATTATGCATAATATATTATAATTACTGCATGATAGCAATAAAATATGAATGATGACAAAAATGAGAAGAGAGTGTGAGCTACATAAAAATTCGATTTAAAGAATTTAGATTGAATTTTTGTTTCCACAAACAAAATTCTTGGCTATCCTGATGCAGAATTCTCAGATAATTATATAAAAGAATACAAAATTAGTTGCTGTAGGTATTTCTTGCGCTGAAGGTATTTTACCATTTACATGACCTACCTATCCATGAAAAAAAGGTTTAAAGATACATTGTAAAAGCTCATAAGTGGATCAATTTCAATGCATTGGTTTTGGTTTGATATTTAAAAAAGGTAAAAAAAAACAATGCTCCCCTGTGCTTAGCACCACGCCATGAAGGTGTATAGAGAGTGTGGGGGTAACGCCCCACACTTTCTTGATCCGGTCGTGAGTGGGGGTGATGTGATCAGCACCACGCCCCTGACCGCCTTTACCCCCCAGGGTTTCCCCCAGGTACCCATGTTATTCGACACTGGTTGGGCGCCGGGGCCGCTCCCAACTTTAGAAAAGTTCCCGGATTTGAACCGGCCGGGGATCGAACCCGGGACCTTTAGCATGGTAGTCAGACGCGTTACCGACTGAGCCACCGCAAAAAGGCATTAGAATAATTAATGCCAATTAAATTTGACGTATTATTAAAATTTTAAATTTAAATTACGGATCTGAGTTTGTTGACTTCAGTTTCTTAGAAAACTCCCTCTATTATTCTGTAAATTCAACATTTTGACCCATGTTGGGGTGTAAATATTTGTTACTATTTTGTCAAGGAAATGTGAGATTTATAATATCTTGATAACTAAAGCTCAAAGTAACACTGTAATCAATATCTGTCAGAACAGAATCCGCCATCGAAGATCAAGTCTCAGATACTCATTGTTGGCTGCCTCGCTCCGATCTGTCTCTCCACTGAAGTATTATTGGCCTTTGTAATGTGTTCACAATGTAGCATAAAATTCGTTGGTCATGGCATCAGTTGTTAGCCTTTTCTTGCTTATAGTTTCATTCAAATACCAAGGCAGGCAAACTGTGTCAGTAGTGAACACAATGTGAAAAACATTTCCAGAAAATTACAAATGTAAAATCAAATCACAGGAGACAATATTTATAGCCTAAGCGAATTCCTTTCGAAAGTTTCAACAATATAATGAATGTATTATTCGCAAATAATTAAGTTAAGAAAAACCTTGCACATAATTATACATTTTATGTGGTACGTAAATTATAAATTTCCGACAGAATGTGATTGTGAACTTCTCGTGTAAGGTTAGAAAAGGAAATATACCGTATTCTCGCGTCTATTAGCCGCACGCGTGTGTAAGCCGCACCCCCTTTTTAGGCCTTAGATTTCAGGAAAATAAAATTTCTCGTGTATAAGCCGCACGATTTTTTTTTTTTTTTTTTTGAGTAGGTAGCCAATTTCAAGTAAGTATTTTAAAAGTATTTTAACCTTTATTTTAGCGCAATGATCTACATATTAATACCGTATCATTCGGTTTGAGTCCTCAAAGCCCTTATTCACTGTCGTTGCTGCTACTCGTTGAAATATTTTCTGTACAAGAGGTATTGTCATCTTCATCACTAGCATCATTCCACAACATTTCAACCTGGGTACCATCTAGGGCATTGGATATGCCGCACTTCAGAAAACCCTTCACAATTGTCTCCGACTTTACACTTTCCCATGCTGCCAGAATCCATTCACACACTTGCTTGACAGTCGGACGTTTGATCTTTCCTGTTGCTGTAAGCTCGTGGTTTCCTGCACTAATCCAGTCATTATACAGACGCCGGAACGCAGCTTTAAACGAGCGAATTACACAAACGTCTAGGGGCTGCAGTACAGACGTTAGACTCCCAGGAATAACAGCTACATCCGTTTTCAACTGTTGCAATTTTGTCTGTATTCTGTCTGTTAGGTGACCACGAAAGCTGTCCCACATCAGCAAACTCCTTTTCGTCAGCAATGCACCAGACCTTCTATTCCACACTTTGTCTATCCAGTCCAATACCAGTTCTTCTTCCATCCATCCTTTCTGCTGGGCACGTATGATAATACCCGGCAGAAATGCCTCCTTTGGCACATTCTTACGCTTCAGCACAACAAACATTGGCAGTTTCCTTCCATCCGTGAGAACACCCAACATTATAGTGCATCGTTGTTTCTCTCCACCCGTGGTTGTGATCGATAGGGTGTGCGAGCCTCTCGGTGCAACTGAGATGGACATAGGCATGTCCCAGTAAATAGGTGTTTCATCCGCGTTGCCGATCTGAGACAAGCTATAATCATTGGACTTTCGCATTCGAATCACGTATTTGTGAAATTTAACAATTTTCTGATCAAAGTCTGCAGGCAAACGTTGCGCAATTGTTGTCCTACGGGGAAGTAATAAACTTTTACTACGCATAAAACGTGAACACCATCCCGCACTAGCTCGGAAAGCTTGACGACTGATGTCTAACTTTGAAGCTACTTCACGAGCTTGAAAACGTATCATGTCTACGGTTACAGCATAGCCAGCACTTCTTCTCTCATTTGCAAAGGCCAAAACTGCTTCTTCTACCTGTTGAAATTTGGCTCCTTTTCCACGAAATGTCTTTCTCTTGCCACTTGTTGCAGCAACTTGTTCCTTCTGATTTCTCCATCGACGAATGATAGACTCATCCACATCGTAATATCGCGCTGCAGATCTGTTTCAGTTTCCTTCAGCATATCGTATCGCTTGAAGTTTGAAATGAGCATCGTAGCTGATTCTTCTGCCATACATCCTCCCTTTGATAGTACCAACCTTGACCTCAGGCCCACAACCTTCTTTAACGACTTTACTTTACTGAATGATTTCCAGATCAATACGACAGTAAGGATGATTCGTGTTCAAAGATAAGATATTATCATATTGTTGCAAAAAAAAGTTTAAAGATAAGATATCATATTGTTGCAAAGCCTGCTGCAGATGCATTGTTGTTGGATTTGCTGTTAATGAATCCGTTATGTGATAACGATAACAAATCAACGTACGTATTTTAGTATCCTAGCAGTAGCTGCACTTTCTTTCATTCGCGTGTATAAGCCGCAACCCATTTTTGGTCCACTTTTCGGGGAAAAAAAGTGCGGCTTATAGACGCGAGAATACGGTACATTTTTCTTGATTTTTTGTTATGTTTGCTCACAATCTCTTCCGCATAAGCAGATCTTGTCGATAAAGATGTGTTGATTGAATGGAAAGCTTTATTTTGATTTTCACAATAATAATAATAATAAGAAGATATATATCCAGCAGTAAGATAAAAAGCGGAATGGAGTTTTGTTTCTTTCGAAAAATACAATTCATTACGTTCGAGAACGATCTTCTGAATTAATTTTTCGTTAGTACTCTATGCACTAAGATAGACATGTGACTATTCGAATATTTATCTGTTTGAGATTTCTCTATTTTTGAAGGCTAATTTCTTAAGAGTTCACTACAGAGTTTTCATTTCAGGTGCGTCGAAAACTCTACTCTGGACTACTTATTGTTTTCACCTAAGTGTAGATACATGATAAAAAGTGCCAAACATGCCCTGAGCGCACATGTGTGTTCTTGTGATGATAATACAAACGCTTAATTGTGTTCATTATAATTATTTTTCTATCTGTTCTTTTTTAGTTGTCTTACAAATTTTATATGTTTTAAAGTCAATGAGTAAGCAAATTATGCTTTGTAATAAGAGTTTATAATTCTTAATTTGACCTCACACCTTTATTTCTTTACGTTGCAGTAAATAATCCTCAAACTTATGAAACTATTCCGGAATGTAGTAAGTTACTAAGGATAAGTTCTTATCTTCGATTTACTAAAGGGGCTGTTAATTGCAAACTTTTCCGGTGATGGTGTCAGTCCCGTTGTGTCCGTAAAAATAATCGCCAATGATTTGATTGCCCCAAGTATTAATTTTCACTGGTAATGTTCAATGAAAGTAAGAGTTTCTCATGTCGAACGATAAACAAAATATGTTTATTAAATTTAAAACTGTATAGCAAGCCACACGTCACAGAATATTACATTTTTCTGAATCTACAAATTAATATGTAAAGCAGAACGGCAGGTTATCTCGAGGATTTACTGTATGTTCATGTACAAGGAACTAAAGTTGACATAAATTGGGTCGCACTACTTGGCATTAGTCGACAATACAAACAATTAGATTGTACATTATGCGCTATGTTTTTCCTCTTGTTGCGAGCATGTGTAATTCAACAGCGGGAGTAGTAATGGAAGACACTCCCAAAATTATTAAGACAAAAATGTATTGCGTAAGTAATCACATAGTAATTATAGAGTGTAGCCTATCCGATAACTTAATATTTAACGTATGTTTTCCCTGTATTAAGCAGTCATTTCTCCCTCATACGTTTGTCCATTTTGGGGGCGGGGGTGGCACATAGATGAAAATTTTAATTGCAGTCAATTAGTAAGCCCTAGAGATTGCGAAACACGGGGCTTTATCTACTAGCAATATGGAAAAATATATAATCTAAAGAAAAGAGTCAGTCATTAAAAACAACTCTTAAAATAAAAGCACAGCCGCGCTCAATTAATGTGTAATATTCTCTTGCGGATAAACGGCAATATACCACTTACATTTTGAAATTTGTTAATGACATAAATAAATGCAGTGCAAATTTCAAGATTTTTAAGTGGTGATATATTTTCTGTTGTTGGCGATCGTCTTTTTTAAATCTTAGTTTTTGCAGCACTGATTATTCATCAATCATGTTCAGACATAATTTCTGAGTTAAAGAGAAAATGTACCTTGCTTTTTAATATGGTAGAACTACGTTCAGCAAAATATTCCGCATGTATTTTAATGGGAGATCAATTGCCCATCCAAGGCATGGGGACATAATTGGACTGCTGTCATCTATAATACCTTTCATTGAAAAGTCCCATTGAGAGAAAAACTATGTTGAAGAAAAATAAATGTTACTATCTGTACTTTCCATGAACTAATTCATATACAGGGCGATTATAAAGTCACTGTACATTTCTTCATGAACAGGATTTATTATAACACCATTAAACCTTGTTTCCATGATTATGTAAAACTAAATATGCTGACCAAGGCAGTAATTTATTTGATTAAAAACATAAACTAAAACGTAACGTTTCAACCTTCTAGCAAGGTCTTCATCAGACTCCGTATCAAGTACAAAAGTAACAAGATACACAAAAATGGCATTATATATACACAAACATTACTCCCTCCAGACTATTAGAAAGTTGATAGGAACTTTCTAGCAGGTGGCTTTCACTTTCCAACTGTACTTTCACCTAAAAGGTTAAAAATAATTACTTTCATATAGAATGTGAAGAGATATTCATATAGAATATCTCACGCTCTTTTTCCTTAATTTTTCTCCCTTCTCCTCTCCTCTTTCTCTCTTGTCCTTTCCACTCTTTCTAACACCTTCTTCCATTCTTTGTTTAACTTCAGTCCCCCATTCCAGTTCATTATGTCTTCTTCACCTTTCTTCTCCATTTCCTTGGCCTCCTTTCATTTTCTCACTAGCATTCTGTTCTCCCTTCCTATCTGGTGTTAGAAAGAGTGGAAAGGACAAGAGAGAAAGAGGAGAGGAGAAGGGAGAAAAATTAAGAAAAAAGAGCGTGAGATATTCTATACGAATATCTCTTCACATTCTATATGAAAGTAATTATGTTTAACCTTTTAGGTGAAAGTACAGTTGGAAAGTGAAAGCCACCTGCTAGAAAGTTCCTATCAACTTTCTAATAGTCTGGAGGGAGTAATATTTGTGTATATATAATGCCATTTTTGTGTATCTTGTTACTTTTGTACTTGATACAGAGTCTGATGAAGACCTTGCTAGAAGGTTGAAACTTTACGTTTTAGTTTATGTTTTTAATAAAATAAATTACTGCCTTGGTCAGCATATTTAGTTTTTCAGGATTTATTGCACAAAATACAATATGTACTGAAACGTACATCACAGTAGGACACAAAATCAGTATAACTCAATGTGACCACCCCTCAAGTCTAGGCACAGATGCCACCGATTCACCACGCCTTCTCAAACATAGCTGGTGTAATCTCAGCAACTGCGGCCGTAATTCGTTGTTTCAATTGGTCATCTACCGGCGAAAACGTCATTTAGGTGATCACGAACGGTGATGGCAAAATGGGGTGGTGCCCCATCCTGTTGGCGCATAGTTAGAAGCTCGATGTTTCCAAATCCACCGTGCCGTGAGCCACAGTTGGTAGCTGTTGGGATTATGGATACTGAGTCTCCTGGTAGATGCGGTGAGGCTACGTGTGATTGCATTCTGTAAACTTTGTACAATTTGTGGTGTTATGGCTGGCCTCCCAGTACGCTCTTCACACACAACACTACCTGCTCGCTTGAATTTGTTTACCAGGTTCTTAATTAGCCAGTCTGGTGGGGCCTAGGTTTCTGAATTACCAAGTGAAGTCCGTCCGCACCTGTTCATACGTCATACCACACAGACGACAACCAACGGCTGTTTCTTTCCTTCTACGGTTACCATTGCTTCACATAACATGCAAAAAAAAATTATTTTGTCACGATATCATTAAATGTATAGATACTCTTTAATCACATTGTATAAAATATCTGTGTGCCTTAACGTACCTTATATTTGCAGAAGAGTCATGAATAGTTTCTTTTCAGCAGTAGAATGAGGTACTTAGTCCTTCAGCTTGATGTTCAAGTGCCATGTGTCAACGAGAATCTTTCGCATCACCAGTGAAATTCTGGTGAACTAGAATGACATCTTAATATCATTTGAACCATATTTCATTACAATCTTGCACGGGCGTATACCCGTCCACACAGACAATATCCCGCAAAATAAAGTATTAAACGGTTTCAACCGACTATACTGAAAGACGTTTAAACCTTAGTTCGGCTGCACGAGTGTATTTTGTTCTCCCAATAAGTGTTCAAAACTCTCATCTCTTTCGGTAACTAGGGTATTTGCATATGTCAAATAGTTCACTGATATGGTTATCGGGGCTGGTCCTGCAGTTTAAATTGGGAATTCGTACTATTCTGCCACGTTACTCCACCGGGTATCAATTTTGGAACCCATTTATTACAAGGCGACGACATTAAACTAGGCCACTGACATGAGGTGTGTAAGTATTATGACGATAGATGGCCATAATACCTATTGTCAAATCAAATAACAATGTTAATATAAATCGTATGTATTATGTACATTTAGTTGTACAAATCTTTCACGAGCTTTCATGCCCATTTAGTTTGCATGATCGTCGGCAGATGTCCTCAGCATACAGACTGCTAACTCAAAGGGTTGGAAGTTTTGCGTAATCAACACGAGATGTCTCAGGAGCGAGTCAGCTGATTGAGCGAGAGTAAAGAACGCGGGAGAGTGTCGGAATTAGGTCAATGGATGCCTGATGTGGCATTGGAAGTGCAGACGCCAATTTTGCAAGTTTGCCAGAACTTTTGCATCGCCCGATGGATAAATGATTATTCAGTCTCACGGGTACTTGGAGAGTTAAGTATTGGCTACAAAGAATAAGGAAGCAAGTCTTCGCTGCCGAGTTCTCAAGTGAAAAGATGAACCTGTGATTCTGTTTGCCATGCAAAGTAACTGGCCAGGAAGGTGAGGGTTTTCCTTCTGATATCGTTGCCGGAATGTACCCTGAAGAAACGCAGTAAGTTGAAATTTCATTACCACTATTTGATACGGAATTTCGAGTGAACTTGGTACAATTTCGTTGTTGCTTGCAAACGTAGCGCTGCTAGTATAGGAAAGAACAAAATGGACAACGCCGCCATCTTTAATAAAAAGTGATTCTCTAGTGACCTCATCAATATAACAAGAATTCCCGTGTGTTACGAAGGAGCACGTTGCTCAAAATGAGTTATTTGATATGTATGGGTTGATTTAATGAAGAATAATTAACATTTTGGAATACAGGTTGCTTCTACGCAATTGAATGTTCACGTGACGCAGATTCTTGTATACTTCAATGTTGCAACCTAACGTAATGGAGTGAATTTTTGGCTTCGCAATATCACTTGTGCAGAGTGAAAATCTATCAGGTTTTGTTTGGGTTCATAAAGTAAACTGAACTGGATATGTAAATACTCCCTGGAGTCATTTATTTGTGTATATTTGAACATAAAAATTGTCTGTGGTTTGCCTCAGCATTTGTGAATTGCGTTGTATGTACGACTGCAATGGCATTGAGAGATAAATTTTACTCAAACTATTGTGTTCTAATAGCACAAATCTGAGTGCTGTTGTAAAAACTTAGTTAGCGTTGCATTAAAATTAAAGTAAGAAATTCAAGGACACACCATAACGTTAATTTTATTGTAAACAAATGCAATTACTCTTTCAATTAATTTCTTAAATCAAGTTCATTCAATTTGAAATTAAAAAACAGTTGGGTATAATGACACGTGACTGGTGGTACAGTGTACCCTCAAGACCATAATATTCTGGAGTACATGCCAGGGCAACAAAACAGGTTATTTTGCTTTCTTTTGAGTATGCCAGTGTACTTATTTCAGCATAATATTTTCACTTGTTCCCTTTTTTATGTTGGATAATAATAAACAATAATATTCTGTACACTCGAGTGCATAATTCGCTTGTTACATGTGGTGTTTTCCAGTTGATGTTATGTATGTACTAATTTGTGAGTTAGTTACAGCAGGGAATTCTCATGAGTGTGCACGAATAGCCATAAATGAGAAAAGGCAGGAAAGCCTCAACATTTACATAACGTACAAGGGACAATCTCACAAAATTCGTAAAAATTCCAGTTACGGGAATTTCTCTGGATTACTTTTGAATAGCCTAACTTTGGGAAGTTGGAGAATGGTTGCTCTCCCCATTCAATCGCATTTTCGGAATAAACAGGGTGTTCTCGAAATTGTGGGTCATCTTTGAATTTATAAAGTACACCTAAAATAAATAGTTGTGATCGAGGGGTGAATATAGTTTAAGTGAAAGTTAGTATGTCCCTTTAGAACTCTAACCCTCCAGTCTGTGTTCCTACGGGTATGGAGGGAGACGTACAAGAAATCAAAGAAAGGGGGGAAAACTTGAAATTTGGTTGGTTTTGGATAGGTTGGTGTTTGGATTGGGGTTTCTTGTAACTTCTCGGGGTTTGGAATTTCCCAAGCCACCAGGGTATCGTCTCAGTATGACTAATAATAAGCCCAAAATTATGTTAAACATTAATTTCATGGAGACCTGGAGGGCACATATTAATTAGGCTAATTAGTAACGAATACTTTCATTACATCGAGCGTGCACAGAAAGTTGTAAATTTAATGCATCAGATGAGAGTTTCCAGGGTCGCGTAGGATATTCTTTTTTTGTTTTTTTACACCATGGGCAGAAACACAATGTACACTCCGGGTACTTTATTATATATTGTGTGGGAGTCTCACAATCGCAAGAATAATAAAAAATATTTCAATTCATTTAAATGCTCTTTAGCTGTGCGAGAAATAAAGAAGATCGCTCTGTGTACGTCAAGACACTTCGGAAACCTTTATACGTTTTCCATATAACTTTACAACGCTGAGAAGATCGTTGGCCGAGAATCTAGGTGACAGATGTAGGGGAGGGAGAAGACTTCATACGTCCCTTCCGGGACGGGTGTGTCGACAATGGGCTCGAAGCTGATTGGATTCTAGGCGTATGATTTGCACTTTAAAAAATATCGCAACCTTTTTTTGCATGAAATGCAAGAAGAGGAAGCGGTGATATAGTTGGAGGAAACAAAGATAGACGGAGAGAGAATCTTGAACAGTGAGTGACTGCAAAACACCATACGGAATAGTGATTCTCGTTTCGAACACGCAGACTGTAACAATTTATTTGGAAATTGTATCTTGGCATGTACGTAGCTTAATTTCTAATAGAGTCCGTCACATAATACAAGAGCAAGCCCCTCACTGAAAACAAGATAATGGTAATTTATTTTCCAATAAAATGAAAAAAAGTCGTTTAAACATATATTAATTCGGAATAAAACTAACAAAAGGATCGACTACTTATCAAGAGCCGGCCTCCGTGGCGGAGTGGTCAGCGCAAAGCGTTTCAACGACAAGGGCCCCGGGTTCGTTTAGCAACCTGCACATGGATGTTCTTTGTGAGTGTTCCTTCATCAATTTCATCATTTATCCTTATTTTCGCGATTAGCCAAAAATAGAAGAAAATCAATGAATCCTTATTAGGAACTAAAGTCAAATTATCCACACTTATGTCAAATGGCAATCTGGATAGGGCGCTCAGAATGCAGAACGGAAAAACAAAAGATAAGATAAAACCACGCAAGGGAATAATCACGAGCCACCTCAGGAACCGATTACGTTTAGATATCGGAACACGTTCTCACTATCAAAGGTTTCGGATTTGAGTTCTTGCCTGGACAAAGGTGTCACTGCGTCATTCGTCGTATTTGCCTGGAACGGCAGAAAGTTTAAGTAAAATGAGAAAAGTAGAAATACACGAGGATTACCCTAGAAACTGATCCCCGTGTCAGAAGCTCGTTTCTGCAAAGGGCGAATTTAAAAGTTGAAAATTAGAGGCCTTCGGAAAATGTCAACGTTTCACTACAATGTACAATGTATAAAGAAAAATATGGTCCATTTATGACGTGTTCTCAGTTTTCTTTTGCTTAACAATCATTCTCGTTCGATTAAAAAAGAATTAGCTGCAAAAACACCAAATAAGGAAACTAATTCCCACATGTAAATACAGTATGAATTAGGAGAGTCTCTGTCTATGAACCAAAGTCATTCGATATCCATAAGTGTTGAATAAACTTGCACAGACAGAAACGAACTCACTGTAATTCGTTTCAATAAAAAAATCCTGATATAAGCTCATTAATAGAGCATTTGAGACGACCTAGTTTGCCTAGATAAATAGATAGGGAGCGAGCGAGATAACTTGTTGTAACAGTTTTTAATTCGCATGTTCCTGTGGGATCGATGGACAGGATCTTGAAACCCTCTTTTGTAACAACAAATAATTTTCCTCACATGTATATCAGTTGTCACTGAAGTTTGTAGGCAGTACGAGATTAGTGAATCCTTCCTTCCAGAATTCCTATTGTACGAGGTGGTTGGTTATTTTGTGACCTTGGCCTTCTAACGCTTTGCTCTGTTTCTTAGGCGAGAGCCGTAGATACAAATCCTGAGGTTTTTTAGTACGGTACGAATTCCTCCCGCTTCGCCGAGACCTGTTTATCTGAACCTTCATAGAATACATTACTTGCATGTGAATAAGATGTTTCATTCAACAGAATGATGTTAATTTAGTTTTCTTTAAGTACTATTATTTTATACATCTCTGCGCTTGACATAAGTATGTAATCAGTTCTTAATAAGGGGTTGATTCCTTTGTTAGTTTTATTCCGAATTAATTTATGTTTAAACGACGTTTATTAATTTTATTGCATGAGCCATCATCATTAATTTGTTTTTCTACAGCGCTTGCTCGGACTCTATTAGAAATTAAGCTACATACCAAGGTATAATTTCCAAAAATTAATTGTTACAGTCTGAGTGTTCGAAACAAGGAGGCGAGCACAGTATGTTAGCATTTCATCAACACCTGTTGAAAGTCTCTCTTGGGATTATTCATATTGCATGACACTCGAAACAAGATGGAGACTTTTTATAATGAGCCTTCTTGAATTTCAGTCCTCACTTACTAGAAATCTTCTGCCTTGGTATGTTTTAAGTACTGTAAATACTTCTTACAACATCGCAAGTATCATTATTATTTAGTATTTTGCTCAGGTAAGACTGCAAAGTGACGCTAGTGGCAACCCTGGTGCGCACCCCTCGACGTTATGTCATAGCGTTCGGTTGCTGTGTTGGGTTGCATACATAGATGATAGATTTTTAGCGCCTTAACTAAGCGCTTTCGAGGTAAAGTTTATAAGGAAAAGTTACTTGTTTTTATTATACCCTACCAGCACCCAAGCGTTATTGAAGTTGTTTTCCTACACGTATATATTATGTTTTGCAATTTATATATAATTGCCAACATTTACAATCTGTAAGAGGAATGTCCTTGTCATTTGTTTATAATGAAAACATGAGTCTCTTTTCAGAAAAAGATAAACACGGTTGGCGATGCAGTAAGTATTGTAATGTTTTATTATATATCATGTAATGTGTATAGTTTTTGTATTGCATATATTATGGATATACTCGTACTTCTTGTTTATACAGACAGAACTACACGATTTAAGCACGATTTTTTAAATATAAAGATTTGAGGGAATGGAAGCTTGGTCAGTACTATTTCCACAATTTTCGGGGTTTCAGGAATGTCAGGGCTGGTTTGTTTAATTCTCAGAGTGTCTTAATGAAATTTAAATGTTGTAAGATTGGATCAGAATAGGAATAGTCGTAAAGGTCTTGGAAGTAAAGGCTGAAAAGCGGTTAGCTATATTATGAGAACTAAGTAATTGCAGGTTATTATAAAAGGAATGTGGGATATTATTTGTTATGGATTATTTAGAGCATCTTTATTTGTCATATGAAGAAACAAATGTGATTTTGAAGTCAGAGGTTGTAATTGTATTTGTCTTGTGAGCCCTAAGAATGAAGCATTCTACACACAGAAATGTAAATTCATCATATCGATTGATGCACCGAAATGCATGGATTTATGCACTAAAGTGTGGTTTATGGCTTATTTAGAGAACAGATTCACATTTGATTCATTTTGATGCATTTTGTATGTCGTGAAAGAGACACCAAAGTGCATAATTTGATTCAAGTGAGGATTTCTTTCAGTCGAGATGCATCGGTTGATGCGTTTTGATTCACTTTGATGCGTTTTGGTGCACATTGATGCCTTTTGAAGCTTCAGAATGCATCTTTTTTGGTGGTGCACTTAAATGTTTCGTCTGAGCTACAGAGTTTATGTAGCTCAGACGAATCTTTTAAGTGCATCATCCAAAAAGATGCAGGAAACTGCACCAAGGAACATCAACTGCTGCAGCTGTCCTCTGTCCTCTGGAGTAGTAACCGTTGCTCCAACACACGTAAGGAAAGTGCAGTCCTATAATTGTGCCGCCTCCTGTAACGGCTCACTTCTTACAGGCAGCTATTGGCTTTAGGGGAACAGGGGCATCGCTTACGATTACATTCACGATAACCGTATAACTTTATCTGACCTGTAATTTTAGTCAAAGCTAAACCCAAACCCTTGTCGAATGCGGCCTAATAAAGCCCAGCAAGTTGATGAGGTGTTTAAGCAGTAAACGGTATGCCTATACTTACAATTACCGTTCAGTTAAGACCCAGTGTTAACGATAACGGGACACACAACTGTAAACATTATGAGCGGTTGTCTAGTAACCCAACACCTCAATCCCTAGGCAGGGTACCGCTGGTATATGGAGGTGAAAACCTTTCGCAGTCTTTAGTGGAGACCACACTTCTATATGGGCCTTTCACAAACAAGAATGCACTTTTCTTCCTGTCAGTTTTTTAAGAGAGATCTTATCGTGATCAGTCCTGAGAGCTAACTAAACCAAATCTTTTATTTTTGGATGTCGGATCTTGTCTGGTCCAGCTCATCATTGTTATTTTTGGCTGGAATTTACCAGTACACTATCATTTTCTATACACATAGTTTTTTTTAAAAAACTCCTGCAACTGTTGAAGGAGAGAAATATCGACAATAAGCCTTACAAGAAAACTAAGCTATCTACAAACAATCAAGAACAACACAAACAGCGGCAACGGTTGCTTTTAGTTCGAATCTGAGCTATTATGCGTACAGTTGGGTTCGGATGATCTTCTTCCAACACTTCTGCTTAACGCGATGAAGAAGGTCTGAAATCGATGAGATCTCGAGGTCTTCGTGCATTTGTATGATTCGAGTGAGGATTGGATAATTTTCAATGTACCGTAGAGCACGATTTTGGAATTTTTGTAGTCTGATCCTATGACTCCAAGCCTTTTTGTGACCAAGCTGTGTCTGCGCAGAGGAGAGTACGATTTTTCATCATTTTGTAAAGATTTATTCGGGTCTCTAGTGTCTTTGTTGGTGAGCGCAGCATCGGATAAAGATATCCAAAATTCTGTTTGGCTTTTGTACACTATATGTCTACGAGTGGGCCGAACGTAAGATGAGAGTCAATAGACTTTGCAAGGTATTTGACTATCTACGTTGGAAGTATTCGTTGGATAAGTTGATTTTGGTGTTTCCCGGTGCAGCACGAAGGCCAAATATGACACTTGTGTTCACTTCTGGATTGGGTTTTATTTTCCATTTACTTGACCACTGTTCAAAGTTTGGAATATATTCTTGTAGACGTTTCTCTCACGTATCTACTTTCTTTGCATGGACAAAGATGGTCGTGTCGTCAGGATAAGTGGCAATTTATATATTCTTTGAAGTCGGTACATCAGTATATACTATGGACAGGGCATATAACGTTGGTGAAAAAGCTGATCCGTGCGGAACACCTGCTGTTATCGATTTTACCAGGGAATTCCGGTAGTTGGCCATCACAATAAAGCTCCGGTCACGTAGATAGTCTACAATTAATCGGCAATAGCTGATGGGAAATTGTAATTGATACAATTTATATATAAGTCCTCGTTACCAGACTCGGTCAAAGGCTTTGTGGACATCTAAGAACATGCCGAGTACCATATTTTTTCGGGTTATCTGTACTGATGCGTAGTCAACCACTCGGACCAATTGATCTGCGGAGCTATGGTTGCTGCGTTATCTGAATTGGTGGTCAGGTATTAGATTCCTGTCTCAATAATTTGAGAAAGCCTGTTATCTAAGCACTCATTTGAACAACTTGCCCACATGTGACAACAGACTGATGAGACGATAGTTGCTCTCATCCCGTGTATTATTTCCTTGTTTAGGAAGAGCTATAGTTTTGGCCAGCTTCCATTGAAGTGGAAAATAAAATATCCAAGTCGCAGAATGTTTGTCAATAATTTTACCAAAAAGACCAGTGCTTTTCTCGTCAGATTTTTTAAAGCACATCCAGTACTTTGTCCAGTCCCACCGCTGATGTATTCCTAAGTGGTCTTGTTGCTGTATGGACTTCCCTCGGAGTGATGACATGAACATCAAGACTTAATGGTAGGTGGAGAAATTGCTTATAATTCAGGCCAACTTCGTCTCCCGTAAATTGCTCATGCAGGTGGTCATTATATTTGGAGCTGCTCGTGGAAGGAGTGTGCCTGTATTTCCGCTCATTGGACAGCCTCTAAGACTGGACCCTGTGGTGTTTGTAGTACACCTTTGGAGCTCATATCTTCATTGATGACCGTTCGAGCAAGGTGCCAGAAGGATTAATCCATTGGTTGCAGGTTGCTTAATTTCATATCCTATCTGGCCGTTCTGTTACGGGCCTGAAAATTATGTAGATGTTTGGCCACAGTTTTCCATTCGGAATAGTGGAAATAAACTCTATAACGTTGCCATATACCTCGATACTCAGCGGCTAGGTTGTACTAGGATTAGTAGGATCTGTGAGGTTGTGTCCGAGTAGATTTTCTTCAGCGTTATGTACAAAAAATGTTGGAAAAGAAGATGATGGCAGCGTCTATTTCTGCAGTTGTGTTCATTGGAGTATGGAGGTCAATTTCTGCATGCGTTTAAATCACATCCAATGACGATATTTGAACCAAGAACATCGAACTGCAGAATATCGTCAGGATCTAATTTACGTGTGGGAGAACGGTATGCTGCAAACAATATGAGATGTACAGTTGGGTTTTGTATTTTCACCGCCAAAGCTTCGAGTATTGTAAGTAGAGGGATTGCTATTTGTTCGACGGTGATCCCTCGTCCGAATAATACCATAAGAACTTCCTTCCTCCGTCCCTATCGGTCCAGTCTAAAGATACGGAAATCCGGAATATTCCATGGAATATCAGGTTTGAGATAGGATTCGTTGAGCAGATTTGCGTCGATATTCTTGTGAAGCAGATAAGAAAGTTCAACTGATTGTTTGTCCAGACCATCTGAATTGAAGACCAGCAGATCATTTTGACGGAGATAGTTGCATTTGTTAATAACAGCCATCGGACTGCATATTCATCAGCATTTCTATAAAAGTCGATACTAGAGATCCCTGAGGAGGCTCTGCATATTCGGTTAGTTCACGAGAGATATGCTGCTATATCTTCGAGAAATTATGTTTATTGGCCAATTCCAATAAGGTTTTGAATCCTTGGCTTGCAGAGGGATCAGCAGTATGCTGTGAATTTCTCGTG
The DNA here is from genome assembly GCF_977018435.1 of Lepisma saccharinum. Taxonomy (NCBI): domain Eukaryota; kingdom Metazoa; phylum Arthropoda; class Insecta; order Zygentoma; family Lepismatidae; genus Lepisma; species Lepisma saccharinum. The sequence goes on from NC_139251.1 coordinate 49,037,804, forward strand.
AGTCTGGGTCACGAGTCTGTCCTGCCTGTAGATGTAGATGATGAAGATGTAGACGCTGTACGTTGAGTTGATGCAGAAGTATGAGTTGGTCTGCTCCTTGGTGTTGTTGAAGGAACACCTGTTGTCCGATACTGGTTGAGTAGAAGATCGCTGCTATTGGCGATCACGCAGAGTGAAGATGCGGCATCCACGAAAGTTAGCCTGTTAATCACCACCACAATCGATGGATTTAGCAGGTGTATATTTCTCTTTCCAACATTCTCATGTTGGGTGAATACCAGAACATTTCACACACCTCGGTGTGGTATGGCAGTGAGTCAGTCTCTAAAATTCGTGACATTGGAGCACTGAAGGAGGGTAGTAAGGCTCAAGATGAACACAATAATAGGAGAGATATTCTAATTTGTAGATGTCTGAAACTGTATCTGTCCGCTCCAATGAGGCCAACAAGAGGGGAATTTTGTATCTGCCCGAACAGGTCTGGGTGTCGTTTGGTCATTTGATGAACGGCGTTGACTTTGGGACCAGTTTATGTTAGATTCCCGGTAATCTCTGAAGGAATTACGTCCTTAGGAGATCAATGATGAACTTAAAAGGTCTCGATTGGTGAAGAGGAGAAAAGGCATGGGGAGCTTTTGTTTCTCTGACATAAGTCATGAATTTCCCATACTCGAATGCTATCAGATGTATAGCGTACTCAAGAGGGGTTGTTAAGTTCCTTCAGCGTATTCACAACAAAGGCGTGCGGATAAGATTGTTGATATAAATACCATGAGTATCCTTAAATGGAACTGTGCTTCGGTCCTTGGTATTGTCTCATTTACTAGCATTTCTTGTGGGGATTCTTTTTTTCTGTGGGCTGTTCAAGAGGCAGAGTCTGGTATATGCTAAGCGTTGCAATATCTTGCAGTGAGGAGACCGTCGCTGTTGCACATTTGGCAGCCTTACGTGGATCGACAATTTGAAATCCATCGATTTCAGTCGGCCGTTCTTCTGATAGAGAGAAAGGTTTTTCTCGTTGGCTGGGAGTCTTTACGGGTCAAATGGGAGTTTCCTAGTATTGTCTTGCAGATCAACTTTTCTTGGTATCTCCACTATGAATGGCAGAGATATGAGCGGATTCCGCAGAGGATGCAGCAGATTGCTCATTGATCAGTTCCAGAACACTCCGTGTAATGGTGGCCGAATATCGTGACGTTGGTCTACGTCGCGAGATCTTAGAATAAAATGACAATGACTATCCGGGTGGTACTGGCCAAAAGCTGCTTGCCGGTTGGCTCCGGGTACTGACTTATAAGCAGCCGGATTGACATCGATACTGGAATCCGAATTACGATCGCGTTATTTGCCAGCCATGTCGCACGCTAGGGTTGAGTTGGTACTCTAAGTTTGACCACCATAGGAACAAGATGATACTGACTCTACTCTATGGCCGGCTATATACAATCGGGTCAGTGTAGCGCCTCTAGCATCGTCCAAGCGAACTACGTGGATCCGTTCGAGAGCAGGCAGTGACATCTCTGCGGCAGGAGATTTAACTACCTGCTCTTGGCAGAAAGGATAAATACATATTATAATATTATGCGTATGCTGAAATTTAATACACAATTATAAGATTAATATTACATTTTTTGTGAACATCAGGGCCTTATTAACAAAATAACAGAATAATAAAAAGTTATGAATTTATTAACACATGTAAAACGGAACAATAAAATAACGCTGACGGTAATAACGATGGTTTCATGTTGCACAGGGAAAATAAATATTAGTGTTGCAATTTCGTATGATCTCTCATTATCATTACATATTACAAAATCCGGTCAAGAGGCTGTGCGAGGAAAGAGATTCGCTTCAACCCACTGAGATGAGCAGTATCAACTTGTCAAGAAATTGAATTTCTGAAACCTGGTTGTCATCTTCGACACAACCCTTATACACAAGCTGACCGGGAGAGTGAGCGCTATGTCTTGTCTTGTGTTCTAAGCCTGAATATAGTTAACAAGACACTCTATCCCGTGCAGCTGCCTATGCTGAAAATTCTGTGTGAGGACGTAGGCAGATATTAGAATAAAACATTGTGTTGAACCATCTTGCTCTTTATTGTTTTGGTCCCAATCAGCAGAGAGAAAAATTCCTCTAAGAATGGTCTAGTTTGAGTCGTCTCTACGACACAAGTGAATGTTATTTACTAATAGCATTTCTAATAACCCTGTGAATACCTACTGTGTTTCAGACAAGGAATTAGAAATGGAGATATTTATTACGAAACTTTACATATATTTAAAATGTCCTCTCCATTCGTTGCCTGAATGTAAAAAATAATAACAGAAAAGTAAAAATATGCATAACATTGAACCCTTATGCCTCAAATGCAGCTGAAATTCATAGAATTATTAATAGAGTTTAGAGTTTTATTTAGACTTGTACGTTGGTCCACTTCCTATTTTAGATAAAGTACAAGTAATATCATATAATGCAGTTACTTTAATTACAGTTACAATATATGCAATAATATACCTAGGTATGTTTGAACTTGGAGACATTTTGGGAAACTTAACGTGCTCTCAAAATCAAATATGTGTGATTTGAAGATATGTAGAAGAATAGACTTTATATATATATATATATATATATATATATATATATATATATATATATATATATATATATATATATGTGTGTGTGTGTGTGTATATATATGCGTGTGCTGTGTGTGTGTTTATATGTGAGTCAAATATGTTTTTTATGCAATTACAGACATCACAATACTATGTTAACTTTGGGATTGTTCTTTCTGAAATGTAGACAAAATATATCTGTAGAATGTGTTACACTGGTATATACTGTATATACGTATGTATGTTACAATAACTTAATCATTCAAATCGAACAGTTTCTTTCAAATTATCCAAACTTATAGGAAGTCGAGACTCCGTATCTGATCTTCCCAAAGTTTTGTATAACATTAATAATCTGTTTCAATGAAAGAACATAACTCCTTTTGTAACATATGCAATTGTGATGCAATTTCAGACAGAAATGATGAGAATGTGATCAAAATGAGGGGGTCGCAAATTTTTTTGTCTGTAATTTACATATGTATTTATGTTTTTATTGGAATCAGAATGGCCGGAGAATATGTGTTTGTTGCCATATCAGTTATAGTCATTGTATTTACATTCTTACTGTATATTCTTTTAGCGGAAAAGAGAAAATTCCACTGCAGATATAATGTTTGCGGTAAGTTATGCTTCTTTCTATATTAATGGATTTAATTAACATGAAATGTCAGTTGGACATTTACCCATTGTCTACTGCTGTAAACTATATTTATCCTAACACTTTATTTTGAGAGATACCACTTCTCTCAACATCTGTTGAACAGATTTAAAATTAAATCGTGTTGGAAATCGAAACTATTGCAATATCTCTTGCTGTAACCAAGTAATCCACTGTGCCCTCAACATGCATGTGGTAATTTGTGCTCCATTCAGATATAATTAGCAATTTAATACAAGCAACAAACACGCAAAGTCGAAACAGATAGGGTCAAAAATGAATCGCATACTATTCGGTTGAGCAACCTAAGAGTTCTACACAGAGATGAAATGGGAAACAAATCAAAATCAAAACAATAGCCTAAGTAGCAAATGGTCGAAATCCATATAAGTCATCCTAGTGCACATTCAAATCAAAATATTACCCTTTCCTCACAACTTGTAAATAGTAGACCCAATGGAGCAAAATAAAATGTTACAGAATTCTGTAGAAAGCTGTGGTGTATTTGTTAAGATCACAGTCTGCTCAATGCTGCTGATTATATCCCTGAGGGAGATATTTCTCCGAGCTGGAGCGACGTCAATCCCTTCAAAAGAATAGATAGTAAGCTTCCGTTGAATGTTTTGTCCGATAGGTTGACCACTATCCGGGTTGTGCCTTAGCTGGATTGCACGCTGGCTGCTTCTAGATGACTGACTTCTTTTGTTTGCTGGGCCGTAGTCTTGTTTGTTGGTCGTTCCATGCAGGCTAAAATGGTGCAGTCAATCCATTCCCAGTCCATCGGAAATACAGACGAAGAAATTTCCAGGTGTAAAGTCCGCGCGTTCATTATATCCCCAGCGGTTAACAAAGGGAGCGGTGCTCTTTGTTATAAGAAACACCCAAGCGGGCGGTTTTCTCTTGAAGAAACTGGAGTAGGAAAGCGATGTTGCCAAATTGAAGGAAAGGATAAAGAAAGGGTAAAGAAAAAGAAAGAGAAACAAACAAATTAAAGAATATGTAAAGAGAAAAGAAATACAGATAAAGATTAAAAAGGACAATATTAATAAAGATAGGAAAGAGGCATATTATAAATTATACTGAATACCCCTAACTTTTCTACTCGAAAAATATATTATTCAGAATATACATATATAGTTAATTTACCTTCACTCATCGTCATCGTCATCGCTGTCTCCCACGTGAATCACGAATCTCTCCTGGTTACTATCCGTGTCGTGGTTAATCCTATTTTCTCTCAATTTTCATGGTGTGTTGAATACAGGACAACCAAAGCTGAGCATCAATTGTCTCTGTTCCATCACGCAACAGCTGGCATACACTGGCACTTAGAGCAGAAGATACATTGTTTTTCCTCACATGTGATTTTAACTTGGCCCACACCAGTTCTATGGGATTAAACATGCAATGGTAGGGAGGGAGTCGCAACACTTCATGTCCACGTGAGGCTGCAAGCTCATCCACTACGTACTTTTTAGTAATGTTTGCCTATTTAATTATATCTAATAAAATGGCTTTTATAGGAACAGGTTTCGGTACTGGAATGTCGTGCCTCTCCATGAAGGAAATAATATCCTGCAGTTTTGTCTTCATAGTTGGGATTTTCACTAGCAACCTCGAGTGGTAACTTGCATTATCGCAAATTATGATACACTTCTTATCACTTGGCAAATTTGGCAGCAGATTATTGGTAAACCAATTTTCAAACACTTGTCCGGTCATTTCGTCATGACTACCTATCAGCTTTACAATCTCCAACGTTCTTAGCTGAAAGATACAAACAATTTGGGACCCACCCCTCACTGCTCCCAGCATGGAGCACCATGATGCGTTTTCGTCGTGCTGACGGCGACTTCAAAATACAGTTGCAAGTACCATCGTCCCACCCTTTTTTGACGACGTCGTGAGTGTCGAACCAAGTTTCATCTAAATAAACAATTTGGCAGCCTTCTGATCTCAACCTGTTGAGTTTGTGAAGGTAACGATACCGCCAAGCAACAATTCTTGTCGACTCCATTATTGCATTTCTTTTCTTCAGCTGACGAAAAGAAAAACCAAGTTTCTTCAGAAGCTCTCGAAGCGTCGTTTGTTTGTAAGGGAAGTCTGATATTAGTTTCAGTTGTGTTAATAATTCACAGACACTTGGTGCGCGTCCTTTAGAAAAAAAAATTGTAAATCTCTCTCCTAACAAAATCGCAAACAAACTCGTCCACTTTATGAATTTTTTTCTTTTTATTACCAGGCCTCTTTTTGTGATCTTTCGCACTGTTTTCCTGTCTAATTTCAAAATATTTGCTGTCTCCGATATTGGTCCTCTTCCTGAATTATTCCTGGAGACATATTCGTGCACACTGCATACAAATTCTTGAGCTTGTTTGTTCAGAATTCTCTTTCTTTTCCTTAGAACTCTGGAACTGCCGCTGCTAGTACTTGGCTGGGGGTCACTTTCGTCAGTTAAATTCTCCTGCGCAACAACGTTTGCTAAAGGAACCTGGTTTGCAACCCACGGTCTCCACATGCTATTAACAAAACCAAAATCTAATATAAAAACTAAAAGCACAACACTATAACAAAGCAACAACACAGCACCATAACACAACAAAGAAATAACACAACACAACTAGTTAAGAAAATCAACCCCGCACGTGGTTATGGCGCAAAAATAACGAGAGGCTCACCCGTCTGCTCTGCCTTGCAGCTACAAGAAATGTAAAGAAAATGTGGCAACAACGTCTGAGTGCACGCGCTTATCGGGAGCGGTCTGGCTATTGTTGGCTATTGTTTCCAGTGTTAAGTTTTATCAAAGGGTTGCCGGTGGGGATATAATGAACGCGCGGACTTTATATGCAGTAGGTTTCCGTCGACGTGCTCAGTATCCCGGCGTGTGAAGTGCACCCTTTCGCATTCCAGCGCCATTCTGGTGTGTCTCAGTATCTTGCTGGAGGCTTTGTTCTTAATGGGGTGTTTGAGTGTGGCGAAGTTTGGGATGACGTTCTTTTCTCTACACCTCCATAATAAAGCTTAGCTTGATATTAATTTCTGTTTCTTGATCTGTATGTTCTCAAATACACGGATACGATGTGGCATTTCCCCTCCGTAGAGATATTTGAAGTTAGTCTTGAAGCTTTTCGGGTGAAGAAATATGAAACAATTCTCTCGGGATATTGACCAGGTCTGTTCTGGAAAAGTTTCCGAGTGTAATTTACAGCAACATACTGAACTGCATGATGTTTTTCAGAGAGGCGGAGGGATAAGAAAATAATGCAACATTCCTTTGGCATACTTCAGTCGACTCAAACTCGAAAATATGTGTGTATTTCATCAAATTCTCTTTTTGTCTGTATACCACCTGCAATAGCTCTTTTGAAATATTCTGCCTCCCTCTGTTCTTCGTTCCTGTTGCTCTCTTGACATTCTCACGCTTGTTCGTATTGCAAGGAGATTCCTACTCTCAACTATCTTTAAAACAGCTAAACCGACGAAGTGTAGTGTAACACAGTATTTTTTATTCAGAAGATAGTGATGTGCATAGCCTGGTATAAGTGATCATGACAGCAACAGTGAAGTATCATCAGTAGGGATAACGGTATGTTTGAGAACAGTGTCATTTTTTTATTTCGAAAATTTTGATTTTACTCAGAATGTTCATGATTTTGGAACCCTAATATCTCGAAACTACAAACCATGTATGTACTTGACATATAAATGAGAGTCCTCACGGGGAAGTTTACGAGAATCCTGTCTTGCAGTTTTAAGGCCATCCATCATTACCTGCAACAAACAGAAAATTTTGCAACTTTCAATTTCAAAAACTTTGAAAAGTTACATCAATCACAAGATTAATTACCGAATTGCATTTGTTAGAAAATTATAATGAGTATTTATAGTCCACACGACTCCCTTGTATTTTGAAAAATTGTACCTCAATCCAATATGGTGGTCGTCAAGATGGCGGCCATATCCCGAAAGCACCGTCACACGTAGGCCTCTTACCCCAATGTACCAAGTTGAATTTAGATCTGCCATTACCGCATTTTACAGAGAAGAAAGGATGTCCTGTGATGTTGAATTGCACACACACGCACGCACACACACAAATATATATATATATCCCTCTATATATATCAGTCCGTCTGTGTATTTGCAAAAATTATCATTAACATAACATTTTATAATTTTTCAACAGTGCCAGGTAAGATTTTTTCTAGGGATAAGATTAATTGTAGAAGCGGCAACAACTCATGCATGAATTTTATACTGTACGCTAGTCTGCTTGATCAAAAAAAATATTTGCAATTAGATATTTTGAGATTTGCAACTTCAAGCAGCAATAAAATTCTCAGCTTAAAAGTTTATCAAACAAGTGTTTTGGGAGTGATTGCGTCCATTTTAATGAAGAGAGAAAACTACGATAATGTGTGTCTTTTTGGACATTCATATTTACGGAAACTAGTCGAATTATACTGATTTGGTTTTTATCATGGGGTCATAGATTCGAGTATAATGTTGCTACGTTATTCATGGAAAGTTATAGTTTAACTACTGCTAGTGCTAACGGAAGCATAGACTCTTCCCGTGTCTGTACTGAGGCCCAATCCGACTCATGGAAACACAAACACAGTGCCTTGAGCTTCTATCAGAATGTTACGAGGGAAGTTCAGCAATTATTGTCCCTAACATAGACGGAATGGTCCAAAACAACTAAATTGTTCATGTGTCGTCTAATGTGACTCAAACACGGGCCCCTAGCATCATAGCACACTAGTCAATCACTTCACCAAGGGATCCGGTTGGAAGCACTTGAAGTACTTTCGTACAGCATAGAATACCGCCGAACTTCAGCGGAGATGAAAATTCCGCTGACACGGGAATCATCCCGAAACAATACTAAAACAAACAAAACTCAGCCTTATGTATTTGTGAGCAGCACGCTCCAGAAATGTTTCGAGACCAACAACCCCAGGATTCATTATGTTCGGGACCAGCAACGCCCCAAGTTCTACTATAGTCCGCCCGAGTGACATTGTGATTCACAGTGCAGTTGCAGTCTGTTCTCCCAAGGATCGTCAAGCAGATGTCCACCCTCTCCCCCAAACTACATGGCCTGACATCCAGAAAGCCCAGTGATCGACATCGGAAGACCCCTTTTTCAACGCCCCAAGTTCTGCGAATAGTCCGCCCCTGTGACAGCGTCACACTTTAAGTGATTCGCATTGCAATCGCAGTCCGTCAACCCCAGGTACGTCCAGATACGACCAAACTGTTCGCGTTTTCGGGTGTTCGTGCATCCGTGTGTTCGCGTGTTCGACACCCGTCGCCGGACCTTCCAGGACGTTCTCTATTAGCGCATGAACTCTCACCACAGCGATAGCTAATGATGTATACTAAGACGTTGAATAATGAGCGTTTACTAGTGTATTTTATCTGTTCCCCCTGGCCTCAGAACGTTATGAGCCAGTACAACGTGTATAACTACAAACTAACAGTGTAACTTCAGGGAACAGTTCTTTTATGACCTTGCATTAAAACTTGACAAACTTCTTTAACAAGTTTTCTGATTCCAATAATATTATTTTAAAAACTATATATGTGTCAGATAGACGGACAATCGCTTTTGGGGGCAAAACGCCCCATGTATATACCTTACATTTCATATTTACTTTTTACATTTTCTTTATGTATCATTTCATTACTTGTGTGACAGACACTCCAAGGGTAAACCACTGTATATATTTTATGCTCTTTTTTTTTCTTTACGAGTGCTCCTCGACAAGATTTTTCTATTAATATATATAAAAACAAACGTTCAATGTGTTTATACAATCACCGAGTGCTAAAAAAATGTTCAAGAGGGACTGAATCCTTGACTAGGCATCAGCAATACACCCCCGTCTCCTTTTTTCTCAAGCGTGTTAAAGTGCTTCAGTGATAGTTCCGTGTTACAGTGATAATACCGCTACGGCGGAATCATGAGAAATTGCTAGTCAGCACCAGTTGACTTCTCGTAGAACGCACGCATTCATTGTTTTCTTTATAATTCAGCATGTCTAGAGTTTTAAGTGCACGGTTTTCTGGATGTGTTTATTTTTTTTCATTCACCCACCTTGTATATCATTATGATTTTCGTTTGTATAAATAAAATGTTTTCGGCAATTGACTGGACTGGCCAAGTACAAGTACAAGAAAAATTAACTAGCCTTCGTGAAATCATTTATTTTTTTCCCCCAGGAAGGTGAGTAGCATCACGAGGAAGGCGTGACTCGAACCCAGGACCCCTGACATCATAGCACACTTCGCCAAGGGGTCCGGTTTGAAGCGTTGGAAGTAGCGTCTTACAGCATAGAATACCGCCGACCTTCAGCGGAGATGAAAAATTCGCTAACAAGGGAATCAGCAGGAAACAATACTAAAATAAGCAAACTCAACCCTATGCAGATAACACGGTTAACGAGAGGATGCAGTGTCGTCAACGGCTTTAACGATAGGAAATATGAATCCCCATAAATAGTTCAAGAGAACATTTCTCAGCTAGAGTTGTACTGAGTAATTTATCGCGTAAAACAGTCGTATTCTTCGATGTTGACAATTGTTCGCTAAATAGTTTTTCGCTACGTAAAGATCTACCGCGGAGTTGCGATACCGATCGAACTGCATTTCAGGACTGCTCGTTGTCTACAGAATCTACGAGACCTTCAACTACAGGAGTCCAAAGTCAGAGAAAAACGAACGTTCCGTTATTCCCTTTCTATTACTCTTACAACCTTCCCAGACCAGTCAACCATCGAAATGTGTATATCTACGTTTAAGTGTTTTCCTTATTTCACAAGTGCGAGCCCCGTTTTGATTGTGTATGTGTTACCGTTGGTTCTCCGGGTAGTACCGCAAGCTATAAGTGTACCTCTCGCTTCCACTATCCTCAGGGGTGTTACCCATTTACTAATATAAAAGTGCCTCTCGCAAGCGAGTGGCTCTAGGCTGGCATAGCCTAACTACGATTCCTACAAATCTACTTTAGATTTTAGACGGTGTCATGAATAACTTTTTGTACGATTACACACAAACTTTCAGCCATATAGGGTCTATGATTTTAATGTTATATTTTGTTTTTGTTTCTTTCCGATAGTGGTGAACCCTGACTGTTATCCATTGATTAAAAGCGTGCCCGAGTCTGTTGATCAGAAACAAATTTTGTCTTGTCTAATAGAACCCCAGGTAACTTTCTTGGTAGATATGTGACAGTAGATGAGACCTGGGTATACAATTATGACCCTGAGTCAAAACAACAGAATATGCAGTGTTGGGACAATGATTTTCCGCCTCCCAAGAAATTCAAGACAATGCCATCAGCTGGCAAGCTTATGGCCACAATGTTTTGGGATGCCAAGGTAGTATTGTTTATTGACTACCTCAAGCGCCAAAATACGATCACAGGTAACTATTATTCGCAATTGATTCCAAAAGTGAGAAATGCAATCAAGGAGAAACGTAGACGGATGTGTCACAGGAAAGTGCTGCTGCTGCAGGACAATGCTCCAGCACACAGAAATCATCTTACATCCGCCGCTGTTGCTGCTGCCGAATCTGAATTTAACTAATCAAGCACCCTCCCGGATCCCCAGATCTTGCGCCAAGTCACTTTCAATTGTTCCCAAGGCTGAAGCAGCACCTGCGGGGGACCACCCTTGCCAGCGATGCACATGTTGTGCATGCTGTAGAAGAATGGCTCCTAGCACAGGCATCACAATTTTTTGAAACTGGTATTCGTACCTAAGATCATAGGTGGGAAATGTGCATTACAGTGATGGGGGACTATGTGAGAAAATGACGTAAATTATATGTCAGGGACAATAATTGTTGAACTCCCCTCGTAATATAGATAACCTTACAACCTCTAGGAAACAGAAGTACACGTGAACCTAGAATATTTCTGAGACGGAAAATCATAGACAGAAAAAATATCCTAATAGTGAAAATTTCAAAGCCAGAATACTCTCATCAAAGCACTCCTGAGAAATCCAAGAAGCATGCTTTCCTCATGGCAGAACCGTGGACCACTTGTCAAACCGGGGTTATTTTTTTCACATGTAGACCTTAGGAAAAAGGTAGATATGATGCAAATAATAACACTAAAATTTTGTCTCAATTTTGGGCGTTTTATACTGGGTGATCCATATTGATGGGACACATTTCAAATGAACATATCTAGGAATGGAACAAGCCCATTTTTAAGCGCTCTATGTAGCACATAGCAAAGATACAAGAGTTTACAGTGCTTACAGGACTTTTAATTGTTTGAACATAACATTCCACAGATGGGAACCAACTTGAGGAGAACATCCTTGTCCTCTCAAAGTCATATTTTTCATACTGTTGTGCAGCAAACATTTGCGGAGTAGTCTCTATCTATTTCTGTATGTTTTCCTTGAGTTCAGCAGTTGTTTTCAGTCTTGTAGTGCCCACTGTTTATTTTAGGTAATTCTACAGGAAGTAGTTCTATCGGGCTGCAGTTAGTAACCTTGATGGCCAATTGATATTGCAGAATCTGGAGGCGACCCCAAAAATGGTCACGAAGGGTTGTCATTGGCCTTAATCCTGTATGACTAAAGGTAAAATCTTATTGCATCACATTTATGTAGGATCGAGCCATTTCATGTGGGGAACGAAAAAAGTTATTAACATATCATTATAGTGCTCAGCCTTGACTGTACAGTTGAGATATTGGTCCACTGTATTCGCCAGGCGTTCAATGTTCTCTGCACTACGAGACATTCAAAGTTGTCAAGGTGAAAGTTTCTTGGCATCATCTGCTTCAGGGATATTTTTCACAGCACACAGCACTACCTTCTGAGATTGTGCTACACGGTTCTTCAAATGTTTTCTGAATTGCTTTGTGCTGTAATTATGAAGCTTCAAACAGTGAGGAACGCTTCCACATCATAAGCAATTTCAACTGGAGCCCACAACACCAATAAGTTTTACAACAATACAATGAAAATTGAATTCATATAAACTCCAAAGCAAGGCTGGCAAATAAAATGCATTTAAAAAATGTTAGAATATTTCTACTATCAGAAAATACAATATAAAATGTGTCCCATCAATACGGACCATCCTATATCTGTGTTTTATTCTACAACCCCCTTGGTCATAATAAGAATATCATATTTTGTATGCTACATTGAGATTCATAATTTGATTATACATTCACTGAATATTTTAAAAGGGAAATTTATTTTTCTATTTTTCAGTAATAAATGTACATGGAGGTTAGTTAATAAAGATCCATTTAATTAACTTTATTCTTTACATTAATAATTGTTTCTAATATGTAACATGGTTTACAAAATAACTTTAAACATTGAATTACATATGTTATAAAGAAACCCTTGAGTTTTGAGTATAATAGTTTTCTTATATTTGGAACATTTTTATCATACGTCCAGTTATCATTAATGATTTGTAAGAATTTACATACTTTTATTATCTACTTTTGTCAAAAATAGCTTACAACATCGATTAACATGTGTTACATAGAACACGTGAATGCTGAGTACAAACGTTTGCATACATTTCGAGCACACTGTTCTTGTTTTCCGATCGATTTTTGATGAACAAATATGACATCTCCTACTGGAATGCTTTCTGTAAACCTTGCTCTTGATTTGAACATCCGTTGGTTTGCTCGTCCATTACTAGTTTGCCACTGAGCTCCTTTCCAAGGTACTGCAAGAACCTTCTACGTCTACCCGATTTGGCTCTCAATTCTTTCGGATGTACTGTTTGGTACAAAACAAATTCGAAATGTCATGTCATGAAATTTAACCATGGCCATCTCCTAGCTTTTCGTTTCACACTGTAGTTTCGTACCATTTTGTGTTATTAGCTGTGCTGTGGAAGCGTCGATTTTCGGCTGTTCATGGAACGTAGAAAGTAGAATCAATCACCACCTTGTTCTTGTTGGGGCAATATGATGCCATCATTAGACCATCTTGAAATCCAAACAAAGTGGAGCAACACACTCGCTGTTTTGTGGCAGTAAACTCTGGCGGCAGCTCTCCTTTGATCTTTCGCAACGTGCTGACCACAGTAAGTTTCTTGGAAAGTAGATCCCTTGCAAGACTCACTTGTATTCAATACCACAGTCCACGGTTGTTTCAGAAATGGCCACGTGGTATGTTACCAGGACTGCCGTGGCAGCAAGCTCGCATCCTTCATAGCAGTACTACCGGTCAAGCAGGGTAGTCTGAACTTTGTTTTGTTCGATATTATTACAATGTCAATCCGTATCTCCGTCGTTATTTAAACATGCAACTTTTAACGCAGGCCCGTTCCATTTCAAAACATGTTTTTTTCGTTCGGGACATTTGACTTTCCGATAACTGTCGGAACCCAGAATGCGTTTGATACTTTTGTGACCCGCATTCTCCTTGTTGTTTGTGCGAAAACCGGGTATCAATGACAGTTCTCGTTTCGAGCTGGTCTCCGTGAATTTGGTACACATCTTCTTACGTCTGTGGCAAAACTGGATGCTGGTCATGGCGGACGCCCACACTCACCATGAGGGCACCACACACTCGCACCAGTTCTATGTGATCTTGATGGGTTTTTGACATTCTGGTTCACCTGGAAGAAGGATAACATCCTACCATTACATTGCTGACAATCCTACTTCGATCAATACTACCTTTCTTTAGAATGTAGTCAATTCTTGCATGAAATCATATATCACATGAGCCCCTTTCCATTTCAAGAACATGAGCTTACTCCAAGATGGCGACTTCACACCAGACATGCTCTGTCCACTGCGCCCCTTGACCACATTTACATTGGTGACATCAGAACTGCCGCAAACCTTCGCGTTCAAAACTATTCGCTGTGGTACTTTTAGATGCTCCACCTGGTATATATAATTTCTAATAATCTTGGAAATCAAGCAGTTGAAGAAACTACATCTACGCTTAAAGTGAATAAAATTCAAGTCCTGAAATAACATAATAAGCCATTTTTTTTTTAAAAAAAAAAACTCATTAGCAAAGAAAGAACAAGTAATGAAAAAACAACGTCCCGAGCATACAAAGCTGTAAATATATAGAACAATTTAAAGAAAAGATGGAATATGAAACAAAAAAAAAAAGAAAAATACAACATAGGATTAATTTCGGGAAAACACATTATGTGGACAAAGATAAATGGATCCTCTCACACAAACGTGCTACGGGCATGAACAAAAGAACATAAAATTTCAACTAACTAACTCTCTAGCCTTCTTAAACCCGAAGGTTCATGGCTGCAGCAACACACGCCTTCCATTTTTCCCTATCTTGAGCAAGATCTATATACTCTTTTCCATCCATACCGATTTCCCTTAGGTCCATCTCAACGTTGTCCCTCCATCTTCGTCTTGGCCTTCCTACAGGTCTCTTACCATCAGGTTTCCCAACAAGAATCCTGTAAACTCCTCTTTCCTCTCCCATTCGTGCCACATGGCCTGCCCACTTAAGTCTTCTTGATTTAATTATTCTAATAATATCTGAAGTAGATATAATCAACTGGTTGACAAACTTCAAGTGAGCCGCAGTGTTGCCAACCCACCCCAAGAAAATTTCACCATATGATATTTTACAGGCAAAGATAATCTACAAATAGGAGTTGGCAACACTGACTAGTCGCTTCACAAACCTTTTGTTTTTTTAAACATTTTGCCATATGATATTTCACAGGCGAGGCTAACCTACAAATAGGAGTTGACAGCGTAGCCTTCTAATATGATAAGTATGCAGTAAAATGAATAAGAATTAATGACGCTAACTGGCGGTAATGGTGGTGGTGCAGTGTTAATGCCCCCCTCTTCCCTCTTCTTCTTCTTCTTCTTCTTCTTCTTCTTCTTCTTCTCCTCTTTACCCCCTCTTCTTCTCCTCTGTATTTTCTAGCATACTAATCTATTGCATGTTAACCAAACCTCTTGGGAGGCAGGCCACGGGTCCTCCACATGTAAGTATGTATGTATGTAAGGCGATTTGGGGGGAAGAGGGGGGCCAAAATTTTGAACTTACGGCTGGAAATGTTTCTATAACATGTTTTCGTTCGAAGCAAATTCATAGATGTTGTGAAGTAAATATTAATATTTTGCTATTAATTGTAAATATATATACTTATTGTATTGTAGCAATTAGTTTTTTGGTATCGAAAAGCGACTGTCATCGTATTTGAAAATTACGCTTCGCCTGTGGACATCTAGAAACTACAATTTCGTCATTCTGCGTGCTAACAATGTTGACAGAATACAGAAATTTAACAATAGGTATGGGCTTGGGACGGCGGAAGTTATACTTCCTGGGTTTGCTGTAGCTGAACAACAAATATGGAATTCCTCACTGGCCAATTTTAACATTACAGCTAGAAATGTTTCTATAAAATAACCATGCCTATGAATCTGTTTGGCTTCAGGAAGCAAGTTATGGAAGTGCCCGTCCAGCCTACGTCGTCGAGCTTCAACGAACTCCTGCCTTCCATGCTATCTAAACTTAACGGTCTGTTAATTATACACTTGAATAGCATTTTGACCCAGTACGACGAAGAAATGGGTAAAATTTTCTATATATTCAACAACAACTTGAATTATTACCGGTTCCCCATCTCCGGCAAACTGCAGTTCAACATGAACCCCGAGAACAAAGGGGAGGCCAAGGTTTCCTCTGGCAAGAACATCTATCGCATCAAGCATGATAGGATGGATGCGACTACAACGTATGATGTGTCTGCTGGCGATCGCCTGTACGTGGAGCTTTTGGACGACTACGACAAACTCATCCCTCTTTTCATAGAAATGAAAATCACCTACCCTATAATAAATAACCACAGTGGTAACAATGCCTAACGATATTTTTGGCCATACCAAGCGCGACGACCACGGAGACGAGCTACTTATGCTCGACGTCAGGGTCAAGAAGTTGCGAAGTGACCTGCAGGCTCTGCAGTCCACGCTCAACTCCAGCCTCCAGTCAGAGATAGCCAGCCTGCAGTCTCAGTGCCTGGACCCCGTACTCAAAATTGACGCCGAGCTTAAATCGCTGCTGCAAAAGTACACCGACCTCGAGTCAATAGACAACTTCGACATCTTGGCGCTGAGCATAGGCAAGTTGCAGAACTAATTTTTGAAGCTGCAGCAAGCGCAGACCTCCGATGTGGAACAGTTGAAGAACCAAACGAGCACCATCCAGACTGAACTGCAAAACATTATCCAGAGTATAAAAACTCAAGATGACTACGATCGCGTGAATGCCAGTTTTGCCAAATTGCACGAACAGTTTCAATTGTTCGAAATTCCTACGTTGGAAAGCATCAAGGCTGAGCTTCAAACGGACGCTTTGCATGCAGCCATCAACGAAGTCAAAAATAAACTCCAAACGCTAGAGGACTTCATCGACAATCTACCTTCGTCCAGCGAGCTGAATGCTATTGCCCGTAGCGTGGCCAACATCAAACTCCAACTTGACACCTACGAGGATTTCGGGAAGCTGCAAGGTACCATTAGCCCATATTGAGGATGCTCTTGCTGTCATCAAAGATGATCTGACAAACGTACACGAAGCACTGGAATCCAAACTGCCTGGCATCAGGGATACCCTGGCCAGCGTCCAACAGCAGATCACCAAGTTGGAAAATCTAAACAGCGAATCAGAGTTTTCGCATTTTCCTCACTTGATCGACGACATACAGGCTAAGTTGGAAACTTTGCAACAATCCACCCGCACCCAGGACGACATAACACAATTACAAGAAGGCATACGCGCTGCTGCTGCTGCCTCAGAGTTGGACGCTATGAAAAAAGCTTTAAAGTAGCTCCAAAACACGGTGGCCATCCTGCCTACCTCGCAGGAACTGAAAAGCGTGAAGAGGGCTCTCAACCGAATACTCAAATCCGACGACATCAGAAACATCCAAACCGAAATTGAATTGCTTCGGGAGTCTGTTGCAACCTTACCCACCAACCAGAACATCAGCGAGCTACATGGCTTGTTTGCGGAAATTAGAACCCAGGTTCACAACCTCGCAACCCAGAGCTCCAAGTTGACACTCGTGGAAAGTCTACAGCAGATTATCACCAATGTGAAAGAGCAAATTGGTAGCATCGAGGCGAGCCAGGAATCGACCATAACCAATTTCAGTACCCATATATGAGTTAAACGAAAAATTCAAGAGGCTAATTGTCGATGTGAAGATCAAGCCCGATTACGACACTGTTGTCCGTGCTATCGATGAGCATCTGGAATCAATAAACAGTAGATTGGAAGATGTGGAGAGCGAGGTTCGAACCAATGTAAACACCCCGGACAGCAGCATCGACAATCTCAAGTCCACTGTTGCCATCGAACTGTACAGCATTACAAACAGGGAATTTTCCTCGCTCTTCCATCCTGGTGCCAAACTCTACATGCTGACTCCTGCCAAAGCCTATCACCAGTTTTTCATCGCTGGCACACTTCAGTTCGTCAAGGTTTCATACTGGTCTTTGCCTCACGCAACCGACTACCCAACCATGACCGTGACGAACATCAGTGACGAACCTAAAATAAGAGGAGTGGAGTTGGTCGATTTCACCCACCCCGAAACTCGCGAGACTGCCTATGCCGAAGATGCCACTCAAATTATCAACATAGAAATAGGTGACAAGCTGTACATAGAAAACCCGGCATTGTCTGCGGCCAGAAATCCCATCCAAGCTATATTCTTATTTTCGCACAATGTCTAGGCAAGCTATTGTGAATGAGCTGCACAAACCTGCACGGCGAAACTACAAACGACTGGCGGTAGTGACCAAAGGCATAGACGACTTGTGGCAAACTGACCTTGTGGAAATAAGCAGTGGCAACTTAAAAAATTACATAAAATCAACAAGGCATACAAGTATCTTCTCACGTAATAGAGACATTTTCAAAATTTGCGTGGGCTTTACCCCTCAAGGCAAAAACAGGAACCTGTGTAGTGGAAGCATTCAAAACTATTTTCGATGAAAGTGGCAGGCGACATCGATTTCTTCAAACGGATAACGGAAAAGAATTCTACAACTCTGTCTTTCGACAATTTATTCAAAACCAAATATTCAATTTTACTCCACCTTTAGTCACATCAAAGCCAGCATAGTGGAACGTTGCAACCCAACTCTCAAAACACGCATGTGGAAACAATTCACGCTTCAGGGGAATTACAAGTGGCTCGACATGCTTCCGGAACTTGTTAACAGCTATAATCACAGTTTGCATTGCACGATAAACATGAAACCAGCTGACGTCAACAAATCTGCCGAGCGACGTTTAATTTCTACGGTTTATTGTCGAAAGTACAAATTTACAAGCAAGAAACCGAAATACAAAATTGGAGATCAGGTGAGAATCAGTAAAGTTAAGCGTGCGTTCGAAAAAGGCTTCACAAAAAATTGGAGTACGGAACTTTTCACCGTAGTTCGAGTCTTACTCGGAAACCGTCACACGTATATAATAAAAGATAATCGGAACGAAATTCTGAAAGGAAGATTTTACGAAGAGGAACTTTCTAAAACAAAATACCCCGACACGTATCTTATTGAAAGAGTATTACGTAGAAAAGGTGATAAACTGTTGGTGAAATGGATGGGACACGAGAAAAAAAAGTTGGATGGACGCAAACGAGGTGATTATGTAACGGGTGCTTGGGATGTGGTACGGCGACCGCCAGATTTTCCATCGGAACGTCAGGATAGGAAAAATGGCGAGTTTCTACCCGACAAAATTCGCTGCCTCATTGTTGGACCTTCTGGATGTGGAAAAACAACGTTGCTTATTAATAATTTTCTTCTTCCACCTAACTGGTTAAACTGGAAGAACAAGCACCTGTATGTTTTCTCCAAAAGTTTGGAGCAACCGAAGTATCGCCAGCTGTCGAAACTGTACGAGGGGCTAGGTATAGCTATATTTGCTTCTGAAGTGATACCACTAGACTGCTGTCTCGAAAATTCGGTGGTGGTTTTTGACGATGTGATCCTGGAGAACCAGAACGAAATTCGCAATTTTTTTACTCAGGGTCGGCACAGAGGCATGGACTGCTTCTATCTTGCTCAGATTTTTTCCAAAATCCCCAAGCAGCTACTCCGAGACAATGCTAATTTCATTTGTTTGTTTCGTCAAGACTACACCAATTTAAAACACGCTTACGATGATTATGTAGGTGGGGACATAAACTACAATGAGTTTTCCAAATTTTGCTCTTCATGCTGGAACCAAGATGATTTCGGATTTGTCACAATAGACATGATGAGGAAACCCAATAACGGAAAATACAGAAACAAAATTAATAATTTTCTAAACGTTGCAACGTTGCAAGAAACGTCTTGACCTATTATAAATAACTACATACAAAAAAAACTTACAGACGACAACCTGAAGCTGCGTAGCTACCTGGCAAGACGGTTTAAGGGTTGGAAATCCGAGAATCGTGGAATTTACGAAGAGAAAAAGCGTCAGGACCAACCTATCATCGATGCCATCAGTGGACTTGGTAAAGAAATCAAAGATGTCACCAAGCAAAACAAAGAGTTAATCAACGAGCTTGTGCCACTCAGTGCTCCAAATTATACCATACCCACACCGCTATCCAGCATTCACACTACTCCGTTCGAACTTGCACCCCTCCGAGACGTCAGGCCTAGGCAGTACCTCTTCGGACAAGCTAGTCGAGCTGGGTCCGTTGGCGAGGGATTACCTAAGCACTGGGAAATTCGAAAAAGACGAGGTATTCGGATTGTACCCGACCATGGAACATAACGAGGGTGTGGTTTGGAAAATTGGAAAATCGAAAGTCACGTTCGAGGGTGACGACGTGAAAATCAATTTGGGCGAGAAGAACAGCTGGACTAGGTATCCCGGCTCCCTAGGACTGTGGGAACTTATCACTAAGAAGCAACCTAAAGATTATACAGACGAGGATTACCAAAGTTACACAGAAATTTTAATCATGACGGACGCCCTGTACCAAAACAACGATGCGTCACAGAATCGCGTGAAATCTAGCAGTGGAGAAAAGTACAGGAACCTCATCAAGCCAATATGGACCCAGCTCAAGACTGGCAGCGGTGTCAAACTCTACAATACCCTACCTAAAGAGTTTGTTTGGGTAGACGACGTAAGGAAGCTTGTAGATCGATTGCTGGTTATCGCAGGCGAAGAAAATTCAGGCAATCGCAACTTCCACAACGAGAAGGTGGGCATCATGGACATGATTAGCACCAAGCTTGCCAACTTCATTGTCAATGACAACAAAGGTATAGGTTAACTTATCAAAATCATCAATACCCTGCCTCCGAAATTCTGGAATGTAGCCGAGGGTCGAGGTCTCGTGAACGATATTATCAACAAGCTATCCTTCGAAATGCACCTGCCAGGTTACCAGTACTGCGGTCCGGGTACCAAACTCGAACAGCGACTGGAGAGAGGAGACAAGGTGTGAATCCACTGGACGCAGCATGCAAGGATCACGACATTGCCTACAATACTCACACAGATCTCGACGCACGTCACGATGACGACAGGAAGTTGGAGCATTTAGCTTTCGGGAGACTCGTCAGCAGAGATGCCTCGCTAGGTGAACGGGTTGCTGCATTGGGTAAGACCATCACTATGACCACAAAACAAAAATTAAGGTGGGGATTGTAACTAAATAACCCTTGTGAAAAAAGCAACTTGTATAAGCAACCTATCATCACTTTATTGCATTAGGGGGGGCAAAGCCTTACCCTTTCACGATATATAAATAACATACTATCACCATGAAGCCCAAAGGTGTTGTTTACCAAATACCCTACGCAAACCTCAAGTCTCTCGGAGCTCTTGATGGAATGCCCACCAAAAAGCAGCGCGAGAAGAAACATTCCTGCTTGGCAAAAGGTCATGGAATGAAATTGCTGCTTAGCATTCCTCAGTTGAGGAGGTTACAAGGTTCGCGAAAGCAGCAGAAGACTCCTATCTTGGCAGCTTTGGGTGCTATAGGCAGCTTGGCAGGAGGCAGTGTCGCCATTGCCAGGACCGTCATCGACGCAAAAAAGACTAATGCCGAGTTAGAAGAGCAGAAACGCCACAACCTGGCTATGGAGAAGAAGGGGAAGGGTGTGACCAAAAAGCGGAAAAATAACCTCGAAGCTTTGAAAAAGTTTTAAAAAAAGAAGAGCCCCTGTCCAACTTCGATATTGAATCTTTGATCGAATCGTTGGGGGTCAAGCACTTTAGGGGCGTTTTCATGTCTGATTCTCTACCTTCTGTTGTGAAGAAAAAGGAGTGTGGTGTGGTTAACCTAGACAGTTACGAAAATCCAGGTACCCATTGGATATGCCACCTGAAAGTCGACAACAACAAAGCATTTGTTTTCGATTCATTCGGAGGCACGCCACCTGCTGGGTTGGTAAAGTATCTCAGTGTTGTCAACCTCTACTACAATGACGAACGTATTCAGGGTTTCAGCGATGTGAACTGTGGCCATCTCTGCATTTCCATGCTTGTCTTCCTCTCGCAATTATATAACCCAACAATCGAGAATTTCCAGAAAGCATTGTGGCACCTAAAGCACTATGGAGTTATTCCATCTCACAAGCGAGACTTCGCTTCTGAAAGTCACATTGCATGACGATATCATCTATCCTAAATCTATTGCTCTTCGTGCATTCTACAGCATGTACCTGATACCTAATGTGACGGTACACAACAATACCATCACAATTGGCAGCGAAAAAATCAGCATCACCCCTGGTCAGTACAACCTGTCTACCTTGCAGGCTCAATTGCCAAGAAGTGTGCTGCTGTCGCAAAATTCTGTAACCCACAGGGTGGAACTGGTGTCTGCCACGGAAACCGTAGACCTGGGTACCATCGGAGAACTTTTGGGATTCGAGAACAACACAAAGCTCGAACCTGGCATCAAGCACATCGGTGCTAACATTCCTAAATTTCTAGCCATCGAGACTCTGAACATACATTGCAATGTGGCAGAAGGTATGATCACCAAATCCTCGGACGGCATCCCAGGGAGTCACAAGCAGACAGGTATTATCTCTACGTTCAAACCAAACTCTGAGTTCATGGAGCCAATTATCTACACACCCTCCCCACCGATATACTTTCCTGTATCTCGTAATCGCATAGACAACATAGAATTGGCAATTACCAACGAGAAGGGAGAGGTGGTTGATTTTGCAGGAGTCACGACCACTGCCGTCGTGGAGATTAACATATAATAAATAACCATCATGGAGCAAATAGAAAGTTACGAGTTGCAGTCCTTCCTTCCAAATCGTCGCACGTTTGCCAACCTCAATGAAGCGAATCGAGAGATAGAATACGACGTGGACGTCGGGGATGGATTCATTCACCCTCACAGGGCTGATTTGTATATTAAGTTTGATGTTGTGAAGAGAGACAACGGCGAAGCATTTCTTGCCAATGCAAATTTAAGACTTGCAGACAATTTTGTGCCGTACCTATTCTCGCAGGTGGAAGTTAAAAAAGCATGGCACCGTCATCGATAGGGTTGACTACCCTGGGATTACCTCTACAGCTGTGGGAACACTGAAACTCTCCAAGACCCATGCAGCATACTACCAGGCAGGGGGATTCGAAGCAGGTACAAAAATCAAACCTCAAAGTCACACAGTACTTTTTCCCATGCGCCTGCTTCCTGGCTTCTTCTCCGACTACACAGAGATTATGCGGAAGGGTGGTTTGCGCGTCACTTTTCGCAGAAGCGCAAACGACAACAATGCGCTGATGCGTTACAGCACCTTGAGTGCAGACGGTTCAGCACTTCCCAACACACTTCCCGATCCTGCCAAGTGCATCATCCAGTCCATGGAGCTGCGCATGCCAGTAGTGGAATACGAAACTAACTACGCTCTCAAATACAAAGCAGACATTTTGAAGAATACCCAAGTACCCATCCAAATTTACGGTTACCAATGCGTGCATAAAGCTGCTTCCGGCAACCATTTTGAATTTGACGTAACCACACAGTTTAACAGCATCCGGTACGATATGCCAGAGTTTGTAGTCGTGCTCTTCCAGACGGGGGAGGACAACAACCAAGAAAAAGATTCGAGTCAGTTCGACAATTGCAAGATCAAGAACATCTGCCTCAAAAATGGCAGGAACGAGATATTCTCGCGTGAGAACTACAACCTGAACATTGCAAACAACGACTACCTGAAACTGTAGGAGGCATACACATCTTACAAGAGAGTGACCTCCGGCAATGTGGACGTGTACTACAACCCCAATGAGTTCATAGCTCGCAGACCCATGTTCGTCATTAACACATCGAAGAAAAAGCAGGTAGTTCTTAACGATCGCACCAACATCAAAATCATCTGTGAGTTTCACGATGCCTTGCCTGCCAACACGCTGTGCAGCGTCATCCTTATTGCAGAGAAAACTTTTGTGTATGATGTCAAGAATGAAAGAGTGACCGAACAGTTTTAAGTACAAGAAAAAAATCGCATAATTCTATAAAAATTATACTGACCGTAGGTTCAAACATTAGATTTTTTGTTAACCTGCAACGCAGTGTTAAGGATGTACTGCGAAGAGCATACTTCATGGAACATCTTACATTTGTGGAGAAGATTTTTTGAGGATAATCTGGAAAAAAAAATAATAATTTTGATGCATTTTAGAAATAATCACACTTGAGCGCTCAAAAGAAACTTCCTCTTTTGGCCCTGCGTGTGCCCCTTTTTCACCCCGTAGGGCACGGCAGGGAGTTAGTTCCGTAAAGAAAATCCCAAACCTCCACCTGTTTGCATTTGAAGATAAACACTATTGTTCTAGTATCTTGGCTATATTAAATTGGAACTTCTGTTTTTTTTTTCATACATACATACTATCTACTACATTTGAGGCATGTCTTACTAGTTTTAGCCCCACGGGAGCTTGTGAATCCCACATTTCAGAACACACCTCTTGTCGTCGCGTGCGTCCAGGGCAATCTTTCTCAACTTGTTGGTTGTCAACACATGGTCGACACTCTGGATGCGCTGCTCCACTCCTAGAATTGGCGTCCTAGTTTGAAAAGTCTCGACGTAATCCTCGAACTTGAGGTGCTCTTGGACGACCTTCCTGCCATTACCCTTAGCTTTTTTTGTGATGGAACCCTCTGCCCGAATAGCATAGGCTTTGGCGCGAAGACCGGCAAACTCAAGAATTACATCTCCGTCCTTCTCGTCTTTGAGTTTGCCAGGCACCTTCTTGTTGCGAGCTAGGATTTTGTATCGGTTCGGCTGGGAAAAGCCTGACGTGTCAAAAAGGTTCACAAAAGTTGGTACCGTGGCTATATACTTATATGCGTCGTCCGTGCGAACGTGGTACACAAAACTATCTGTGTCCGTGTAGAGTAGGCTGATATTGTCGTTATAGTGCTGGCGTAGTATCCCATAATATATTTCAAACATACGCAGCTTACTCAGGTCTAATACTGAGGCACCAACATAGATTGGCTTGTTGACCATCACCTCGCTCTTCCTCATATGCACCAGAGCAAGCTGCTCAATGTAAATAGTACGTGACTTGAATAACAGGCTTGCTACAAGCTTGCGACATTGTGCTTTGTTTGATATTAGCCTTACATCCACACGATTTCGCACATTCTCCATGGTTTTCCCAAACACTGCGTTGTTCATTAACTTGAAGAAATCGCGATCGAAATCAGACGTAGCGACTGTGCGGTGTTTGGTGTTGAGCTCGATGTATGGTTTCAACCATAGACAATGCTCGAACATAAGAACTCGATGTACTGTGCGGACGGTAAGCTCTTGCTTCATCAACCACCAGAGGTTTTGGTAGTGCAGAACATAACGCTCTTTGGGCTTGAAGTCCATGACAAGCTTTCGTTGGTTCGAGCCAGGCGGGCATTTGAATTCCGGGACTGGGGGAAGGTCGCAGAACAAATCCTGCAGCTTCTCGGAGAACTCAAGGTGCACCTCGGCAAAAAAACCGCATTCCACATCGCTGAAACCTTCAACATTAAATTTGGAGAGATCAGCCCACCTGAACCCTCCGGAGGGGAGTGGCAGCATCATGGAGTGTCCGTAGAGGTTGTTGACGTCTGTGTATATGATGTAACTGGACGGTTGGGAGGGGTCGTAACCGGTGGCCATGTGGTGATTATTGGCATGCGAGTGTTGCTGCGACACCTGGACCATTCCACCCCGGACGGCACGTTCTACAAACAGCATCATGTCCACGTCCGAAAGAAGCTCAAGCCTGACTTTTGTAACAAGGAGCATGGCCGACCATGCCAGTCCAGGAAGACTGTAGAAGTATACAGGGTCCAGCTTGTAGATGGTCTTCGCAGTTGCACGAAACGCCTGGATCACATCAGCGAGGAGCGTCACATCGAGTTTTAGGTAGGCATCGTGGTAGTCCCCAAGATTTTGGCAATCCAGCTCGCGCCACATGGATTGAGCATGCTTGTAGTCGTCCTCAGAGATGCCTTAGCCTCGCAGCTTGCTGTAGAAGTTTGCTCGAGGAGGCAGCGACTTCTCCGCAAACTTGATAGAGTCGGTAATGTATTCGTAGGGGTAGACCCCCTAACGCCTGAAGAGACCGGCGTCCAAGTTCGGAAAGTTGGCAGAGGTGATGAGCATTTGCTCGTCGCTGAGCTTTTTCGCCAGGGCATCGAGGCTGGCCTTGAGGAACCTCAGGGAGTCGAGGAAGCGAAGTTCGATGCGGGAGCCTTTTTCTGGGATTCGCACCCACTTGCTCAAGCTAATGTAACGCTCCTCGTTCTGTGCCACGACCTTGATTTGCATGTCGTCGTACCCAAGATGTGGCACCAGATGGTGGAAGTCGTACCCCGAGCCATTGTGGAAAAACACAGGTATGAAGCGCGGGTCCCGGGCCAACAAATTACACCGGTTGCACCAAGGACCAATATATCTACCGTTGAAGTGATCATGATGTTGAACTTTACGGTTGTTGGTGCTAAACTCCCTGGTGCACACAGGACAGGTAGTAATCTTCTCGTGCTTGATTTTGTCGTCACGAGACAGCCGTTTCATAGATTTGGGGGTCAACAGGAACTCCCCTATCTCGTTGGCTTCCACAACCATCCTTTCTAGAAAATGTTTGACTGCGTCGGGACCGCGATACACATAGTGCTCGGGGTCAACAAGTCGGTCTCGCCACACCATAACATAAGCATAACTCGAGGCCTCGTGGAGTTGGTGAGGGGTAGAAGAGGAAACTTTGGGATTGGGATCGCATGTGGAGATAGGTTTGAGGAAGGGCTCTAAATCGGCGATGATGATACCAGGGTGCTCTACCATGACACTGTGAATGTGAAATGTTTCTACAGTGCCAGGTTTGGGCAAAACTGGCACCCCTATCCTGTTGACATTGCAATAGAGTTTGTGGCTAGCAAGCTTCTCGGCAGCAATATTGGGACCTTTGATGCTCTGATAATCCAGCTGTTTTTGATTATCAAAAGATGGATTTAACGAGCATCATTGTAGTCTACGTCGCTTACCCGAATAGGGTACACCACATTTTTCTCAGTGAGGCCATAAACATTGATAGCCAATTGCGAGTTGTGTGTACGGGCCTCGAACTTGCGAATATCCGAGACCTCCACCGCATCTTCCAGCTACTGCTTGTAGTGGTTAACTCGGCGTGGTTGTTTTTTTCCAGTGGACAGGGTGCAACGCTGCAAGCACCGACCAAAGAAAGCACTTGGCGTCACTGTTTTGAATATTCAGGACAGCCTTCTTTAACGCAATGGTACGTGGTATGGGGGCGTAGCTGGACGCGGAGAGAGGCACAAACTTGTTAAGTTTGATACACAGTTCGTGAGATTCACCACACAGCGAACCTCCTGACCCCACAGCTTGATGTTCCTCCTGCTTGGCCACCAGCTCCTCGGCAAACTCGTTGTAGATGGCCTTTAAGTTGTCGACATCCGCCAGATGCAGCGTCTTTGCCTTGGTATTGTGGTAGAAGCTATAAATTTTATCAAACGGCTTCTTGTATTGCCAGCATAGCGATGCGTAGAATTTGGTGGAGTGCGTTGTAAGCGCATCGCTGAGGATGGACATAATTTTGGCTTGCACGTTCTCCAAAAAGCTACGCACGTCACATGAGCCCTCCGAAGTGAGGACAAAGTCCTCTAACAAACCCTCGAAAGCAGACTGGTTCGCTTTCGCCACAGGCTTGACACGTTTGGCAGATGGTGGCGAGTTGGCTTTCGCTTTTCTCTTGGTCGACGGTTGTGGGACAGGTGCTCCGACGACTTTGCATGTTGTTATATGCCTTTTCAGATTACCAATAGTAAGATGTTTACCGCACCTGGGACATGGTTCTGTAGCGGTCACATGCTTACCAGGTACACAGGTACGTAAGATGTCTTTCGAAATTTTTACTTGAAACACCAGTTTCACACATAGGGCAAATTTTTACAGATAGCATCTTGTTGAAAATATTTGTGGGTATGTTATTTTATTTGTGGAGTGTCACAAAATAAATGCTTTACAAAAAAAACCTTGGAAGGCTAATAGTAGAGGAGTGTCCCGGGTTCTGCGGCCGAAAATGAGGCTCGGTGAGGCTCGCCTTAATGGATTTCTCTCGTAAGGCATGAGCCTCATTTTCTCGCAGTGTTGCCAGCTCACCCCAAGAATATTTCACCATGTGATATTTTACAGGCGAAGCTAACCTACAAATGGGAGTTGGCAACACTGGCAACATCAATTGCGGTTTAGTGTTGCCAACTCACCTCAAGAATATTTCACCATGTGATATTTTACAGGCGAAGCTAACCTACAGAGTAGGTCAGTGTCCCCGGTTCTGCGCCCGAAAATGAGGCTCGGTGAGGCTCGCAGTGTTGCCAACCCCCTACTCGAAAAAATCACCAAGGTTTTTGTTTTTGGGTATAACCTAACCTCAAGCAAGGAGCTGGCAACGCTTGAGGCTTTCTCGCAGTGTTGCCAACTCACCCCAAGAATATTTCACCATGTGATATTTTACAAGCGAAGCTAACCTACAAATGGGAGTTGGCAACACTGATTAGTGGAGGTGCACGGGTTCTGCAACATCAATTGGCGATCAGTGTTGCCAACTCACCTCAAGAATATTTCACCATGTGATATTTTACAGGCGAAGCTAACCTACGAATGGGAGTTGGCAACACTGGCAACATCAATTGGCGATCAGTGTTGCCAACTCACCTCAAGAATATTTCACCATGTGATATTTGACAGGCGAAGCTAACCTACGAATGGGAGTTGGCAACACTGACTAGTGGAGGTAGCCGGGTTCACCAGCATCAATTGGCGATCAGTGTTGCCAACTCACCCCAAGAATATTTCACCATGTGATATTTTACAAGCGAAGCTAACCTACGAATGGGAGTTAGCAACACTAGCAACATCAATTGCGGTTCAGTGTTGCCAACTCACCCCAAGAATATTTCACCATGTGATATTTGACAGGCGAAGCTAACCTACGAATAAGAGTTAGCAACACTGATTAGTGTAATCAGCTCAGTTGAGCGCCATCAATTGGCGATCAGTGTTGCCAACTCACCCCAAGAATATTTCACCATATGATATTTTACAAGCAAAGATAACCTACGAATGGGAGTTGGCAACATTGACTAGTGGAGGTGCACGGGTTCACCAGCATCAATTGCGGTTCAGTGTTGCCAACTCACCCCAAGAATATTCCACCATGTGATATTTTACAGACGAAGCTAACCTACGAATAAGAGTTAGCAACACTGATTAGTGTAATCAGCTCAGTTGAGCGCCATCAAATGCGGTTCAGTGTTGCCAACTCACCCCAAGAATATTTTACCATGTGATATTTTATTTCCAAGTCCCGGGGACACCAATGTATATCGTGATTTTTGTAAACCTCTCTCGGGAACGATGTGCCACACACACGCGCGCGCGCCTATCGGCAGATTACGTTTCGCGTATTTATTCGTTGCGCTGACACAGCGTGATGAGTAAATAATGCATTTTCTCATTTTTGAAGTACGAATGCACTTTATCGTAATCTTCCAAGTCCCGGGGACACTAATGTTTGTATATCGTGACCTTTGTAAACCTCTCTCGGGAACGATGTGCCACACACACGCGCGCGCGTGCTGGCGCCTCTTATTATTTTTGTATTGTGACTCAAGCAAACAAACAAATAATTTTTTTTATTTTTTTAGGATTCCTAGCCTCTAACCTCGCCAGGGTGCGTGGTGCCCAACCCAAAAAGGTTCTAACGGCTGTGGTTATGGATAACCACACCTCTGTAGAGTTTTCATGTGTTTTTTTTTCTCTCAAACTTCCATGAAACTCTACAGAGGACCTCCGTAATGCATGCAACGTGTACTAACGACTCTAGTGTTATTTGATGTTGTAATATTTTTGGATATAGAGTTTTATTGTGAGATATGTTTATTATAATATTTTTGATAAAGATGGAGAATGTGTGTGTTATAAAAACTAAAGTTGCATGCTTTTTTTTCCTAGTGTGTGTGTGTGCTTGATGTTTGACAGCATCTGAAACGATAAAAAAAAAAATTTATTGTTAATTTTCTCATGTAAAAACAACAAAATTTTGTGCAAATTCTGATTGTCTCGTGCTATAGTGCAAAAAACTGATGAAAAAAATATTGTAACTGATAATTGGTGAAATTGATATTGTAACTGATCTGAACTAGAAAAATTCGTATTATTATTGTGCTAGCACAAAATTTTTATTGTAACTGATTGTGCAAGAAAAAGATGTTAAACCTGTTAAAACTGCTCTGTGACCCTCTTGTTCTTCACGTCGTACGCGAAAGACTTCTCTGCAATCAGGATGACGCTGCACACGGTATTATCGGGCAGCGCGTTGTGGAACTCGCAGACGACCTTGATGTTGGTGCGATTGTTGACCACCACCTGCTTCCTCTTTGTCGTGTTGATGACGAACATCGGCCTGCGGATTTTGAATTCGCTGGGCGTGTAGTACATGTCCACGTTTCCCTCGGTCACGCGCTTGTAAGCCGTGTAAGCTTCGTAAAGTTTGAGGTAATTGTTTTTGGTCATGTCGAGGTTGTAATTCTCGCGCGGGAACACTTCGTTCCTACCATTCTTGAGATAAACGTTCTTGATCTTGCAGTCGTCGAACTTGCTGGAATCTTTTTCCTGGTTGTTATCGCGCCCGGTCTGAAATAGCACTACGACGAAATCTGGCATGTCGAACTGTATGTTGTTGAACTGCGTCGTCACGTCGAATTCCATGTGACTTCCCGACGCCAACTTCTGCACGCACTTTTAACCGTGAAAGTGAATCGGTACCTGCGGACTCTTCAAGATCTCCGCTTTGTACTTGAGGGCGTAGTTTGTTTCGTATTCTACGATCGGCATTCTCAATTCCATGCTCCGTATGACGCACTTGGCCGCTTCAGGTAATGTGTTGGCTATCGGCGTGCCGTTGTCGTTCAAGTTGGTGTATCGCATCAGTGCGTCGTTGTCGTTGGCCGCAGTAGTTATGTTCCCGGATATGGGTCGATAAATCAATTGATTGGAAAAGATCGATGAAAGATCAATTGATGATAAAGGGCAGTGGACAAGCAAGCATTGTTTGTGTTTTGGAGAGAGGCCAGAAATGGGCGGGGTTTGAGATATGGGTGAGAGATTTGATTGGTTGTTTGGATGAGGAGATGATGACGTCATAGGTGTTTTGAGTTTTGATTGGTTGAAGAGTTTTTTGACCCCGGAACGG
Organism: Lepisma saccharinum; assembly: GCF_977018435.1. Lineage (NCBI taxonomy): Eukaryota > Metazoa > Arthropoda > Insecta > Zygentoma > Lepismatidae > Lepisma > Lepisma saccharinum. Next base: position 49,068,853 of record NC_139251.1, read on the forward strand.
GAAATTCCCGAGCTTGGTTTCAACAGGAAATTACTGAGTCAGTTGAATGATGATTAAAATGTTGTCTGAGAAAGGTGAAAGGTTATAGATAAGAGGTTGAGGTTTAGAAAATGTTGTGTGAATCACGTGAAAATCACGTGATAGGAAATTGTTGATTCGGGTCGATTCTGAGAATTTCCCGCCAAAATCACGTGAAAGTCACGTGACCTGAAATTCCCGGCTCGGGTTAATAGTAGTACAGTGGCACGGGTTCACAAACCGAAAATGAGGCTCGGTGAGGCTCGCCTTAATGGATTTCTCTCGTAAGGCATGAGCCTCATTTTCTCGCAGTGTTGCCAGCTCACCCCAAGAATATTTCACCATGTGATATTTTACAGACGAAGCTAACCTACAAATGGGAGTTGGCAACACTGGCAACATCAATTGCGGTTTAGTGTTGCCAACTCACCTCAAGAATATTTCACCATGTGATATTTTACAGCCGAAGCTAACTTACAGAGTAGAGCAATCAACCCGGTTCTGCGCCCGAAAATGGCGCTCGGTGGCGCTTGCAGTGTTGCTAACTCCTCACTTGAAAAAATCACTAAGGTTTTTGTTTTTGGGTCTAACCTAACCTCAAGCAAAGAGCTGGCAACGCTTGAGGCTTTCTCGCAGTGTTGCCAACTCACCCCAAGAATATTTCACCATGTGATATTTTACAAGCGAAGCTAACCTACGAATGGGAGTTGGCAACACTGATTAGTGGAGGTAGCCGGGTTCACCAACATCAATTGGCGATCAGTGTTGCCAACTCACCCCAAGAATATTTCACCATGTGATATTTTACAAGCGAAGCTAACCTACGAATGGGAGTTAACAACACTGATTAGTGTAATCAGCTCAGTTGAGCGCCATCAATTGGCGATTAGTGTTGCCAACTCACCCCAAGAATATTTCACCATATGATATTTTACAAGCAAAGATAACCTACGAATGGGAGTTGGCAACACTGACTAGTGGAGGTGCACGGGTTGAGTGCCATCAATTGATGTTGCCAGTGTTGCCAACTCACCTCAAGAATATTTCACCATGTGATATTTTACAGGCGAAGCTAACCTACAAATAGAAGTTGACAACACTGGCAACATCAATTGCGGTTCAATGTTGCCAACTCACCTCAAGAATATTTCACCATGTGATATTTTACAGGCGAAGCTAACCTACAAATAGAAGTTGACAACACTGGCAACATCAATTGCGGTTCAATGTTGCCAACTTACCTGAAGAATATTTCATCATGTGATATTTTACAGGCGAAGCTAACCTACAAATGGGAGTTGGCAACACTGACTAATAGAAGTGGCCAGGGTTGCGTCCGAATCAGCAGCAGATGTCACCTAGAGTGCTGTTCCATCCAGGACTCAGCCAATCTCTGTTGTCCGAATTTGCGGTAGACGTGGAGTCGGAGGGAAGAGCAGAGAGGTGCGACAGATGCATGCTGGTGCTGTGATGCTGTGCGATTAGAGGATGTAAAACTCAGTTATATTACTGATTAGAGGATGTAAAACTCAGTTATATTTTAATATTTTATCGATAATGAATGCAGAAAAATTGTAAATGATGAAATAGCGTGTTATATTTTTAATATGAGTAGTTAGGTGGAAATTATTTGTTTGTTTGCGCCCCATGCGGTGGGTGAAGTTTGGGCTGACACCTGGCGGGAAAAGTGACAGCCGTACTACAAGGGGGACATGCAGATTCGGACGACTTGGATGCGACTTTGAGTGCACGCGAGAGCAACGGGGGAGAACGGGATGGAGTGCTTGCCAATCCGGACACGGCTTTTGTAAACCTCTCTCGCAGGCGATGTGCTGCACATGCATACGTGTGTGTTTTTTATTATTTTCGTATTGTGAGGCAAACAAACAAATAAATAATTGTTGTTTTTTAGGATGCCTGGCCCCTATAACCTCGCCAGGGTGCGTGGTGCCCAACCAAAAAAGTAAAAGGTTCTAACGGCTGCGGTTGTAGATTACCGCACCTCTGTAGAGTTTTGTGAGTTATTATTTTTTTAATTTGTGCATCGAACTAACTTATATTGGATTTTGATCGTAGTGTGCAGCGTTAATTTGATCAGAGGTGCCTTATCGGCTGGATTGTTGTTATTCTGCAGCACTGTTGAGGTGAAATCCAAATCGTACATGTGCTTGTCGAAATGCTTTCGTATGCGTGGAAGGGTGTGCTTGGACCAGTGGGGAAATTTATTTTTCGCACCGAGGTTTGTCGCGGAAGTTTTTGTGCTCGAATTGTGCGAGGGGGTTGTCGTCGAAGATTCGTCCAATAGGAGTTGGCAACACTGACTAGTTGCTTCACAAATTTTTTGTTTTTTAAACATATGATATTTCACAGGCGAGGCTAACCTACAAGTTACAAGTTGACGGCGTAATCTTCTATAAGATGATAAGTATGCAATAAGATGAAGAAGACGCTAACTGGCAATAGCGGTGTTAATGTTTCCAGTTTTCTACCCCCTCTCACCGGGCCTTCTCCCTCTATGGTGCAGTGGTATTTAAGGATTTGATACTAGCACAAGTGGTTTTTGAAACTGTAGGTCTACCCCCGATTAGTTTTACTTACAGGGGTTTTTTGTATACTTCTGTTTTTCCACATGTATGTATGTATGTAATGCGATTTGTGTGGGGGGTCAAAAATTTTGAAACTTACGACTTAATTAATCTGCATGAATGCTTAATGTTTGATTTTTTTTATTTCTAGTTCGATATGAGATACACACAATTTTATTTTTTTGAAGTACAGTTAATATTACCTAGTTCGGGTTAAGCTGTAACATACAACTAGCGATCGACACGACCACCTGACACACAGACAGAGAGAGTGTGAGCAAATTCAAAGTGTGATCTATCGTGAACTAAACTAACCTCACTCACCCACCCACATATAGTCTTACAGGTAACTCAAAAAGCAGAAAGTAGTATATAGCATGACAGGTCGATCTATTGTAAACTAAACTAATCTTATTTGCCCACCCACATATAGTCTTACAGGTAACTCAAAAAGCAGAAAGTAGTATATAGCATGACAGGTCGATCTATTGTAAACTAAACTAACCTCACTCGCCCACCCACATATAGCCTTACAGGTGACTCAAAAGCAGAAAGGCGGCTATATCACTTGTAAGGGCCAACACACAAGATCTATTGCAAACTAAATTAACCTACGACATAAGCCATGGACATATTTTCCAGATAGGGTATAAGCAACTCACCTCTTGCAATTGTATAACGGGGAAAATTAACCTACAGCTGGCAACACTGTTTGAGTTGCTTTCGACGAGCCAAACTTACACTTTGCAAATAGGCTCTACAGCTAGAAGCTTGAAACATATATCTTCACAGAGTATGCCAACTTATTTTATGTAAAAATATTACCTAGTACAGTTAAGCTGTGACATACAACTAACGATCGACACGACTACCTGACACACATACGGAGAGAGTGAGACAGCTTATATGCAATATATTCCTACACATGTACTGGGTTTAAAAGGTAATTTGCAACAACTATTTCACTCACTCCCTATCAAAATCTTCTAACCATATGTTTTTGATACTTGCTGCTAGAACATGGTGGTTTTAGACTGTAAATTCAACCCGATTATTCTATTTGTGCATGATGCCTGCATTTGGAATATTTAATTTTTGGCATACGGTATTTTGCGTGCTCCAGTAATCTTGCGCTCGATTCACGGAAGCTATGACGTGTATTTTCTGTTTCGCGAACATGCGAGAATTTTTCACAATAGATAATATATTGCAAGAGCGAGTTGTTTGTGTATATAAATCTAGTTTTGGAAATGGACATGAATATAATGTCAAAAATTATTGTATAACTTAAAAATATTGATATTTATTGCACTAGCAAAGGTAAATGTGGAATGCCCCGGCCCCCTCAGCTGTTAGGTTAAACAGCATAAATATTTTATTACTGATAGCAAGCATTGTCATATGGACAAAACAGATCTAGTAATGAACTGTTTTGCAAGTTTCTCGAGTGAAGGAATATGATGCTACTATAAACTGTAAACAAGATATACAACCTCTGGCATGAGATGCACGAGACTTATGAACCTCGACCTATAGAGTTGTACAATGGATGTTTTTTGTTAAGCATAGCGGTGTGTTTTCGCTTATTTCAATGTCATCGAGCGTGCATGTAAAGAAGGGGAGAGAAAAAAAGAGGAGGGGGGTTATAACGGATAATTTATGTTTTGATTTCAATATTTTTGCTAGTTACGATTCACCTGCTATCTAGAAGAACACTGGACGATGGCTAAAAGCGAGTGAAGGGGAGAAATGTTATTATTTTTATTTTTTGATTGTGTGTGATGAAATAGTTTTAGATAATAATAGTAGGCTAATAGAATTGTAGAAAAAACGGTTGTATCGTGATGCGAGGCTGAAAGCAATTTCGAAAGCAGTCTCGGGCATCTTCGCGTTCAGCCAACAAGGAAAATGCGCATGGAGGGGGCAACGGTATTGTCCATGGATGGTTTTTCTGAATAAACATAAATATCAGTTTTTGCAGTCTCCAGATGGGACCGGAGCTTTTGTTTTGGTTGGACAAGGGGGTTCAGATAAATGCATAGACATCAAAATAAAAGAAAAAAATTTACTCTACTGCTCACATGTATTGAGTCTTCTAATAACACATCTTGCGGGGCGTACCTACATGTATGTAAAATATAGTTAATGTTTTATTTCTCGAACCTGTAGTCTGTAGATTTGCTTTTGTTAGCAACAGAAACAGAAAAAATAGTACCATGTTATTGTATACTGATATGGGTGTACTGTAATCATAACAATTTTCTAGTTAAAAATCTATGTCGAAAAGTAATGTTGGGTGACTTGTTTGTGTTGGGTCTTATTAACAACTTCACAGCTATACCTACACAACTCATCGACTACAAGGCAACAATGTTAGGAAATGTGTGCATAGCTCCGAGAATACAATTTAAAATCACTAATGTGGCATGAACCCCCTCCACTTGCGTGTATTTGAATATGCGAAAATTAGACACTTTGAATAATCGATGAGAACAATCACAAAAACAGCTTGCACCGGTATGACGTGTTCAAACTTCAGACGATTTTTGTTAATCTACAAAAGTCAAGTGCGAACAGAGATTACTACGAAAATTGGGGGAAAAAAAGAAGCGAGGCTATTTTGGCTAATGGCAACGATGAGGATGAATAATGGTTGTTTTGATAAAATTGACGAAGTCAATATGCCTAGCCTAAAATAAAATTCAACAATTAATGTTAAACATTTGCCACTCTGAAATGGTGATGGCTATCATCATAACATCACTTGTTTCTAACCTGCCCATATTGGTCCTCTCTCTACCCCTCCATAAATTCGATTCGAAAAACACAATAAGACTTGCATATGCTCTCAGAAAAACAAGAGAAGAAATAAATAAATCAAGTTATGTATATTCTTCATCCCCGAACTTTCTTCCACAACATCGCACGAAGCCTCGAGTTTCGGATATTGTTGTTGTGCGACAGGATAGGATAGATGAACCGTATGTTTACCGAGGACCAGATGTAATCAAATATTTTTTTGAAAAGATAGTTGAAGAGGTTGAGACCATTGGCAGCTTCTTACGCGAATCGAAACCAAATGCTCCTATTATCCAGCGATGAACTTCAATCTCACAATAACATTGAAATGTGTTTGGTGTGCGATCAAAGGTTTCACCGACGAGAACCGGAAAGTAATTTTATCATAATTATTTCACCGGAAACTACATCGGTGGAATCTGTAACATAATGTATTCATGTATGTGTTTGACAATCATATATCACTTACTAGAACAATTTTCATATTGTTTTCACTACGTGAGATGATATTTTATTTATATTTATGATAAAATAGAGGTTTGGGTGTAATAACAGTTTTTATTAATTAATTTAGAGATGTATTTTTTATTTGTTGAGTTAATGATTAGGTTAATTTGTTATTTCTCGCGGAAAAAAAAGAGGGAACCACAGCTGAAAGAAAATACACAACTTGTATTATTGAGGTCAAGAGTTTGTTTTAACATTATTTTTTGCACACATAGGCTAATCACGACTTGGGATATGTTTAAAATAGAATCTGAAATATTGATTATGCGACCTGACTAGAACTCGGAATAGGACACACTGATTACAAGACGTCAATATATTACCTCTTGGTAAGAAATTGTAGTGTTTCAATTCACACACACACACTCACAATTTAAAACAACTAAACTGATCGCAGGTGTAACTGGTGGTTGGCATACACAACTATCCATCCACCAGTCGTCTTCTGGGGCGTGTGTCTCGATGAGTGTCAACAACCTCTATTGTGAAGTAAAATCTGTAGGGGTAACATCACTCTCTAATTACAATGTTGGCAAATTTTCCAACTTCATCGTGAACGACGACAAAAGTATCGGCTACCTGATCAAAATTATCAACACGTTGCCTCCGAGATTCTGAAACGTTGCCGAAGGAAAGGGACTTGTGAACGACATCATCAACAAGTTATTTTTCGAGATGCATTTACCTGGCTACCAATACTGCGGACCGGACACCAAACTCGAGAAAAGATTGGAGAGAGGAGACAAGGGTGTGAATCTGTTGGACGCGGCATGCAAAGATCATGATATTGCTTACAACACACACACGAATTTGGATGCACGTCACGAAACAGACAAGAAATTGGAGCATGCTGTTTTCAGGAGAGTCATGAGCAGAGACGTTTCTTTGGGAGAAAAAGTTGCAGCATTGGGCACCACCATCACCATGAACACGAAACAAAAATTTGGATAGGGAATCCTACCTAGAGTTATTTTTAACTGACAACGAGGTGATCTTGGTCAGCACGACGAACCCTCAGCTGTTATAGAAGATATCTGAAACCAGCTTACACTAGTTACTCATAGCTCCCAATTTTCTCACGATGGTGGGTTGCTACCGGCCCTATACGTAGGCCGAATAAATTACGACCAGAGCCGGATACGAACCTATGCCGTCTCGCAGCGAACAATCTCAAGACGAGTGAACGCCGTAACTCGTTCAGCTACGGAGGAGAACTCTCTCTCTACTCTTTCTCTAATTTTCATTATTATTGTTAAAATTAATCCAAGAAAAAATATATATTTTGTGTTGACATAGGAAATATGCAATAAAAAAATGTATGATCAATAGTTAAGGTCAAAATCTGAATAAACAGTGAGGGTGATACACGCAAGCTTCCAGGCATGTGATTTACACAAAATTAAATATAAAATGAGAGATGGAAGGTTTTTGTTACTATTAGAATTTAAGGACGGAAAATATGTACAGCGAATGAATACTACGTTTGACTAATCGTGAAGATGAGTATTATAGTATGTTTTTATCGTTCTTATATAAACGTTGAAACGTTTAAGAACGTATAAGAACGTTTACCGAAACGTTTCAAGTCAAACGTTGAAACGTTTCGGTAAACGTTCTTATACGTTCTTAAACGTTTCAACGTTTATATAAGAACGATAAAAACATACTATAATACTCATCTTCACGATTAGTCAAACGTAGTATTCATTCGCTGTACATATTTTCCGTCCTTAAATTCTAATAGTAACAAAAACCTTCCATCTCTCATTTTATATTTAATTTTGTGTAAATCACATGCCTGGAAGCTTGCGTGTATCACCCTCACTGTTTATTCAGATTTTGACCTTAACTATTGATCATACATTTTTTTATTGCATATTTCCTATGTCAACACAAAATATATATTTTTTCTTGGATTAATTTTAACAATAATAATGAAAATTAGAGAAAGAGTAGAGAGAGAGTTCTCCTCCGTAGCTGAACGAGTTACGGCGTTCACTCGTCTTGAGATTGTTCGCTGCGAGACGGCATAGGTTCGTATCCGGCTCTGGTCGTAATTTATTCGGCCTACGTATAGGGCCGGTAGCAACCCACCATCGTGAGAAAATTGGGAGCTATGAGTAACTAGTGTAAGCTGGTTTCAGATATCTTCTATAACAGCTGAGGGTTCGTCGTGCTGACCAAGATCACCTCGTTGTCAGTTAAAAATAACTCTAGGTAGGATTCCCTATCCAAATTTTTGTTTCGTGTTCATGGTGATGGTGGTGCCCAATGCTGCAACTTTTTCTCCCAAAGAAACGTCTCTGCTCATGACTCTCCTGAAAACAGCATGCTCCAATTTCTTGTCTGTTTCGTGACGTGCATCCAAATTCGTGTGTGTGTTGTAAGCAATATCATGATCTTTGCATGCCGCGTCCAACAGATTCACACCCTTGTCTCCTCTCTCCAATCTTTTCTCGAGTTTGGTGTCCGGTCCGCAGTATTGGTAGCCAGGTAAATGCATCTCGAAAAATAACTTGTTGATGATGTCGTTCACAAGTCCCTTTCCTTCGGCAACGTTTCAGAATCTCGGAGGCAACGTGTTGATAATTTTGATCAGGTAGCCGATACTTTTGTCGTCGTTCACGATGAAGTTGGAAAATTTGCCAACATTGTAATTAGAGAGTGATGTTACCCCTACAGATTTTACTTCACAATAGAGGTTGTTGACACTCATCGAGACACACGCCCCAGAAGACGACTGGTGGATGGATAGTTGTGTATGCCAACCACCAGTTACACCTGCGATCAGTTTAGTTGTTTTAAATTGTGAGTGTGTGTGTGTGAATTGAAACACTACAATTTCTTACCAAGAGGTAATATATTGACGTCTTGTAATCAGTGTGTCCTATTCCGAGTTCTAGTCAGGTCGCATAATCAATATTTCAGATTCTATTTTAAACATATCCCAAGTCGTGATTAGCCTATGTGTGCAAAAAATAATGTTAAAACAAACTCTTGACCTCAATAATACAAGTTGTGTATTTTCTTTCAGCTGTGGTTCCCTCTTTTTTTTCCGCGAGAAATAACAAATTAACCTAATCATTAACTCAACAAATAAAAAATACATCTCTAAATTAATTAATAAAAACTGTTATTACACCCAAACCTCTATTTTATCATAAATATAAATAAAATATCATCTCACGTAGTGAAAACAATATGAAAATTGTTCTAGTAAGTGATATATGATTGTCAAACACATACATGAATACATTATGTTACAGATTCCACCGATGTAGTTTCCGGTGAAATAATTATGATAAAATTACTTTCCGGTTCTCGTCGGTGAAACCTTTGATCGCACACCAAACACATTTCAATGTTATTGTGAGATTGAAGTTCATCGCTGGATAATAGGAGCATTTGGTTTCGATTCGCGTAAGAAGCTGCCAATGGTCTCAACCTCTTCAACTATCTTTTCAAAAAAATATTTGATTACATCTGGTCCTCGGTAAACATACGGTTCATCTATCCTATCCTGTCGCACAACAACAATATCCGAAACTCGAGGCTTCGTGCGATGTTGTGGAAGAAAGTTCGGGGATGAAGAATATACATAACTTGATTTATTTATTTCTTCTCTTGTTTTTCTGAGAGCATATGCAAGTCTTATTGTGTTTTTCGAATCGAATTTATGGAGGGGTAGAGAGAGGACCAATATGGGCAGGTTAGAAACAAGTGATGTTATGATGATAGCCATCACCATTTCAGAGTGGCAAATGTTTAACATTAATTGTTGAATTTTATTTTAGGCTAGGCATATTGACTTCGTCAATTTTATCAAAACAACCATTATTCATCCTCATCGTTGCCATTAGCCAAAATAGCCTCGCTTCTTTTTTTCCCCCAATTTTCGTAGTAATCTCTGTTCGCACTTGACTTTTGTAGATTAACAAAAATCGTCTGAAGTTTGAACACGTCATACCGGTGCAAGCTGTTTTTGTGATTGTTCTCATCGATTATTCAAAGTGTCTAATTTTCGCATATTCAAATACACGCAAGTGGAGGGGGTTCATGCCACATTAGTGATTTTAAATTGTATTCTCGGAGCTATGCACACATTTCCTAACATTGTTGCCTTGTAGTCGATGAGTTGTGTAGGTATAGCTGTGAAGTTGTTAATAAGACCCAACACAAACAAGTCACCCAACATTACTTTTCGACATAGATTTTTAACTAGAAAATTGTTATGATTACAGTACACCCATATCAGTATACAATAACATGGTACTATTTTTTCTGTTTCTGTTGCTAACAAAAGCAAATCTACAGACTACAGGTTCGAGAAATAAAACATTAACTATATTTTACATACATGTAGGTACGCCCCGCAAGATGTGTTATTAGAAGACTCAATACATGTGAGCAGTAGAGTAAATTTTTTTCTTTTATTTTGATGTCTATGCATTTATCTGAACCCCCTTGTCCAACCAAAACAAAAGCTCCGGTCCCATCTGGAGACTGCAAAAACTGATATTTATGTTTATTCAGAAAAACCATCCATGGACAATACCGTTGCCCCCTCCATGCGCATTTTCCTTGTTGGCTGAACGCGAAGATGCCCGAGACTGCTTTCGAAATTGCTTTCAGCCTCGCATCACGATACAACCGTTTTTTCTACAATTCTATTAGCCTACTATTATTATCTAAAACTATTTCATCACACACAATCAAAAAATAAAAATAATAACATTTCTCCCCTTCACTCGCTTTTAGCCATCGTCCAGTGTTCTTCTAGATAGCAGGTGAATCGTAACTAGCAAAAATATTGAAATCAAAACATAAATTATCCGTTATAACCCCCCTCCTCTTTTTTTCTCTCCCCTTCTTTACATGCACGCTCGATGACATTGAAATAAGCGAAAACACACCGCTATGCTTAACAAAAAACATCCATTGTACAACTCTATAGGTCGAGGTTCATAAGTCTCGTGCATCTCATGCCAGAGGTTGTATATCTTGTTTACAGTTTATAGTAGCATCATATTCCTTCACTCGAGAAACTTGCAAAACAGTTCATTACTAGATCTGTTTTGTCCATATGACAATGCTTGCTATCAGTAATAAAATATTTATGCTGTTTAACCTAACAGCTGAGGGGGCCGGGGCATTCCACATTTACCTTTGCTAGTGCAATAAATATCAATATTTTTAAGTTATACAATAATTTTTGACATTATATTCATGTCCATTTCCAAAACTAGATTTATATACACAAACAACTCGCTCTTGCAATATATTATCTATTGTGAAAAATTCTCGCATGTTCGCGAAACAGAAAATACACGTCATAGCTTCCGTGAATCGAGCGCAAGATTACTGGAGCACGCAAAATACCGTATGCCAAAAATTAAATATTCCAAATGCAGGCATCATGCACAAATAGAATAATCGGGTTGAATTTACAGTCTAAAACCACCATGTTCTAGCAGCAAGTATCAAAAACATATGGTTAGAAGATTTTGATAGGGAGTGAGTGAAATAGTTGTTGCAAATTACCTTTTAAACCCAGTACATGTGTAGGAATATATTGCATATAAGCTGTCTCACTCTCTCCGTATGTGTGTCAGGTAGTCGTGTCGATCGTTAGTTGTATGTCACAGCTTAACTGTACTAGGTAATATTTTTACATAAAATAAGTTGGCATACTCTGTGAAGATATATGTTTCAAGCTTCTAGCTGTAGAGCCTATTTGCAAAGTGTAAGTTTGGCTCGTCGAAAGCAACTCAAACAGTGTTGCCAGCTGTAGGTTAATTTTCCCCGTTATACAATTGCAAGAGGTGAGTTGCTTATACCCTATCTGGAAAATATGTCCATGGCTTATGTCGTAGGTTAATTTAGTTTGCAATAGATCTTGTGTGTTGGCCCTTACAAGTGATATAGCCGCCTTTCTGCTTTTGAGTCACCTGTAAGGCTATATGTGGGTGGGCGAGTGAGGTTAGTTTAGTTTACAATAGATCGACCTGTCATGCTATATACTACTTTCTGCTTTTTGAGTTACCTGTAAGACTATATGTGGGTGGGCAAATAAGATTAGTTTAGTTTACAATAGATCGACCTGTCATGCTATATACTACTTTCTGCTTTTTGAGTTACCTGTAAGACTATATGTGGGTGGGTGAGTGAGGTTAGTTTAGTTCACGATAGATCACACTTTGAATTTGCTCACACTCTCTCTGTCTGTGTGTCAGGTGGTCGTGTCGATCGCTAGTTGTATGTTACAGCTTAACCCGAACTAGGTAATATTAACTGTACTTCAAAAAAATAAAATTGTGTGTATCTCATATCGAACTAGAAATAAAAAAAATCAAACATTAAGCATTCATGCAGATTAATTAAGTCGTAAGTTTCAAAATTTTTGACCCCCCACACAAATCGCATTACATACATACATACATGTGGAAAAACAGAAGTATACAAAAAACCCCTGTAAGTAAAACTAATCGGGGGTAGACCTACAGTTTCAAAAACCACTTGTGCTAGTATCAAATCCTTAAATACCACTGCACCATAGAGGGAGAAGGCCCGGTGAGAGGGGGTAGAAAACTGGAAACATTAACACCGCTATTGCCAGTTAGCGTCTTCTTCATCTTATTGCATACTTATCATCTTATAGAAGATTACGCCGTCAACTTGTAACTTGTAGGTTAGCCTCGCCTGTGAAATATCATATGTTTAAAAAACAAAAAATTTGTGAAGCAACTAGTCAGTGTTGCCAACTCCTATTGGACGAATCTTCGACGACAACCCCCTCGCACAATTCGAGCACAAAAACTTCCGCGACAAACCTCGGTGCGAAAAATAAATTTCCCCACTGGTCCAAGCACACCCTTCCACGCATACGAAAGCATTTCGACAAGCACATGTACGATTTGGATTTCACCTCAACAGTGCTGCAGAATAACAACAATCCAGCCGATAAGGCACCTCTGATCAAATTAACGCTGCACACTACGATCAAAATCCAATATAAGTTAGTTCGATGCACAAATTAAAAAAATAATAACTCACAAAACTCTACAGAGGTGCGGTAATCTACAACCGCAGCCGTTAGAACCTTTTACTTTTTTGGTTGGGCACCACGCACCCTGGCGAGGTTATAGGGGCCAGGCATCCTAAAAAACAACAATTATTTATTTGTTTGTTTGCCTCACAATACGAAAATAATAAAAAACACACACGTATGCATGTGCAGCACATCGCCTGCGAGAGAGGTTTACAAAAGCCGTGTCCGGATTGGCAAGCACTCCATCCCGTTCTCCCCCGTTGCTCTCGCGTGCACTCAAAGTCGCATCCAAGTCGTCCGAATCTGCATGTCCCCCTTGTAGTACGGCTGTCACTTTTCCCGCCAGGTGTCAGCCCAAACTTCACCCACCGCATGGGGCGCAAACAAACAAATAATTTCCACCTAACTACTCATATTAAAAATATAACACGCTATTTCATCATTTACAATTTTTCTGCATTCATTATCGATAAAATATTAAAATATAACTGAGTTTTACATCCTCTAATCAGTAAATATTGCCTGTACAAAATAA